>NW_019730587.1:0-43835 GCF_002891405.2 Cryptotermes secundus | reverse complement strand
TATCCACCTGAAGACGGAGACAGATCCAGTCTCCGAAACGTCGTGGTTTTTTGTTTCTTACATTTAATAATAATATCATGATGAGACACACACATTTATGTGCTTGGAACAACACTAATACCACTTAATTTTTTAAAAAGTACACAACTTTTGTTGATCTAATATTTTTGTGGAATATAAAATAAAACATCAGTCATGGAAAAAAGTTTTTAAGCACTTGGTCTCATGGCGATAACTAATGAACAACTGGAGCCAGGCTTGTAAAATTTCATATGGAGGTATCCTGTAAATAAATAAACAAATAAATAAAACAATTATTTGTAAGTCAATAATTACCATTAATTCATGGGTTTTGTTTGTTGGCTATGTTTGTTACATTTAATTTATACTTCCCTTTCTATGTTAATTTCAGGTCCTTATGTGCATAATCACAATATTTATTGTACACTTTCCTCTTAACTTGCATTGACACACCATGGTCTCAGGTATACATACGGCTATAGTTGTACTGATACAGGTTGTCCCAAAACACAGTAAACTAACGGGACTCAGAAACAAAACTGACTGTGCTGGTGAGGGCCAGCAGCAATTTACCAGACCAGAGAGACACAGGTTGTCCAGTGACTGAGGTTAGCTCTTCATAAGAGACCCAACAGAGGATAGAAGAGATGCAGATTCTGAAACATTGTGTTCACTAGAATAGCAGATGATGGTCAAAATCCAGACACCAGTAACACCAAGCTGGTATCCTGTTAGGTATTTCAGTTACTCTCTGCAGCTGAAAGGTTTCTGGTTTTGGGAAATTCCCCACCTAAGAAACAGAAAGTGCAGAAAGGATCTTAATGTAGTGCTGAAATGGCTGAGTGAACTTAGCAATGAAGTATTTCTGATAATGACAAGTAGACCATGTCTCAGAAAGTGATCATCATGCAGCTTCCAAGCGACAGGGATCTGATGATGATGATGATGATGATGATGACGACGACGACGAGAATTAGGACCAAACTGCAGACTGTTATTTAGAAGAAGGTGAGGAGATGAAGTGGCATAGGACAAAGCTTCAGTACTGAGCCCAAAGAACTGTGGACATACTCGTACTACTGTAATGTGATTAGTTGAACCGGTCTGTGGGACGAAAACAGATATTACAGGCGGCAAGTGTTCATCAGCATGCCCCTCACTGAAAATCTACTCAAAGAACGGCTTACATATGTTGGTATGCTTCGTAAAAATAAATCATACCAAAAGAATTTTTACTGAATAAGCAGAGGAGAGAAATTTTATCAGTGTTCAGATTTCAAGAAGACTGCGCTCTGGTTTTGTTTTGTTCCAAAATGGAGAAACCTTTTTTGGGGCTATGAAGAAAGCACTCTTCTGGGATGTGGCACCGTGTATATGTGGTGTTAACCGACGTTTCGGAGGACCGTATCGCCTCCATTTTCAGGGTAGAAGGAAAAATAAGAAATCTGCAAGCAAAGAGACTGTGAGAACCGGTACAAGTAGACTGGTGTGGGAAATACACACAGCTATGTGAGTGCAGTGAAGGGAGGGGGGCCAAGTCTACATGGGAAATCAGTGGAGTGAGGGGGGAAAGGGGCTGGGACAGAAGCAGGGTTTTGTATATGATATTGTGTCGGGGGAGAGAAAGTCAAGGTTAAAGGGAGGGCACTAACCCTTAAGCTGGGGGGGGGGTTGCTATGTTAGTCGGTCATGGCCTGTATAGCCTTGTGGATCTGGAATCATGTCCCAGGGGATTTTTTAGGGAACAGATGAGAGGCTTCCATGACTTGCTGAGACAGTCATGCATCATGATGATGCTGTTGGTATGGGATATGAGGCGTTGGCCTGTAGTTTTTTTTTTTTTCTAAATGTGGCTGTAATCAGTGCTCATTGTATTTGCAAGGCCAATCATAAAATTGACTAAGGCATCAAGAAAATGGACTTTTTTGCAAAACATTGCATGCTAAATGGTAAAGCTGCAGATGCAACAGAGATATACAGTTCCACCAATCTATGCAGAACTCTGAAGACATAACAAAATGTTACTAGAGCTGATGAGCCTACAACTGGACACCCCTCCCAAAATAGCATGGATATAGAAGATCAGTGTCTCAAATGTGGTTGAAGCTGCAACAGTGTGATGAGATTGAGTTGCAAGTGCCAGAAATAGGCATGTGTTGATCTGTGCATAAACTGTTTAGAAAACTGATGTTATCCATTTTCTTTGTATACAGTAATAAATAATTCTTTTTCACTGTTTTAATTATTATATGAGGATATCTGGTAACATAATATTAATGTTGTTATAGTTTCAAAACTGTTACAAGGCTTTGAAAATGAGCAGTAATATACGGTGAGAAATGGCCTCCATGCAGTTACTGCAGGGATAAATTGAGCCTAGATTTTCACTTTGTTGACAATAGCTGTCGAGTGAGCAACACTACTTTGTTACCACGATTACTGCAAAATATGTGAAGACTGCATATTCTGTAATAACAGTTATGGGTAATTTATTAGATGGGGAAGTCCAGGCTTCCTGTGGTTTTGAAAGTAAAAGTGATAACTTATGTCTTTATTCTCCCCTATCATTTAAGCCTTGCTCCATAATTAGTCATCACCTCTCACCTTCATCTTCACAAAGAAAATCAGGTGCTTCAGAAGCTTACATGACAATGTTAAGCAGAACAACTGTTTTCCATGACCATATGTGTACTGCCGTGCCTCTCACTAAAATATAAGTGCTTGTATTAAATTATAAAGTAGCTCAGTGGTTGCTTAGTGTATAACAGTACTCATTGTTACCATGGTTCCCTCCCATGTTTTCCTTGTCAGTGTGGAAACAATTTTCTTTGTGCATGTGACAGCAAAATTAATACATTTTCCAAGTTTTCAATCCTGAAATCACACAGGTTTTATATTTATGTTTATCCTCTGTTGTTATTAGTGTCAGCAGTACAGAAGATGATGGATAGATGGATGAATACTGTGTATTATATAATGAATGGATGGATGAACAGACAAATTGACGGAAGGGTGCTGATTTCATCTGTAACTTATTTTAACTTGTATCTCATTTAAGCTTTCATGGTTTAGTTGAATTATAACAAAATGGTGAAAGGTTTCTAATCATTTTTCTGTAGAATTTTTCAGTTTTCCAAATATTCATTTTGGAGTTCATTGGTATCAGTTTTTTCTGTCTCTACCACACTCTTGCAAATTTATCTCTATATCTTTTACGCAGTAAATTTGTTCAGCCCAGTAGAGTTAAATGCAAGAATGTACATAGAACTTGTTTTATGGTCAAGTTCAGTTCAGTACTGGACTAAATGCATGAACTTGAAATTTCAGTGGGATAATTCAAAATTTTCAGGTTCAAGAGATTTGACAACAAGTTCATCCGTCCATTGTTGCTGAGAGACCATCGGGGAGCAGAACCTAAAATCCTGGAGACATACTCAAAACTAGCAATGAAAGATGCAATGGAATACATGCGAAGAAATGCATCTACTATTGGTAACATCTCCGGTACTGAATCCATGTCGGCCATCTTTCGCAATTATACTACAGGCAACATCAATGGAAATCTGAGTGGTACACTTAATGGCAGGTTAGTGCAGCTGTGGTTTGTTCCTCATGATCCTGAGTCACTGGCAGAGCCACCCATAGGGTACAGTACCCTCTTCTGACATTCATTGTACTGTATAATATTGTGACATGGATGGCATAGCCGGAGGTGGGGGTCGCGTGAACTCTGTGATCTCGCGAGTGACGTCACATACCCCCACTCTGTCCATTAGTGTGCAACGCTCGGTGGACACCCCCCTTTCCCGCGGTGACGTGGCAGAGGAGCTGCGGCACCAGGCAATTATTGCTGCAGTTGCTGTGCAGCAGTAAACAACACCCAACAGCATTGCTAGGCTATCGGCAGACACGACGTTACACAACAGTGGTGCCTGTTATGTAACTGTTTTCTGTGTTGTCCATAACGAGGCTAAATAGGGAGCAGCAAACACTATTCAAGAGTTAGTTACGAGTTAGTCAAGAGTCAGTCAGTCAGTTAGTAGTGAGTGATTAGACAGTGAGGATTGAGCCAGAGTAACCAGTTAATTGCAGTCTAGTATTTGTGATACTGCTGATGGCAGTAATTGTGAGATTGTAAATGGTGTGATTGTAAGAGCGAGTGTGAAATAAAATTCGCTATATCCAATACGACGTGAAGTTATTTGTCACGTTATACACCCAGCACGTGACAGTATGTAGGAACTTTGCTACCATCATCACAACAAATATTTCAGCATTACATTTAAATCTTTATTTACTGCGACATGTTTCAGTCATGCACAACCATCATCAGGCAGCAATACATATAGTTATTGAACTACTGATATGGATCCTTATTGGTGCAATGCATCGTATTAAATATTAACATAAAAACTTTGCCTCAGGTTACTGTCTAGTTAAAAATGGCAAATAGCAAAACCACCGCACAGTGTAGAACACACCATACACACCGAACGTGTATACTCCCACATAAAAAACATATGCCACATTGCAAGTTTATACAGGATACATAGCGTGGGAATACCATACGAAATGCCCACATACCATCAAAACTTGTACATCATTGGAAACTTGTCTCTGGGCCTCATATTACATACAATGTCTGCAACAAGACCTACACAACTAGATGCCTAATTCTACACTGTAACAGGATACTGCCCCCCCCCAAATAAGATTTAGTTGGCCTACAGAACCCTAACCCTATGTATAGTTGTTAATACCTTTATATACTTCTAACATACCTTTATATGTTATAATAATATTTCAACATTTTATAAATAGTACACCTTTATTCTATTTTTTATTTTTATTCTTAATCATGTGTTTGCTATTTTTAACTATACACTAATCTGAGGCAAAGTTTTTATATTAATATTTAATACAATGCGTTGCACCGATAAGAATCCATATCAGCATTTCAATAACTATACATATTCCTGCCTGATGATGGTCATGTATGACCAAAACATATCACAGTAAATAAAGATCATACATTACTCACTTAGTTACTGCATGAAATACCTAGATATTCTGTGAAAAAAAAATGGAATTATACGCTTTAACAGTAACATATATACAATTTTAATTGAAAATTATATTCTGTATCTAGAGAGTTGAAATTATTAAAATTATGTTTTGGTGTTTTCATACAGAAATGTAGGTGTGCTGAAAGTCTGTAAGTCTGTAACACTCATAAAGATTTTGCTGGTTTATTTAACAGAGAAGCAGAACTGAAATAATGTGAATTGTATACTTGCAGCACTAGTTTCAGCCAATTGGACTCAAGCACCTGGAACATAGACATGCAGGAGTTGGAGTACAACCCATCCAAAAAGGACTTGACAGATGCCAGGATCCATCATTTACTTGCAGAAGAGCTGTGTAAACCCTATCGCAGGGTAAGAGAAGTATGTTTGTGCAAAGTGCTCTTTCAGTTTCCTGGTCAGAACATTCACATGAAACAGAATGGCACAAGACAGTGGCCTGTTGCTGGGAGTGAGTCATTGGTCAGAGAAAGGTATCATAACTTTTAAATTCTAGCAGTTCATATTTTGTTCTTTTATTTTTAACCCATTGAAAAATATCAATAAAATTTACAACAATTATTACCTCTCTGTTTGTTTTGCTCTTTTGGTTACTGGATAAGTGTGCAATTGATTTAATAGGTAGTTCATACCTGATAGCTTGTTCATTATGTACAATTTTGGTGTGAGAGGGAATTTTGTGCTATTACTGTTAACGTTGTGAGAGAGCTCCTTATCCAGTATTATGTATCCAGAGAATGTTTTGGCAATACATATTGTGACATGCCGCCTGAAAACTGGAATAACGGAGCCAGAAGAAATGATATGTATTGGCTGCACGTGCAACTAATTACATTCATCATTTCATATGACCATTAAGTATATACTGAAAGTACATATAATTTATTTGACTAATGAATTATTGGTATTTTTATAATTATACAGCACCGGAGGTTGAGCTACAGTCGACATGCAGTAAACGACCGAGACCTCTCTACACAACCTGTCAATTACCGCATGCATATGAATATACGGCGTATGGTTGGTGAAAGGAAGCACCATCATAAACGAAGCAAGAGGTTAGGCAAGGCAAGTACTGATCTCATAAGTACTCCCAAGTACATCCTCATCCTCCTCATCCTGCAAGGCTTTGGCCTATTCTGACCCCAGGATTAGTTGACTGGTATCTCCATTTCTTCAGTGGTCACCTTCTTTTCTTTCTTCCTTCTGGGTGATAATCAAACAGCTTCTGAAGAATCTGGTTAGGTGGCATTCTTAGGATGTGTTCAGGATAATTTTGTTGACATTCATTTATTTTTTCCTGTAGCCCAAAAAAATTAGTTTCTGTGTGATCTATTCATTCCTCATTTGATTTTTTGTCTATATAGATGCTTTTACTTTAATTGCTTAAGATTTTTGTCTTTGAAGTAAAAATAGTCAATTTGTACTTGAGGCAAGAACAGATAAGTGATGCAGGGATTGCTGGAGAGAGTTCTCTGATGCAGTTAAGATCATGTGATCATCAGCAAATAGAAGTGTTATAAAATGTTTGCTTTTAAAAAATCACCACTTTTACCGCCATCCTGCTATGACATGGAAATGACAGTGTTTGGCAATACATATTGTGACATGCCACCTGAAAGCCAGAATAACGGGGCCAGAAGAAATCGCCCACTACCGGTTTACGCCTCAATAAACACTTATCCATGGCAGCAGATACATGTTCATCAGTGGAAGATGTTGTAGGCGGGGTTTTCTGTGTGGTTTGACCTGAGGCTATATAACAAGGACAGAACTGTCAGAGAGTAAAATATGGTCCTGAGTCCCATGGAACCAAGAATCCCTCTGCTGGCAAGGGCTAGTAGCAATTTAGCAGTAAAGTAATTAGTTGTGAGCCAGCTGCCATCCTGTTAGGATGTGAGCACCGAAGCAGAGTAACTCCCAAGCAATGCTGAGTGAAGACAAGACTTTACATGTAATTCAGTAGAATGATTTGTAGAGTGCATAGGTCCATGAAGTTCTGTATGGGTTTGAAACTTGGTCTCTGACATTAAGGGAGGAACATAGACTGAGGGTGTTTGAGAATAGGGTGTTGCAGAGAATATTTGGACCAAAGAGAGATGAAGTGACAGGAGGTTGGAGAAAACTGCATAATGAGGAGCTTCATAACTTGTACTCTTCTCCAAGTATAATTAGAATGATCAAGTCAAGGAGGATGAGGTGGGCATGTCATGTAGCACGAATGGGAGAGACGAGCAATGCGTATAGGATATTGGTGGGAAAGCCATAAGGAAAGAGACCACAGGGAAGACCAAGGCATAGGTGGGTGGACAATATTAGAGTCTGCTTTACCGTTTCTCACGGTGTTGTCGCTTGCAGATTTCTTATACTTTTTCTTCTACCGTGAAGATGGGGGCGATACGTTCCTCCGAAACGTCGGTTAACACCACATATACACGGTGCCAAATCCCAGAAGACTGCTTTCTTCAATATTAGAATGGATCTTAGAGAGATAGGATGGGATGGTATGGATTGGATAAATCTGGCTCAGGATAGGGACCAGTGGAGGGCTCTTGTGAACACGGTAATGAACCTTTGGGTTCCATAAAATGCTGGGAAATTCTTGAGTAGCTGCAGAATTGGCGGCTCCTCCAGAAGGGCTCAGCTCAATGAGTAAGTAAGTAAGTAAATTTACCCAATCAGATGTGTGGATAATACCATAAAATATGGCCATGACCGCTTCCATCTGTATCCTTCCTAATTTGTTAACCACTAATAATGCTACAATTTGACACTATGTGAGCGACCAGTGGCATCATTATGTAAGCAGTAAATAATGAAATGAATGTATTTTTCACAGAGATATAGAGACCTGAATAATTTAGTATTTATATGTAAATTGTGTATAAAATAATTTGTTAAATAATAAACTGGAAAGAACAGTTGAGGTTCCATAATTTATAATTTTCATAAATAGTTGGTTAAATAATAAACTGGAGACAAAACTGAGATGGTTTCGATGCAAATAATTTTAAATTGATATAAATTACTCAGATAATAAATTGGGAACAGCAGTTTAGATTGCTTTGATATAAATATTAATAATTTAGCACTTTCATAAATTAATTGGCTATTAAACTGGAAGCAGTTGAGGTTTTTATGATGCAAGCAATTTTCTTTGTCATTTCTTTTTACAGGATGGGAAACAAAATCATGTTAGTTTCCCAGGAATCACACAGAATGGTTCAGCAAAACAATTTTCTCATGGTAAATATCGAGTATTATGTTTTAACTGATACAAAAAATCAGAGGTTAGACTACCCGTTGGTTATTACACAATTTTTTTTAATTCCCATAGTGGGGGGTGGAGTCCAACTGGGTCCACTCTGCACAGCGGCCACTGATTGGCCTATTGTAGCCTGTCCCGGGTGATTATGATGATGGAGAAATTGCTGGAATGAAGATTGGTAGGGGAAACCGAAGTACTCAGAGAAAACCTGCCCCAGTGCCACTTTGTCCACCACAAATCCCACTTGATCAGACCCGGGATCAAATCTGGGCCACCGCGGTGGGAAGCCAGCGACTAACCGCTTGAGCTATGGCGCGGCCAGATGGTTATTACACAAACTACGCTACTGTTAAAAGTGAGAATTTGGAAGAGAACCTTTAATTTTCCTCCTTTACCTCTTATCTTTTAAAATCAGTACTACATGACAGTTGTTAGTGAGATATGAGGTTCTCATGACAGTGAATATTATGATATTCTGGGATGTGATGCTATATAGTTTAGTATGTAGGTGACAGTGTTTCAGATGTAAATACTCTTTCCATCTTCAGGATGAACGTTTATTTACCCTGAAGATGCAAACTGTCATTAAGTATCTACCAAACTACACTGTGTGACATCCCAGAAGATGTTAATCTTATGAATAATTTTTGTTTTTATTTAAGTATCTCATTGCACCAAAATACACAGTGCTGTATATATGATTTTCATCTGTCTCTGTTTCTCTATGTACTAATATCAATTATCTTATTGGATTTCATATTTAATTCATGATAGACAGTTATGTTTACACTGTTGGTTTGTTTGTTGAATAACCTTAATGTTGTAAGTGAATAGTCAATAATGATATAGATTTGTGATAATTCGTCCATTGATATAATGCTGTCAGTTAACATAAACAGAAACTGACTACACAGTACAGTGTTCCTCAGGGCACTCTGTTACACGCTCTTTGAATTGTGATGTGTTCAATCTCTTCAGATTACATCAATGAGGTTCTTCAGGAGTCAGAGAATGATGGAGATGGCACCAAGTCTACTAGCAAGGAAGACTGGGACAGTGCCATCACATTCACAGCCAGGACTTCACGTGAGTGCTCTTGTATTGTTGCTGTCACCTGTCTTGCCTTGATGCTTTTAAGTTTATTGTCCCCAATTTACAGTATGTCTGCTCTGGGAAGGTGGCTACGGTGTGCTGAAAGTGATCAAGAAACACATGTTCCTGAGCAAATGGACTGATGCTTTCTGAACACCACTGAATCTTTCAGAGCACTATCGATTCTGTGCCAAAAGCTGCATTATCTTTCTGCACATCCACCTTCCCACAGTATTCGTACTGAATTTGCTTGAGAACTTGTTTCCTGGAGAAGTTGTGTATATATACTGGAGTTTGCTTGTGGTTTTTAGTAGATGTTTGAATTGTGTTTATTATTGAGTGGATACTCTCTGCAGTTTTTCAGTTATTTATATAATATTGAAATACTTTTGTACATAATGTGCAGCTTTTTATGTTTCTCATATGTCATATTTTCTTAAAAATAACCTTTCTTTACATAGCATACAACGTTTGTTGCATATACTGAAAACGAACTTGTTTAACTTTGTGTTATTCTTATTATCATTGTGCAAATAACTCCTATATTATGGATTGAGATTATTGTACTGCTTCACTGTTCTTCTGTGGTAATATGGCCCCTTGCAGGCCTTGACCACCTCAGCAGTGCTCCTCCATTTGTTCCTACCCAGCACATTTTCCTTCCATACATGGACTCAGAGAATTTACAGGTCTCATTTGACACTGTCTAGCCATTTTGTACTTGTTCCACTTCTGCTTCCACTATTAACATCACAAGTAAAGTATTATTGTGTGCATTATTTTACCAGTAACACAAAGTCTGATGAACATCTTTGTGTGGAATTCCATCAGCTTATTTTGTTTTCCATCTCCTTTTCCTCTGTTATGACTTCACAAAGTGTTAAGTTCACTGTATGTGAGTTGAAAGTTAGAAGGTGCAGAGGCAAGCGTTGTAAGATGGCCACAGTGGTTTTCAGCATACATTTCTTCCATTTTTGCATCACAAATAAGGCTCACATTCCATACAAGACTTTTTGTGGTTTTAAAATTATAGGCTGCACATGATATGGAATCCTTCCATAATGTAGTTTTAGATGTTACCTCTGAATGTTACCTTATGTATATACTATTGGCTGTCACACAGGCAGGGATAGAAAAGACTATAACTATCAGGCCTGTGCTTTCTTTGTGCACTCAGCTACAGGGCAAAGCTGTTTTTGATATTTACTAATATCTGTGTGGGGATTTGGCAAGCCCAAGAAAGTTTTTTATTCATGCCCTTTTATTATCTGTGTTAATCTTCTGTACATTGCATTAATACATATGTGAAGTAATAGGAATTACTCGTATATATGCTGATATTTGTTTTTAATTGGCTGTGTTGTTAATATTCTTCTGTATTGTATTTTTATAGCATGTCCTAAGCAGGAAGTTTCAGTTCTGATATGGATTGTTTTCAGTGTGTGTGACTCAGTGGAGTTTTTATGTTTGATGGGAATTACATAATTGTAGTCTTGGTCCAGCAGTTGTCTGTACCATTTTGTGTGTCTTTAACCAAGAAATTGATTAATTTAGCATGGAATAGAAGTATGTCTCTTTGCAATAAAATCTTTTGCATATTAAATTAACCCTTGAACTTGCCACTTCAGCAGTTCAGTCTGGTGTGGAATACCTTGGAACAATTTCAAAACAAAGGAAAATTTCACAATCTGTGTACCATGTAACGATGTCCTATAGAAATTATGGTGCCATGTACAGACAGCACATTTGTTCCAAAATCTTATCTTGTTCACAGTGGGCAGGACTTTTGCAATTAAACGTGTTTCATAGAACCACTTTGCAAAAATTTTTATGGCGTGTGGAAGCTTTTTCTTACACCTTCGAACTATTGCCCTTAACAAGGTCAAGTCTGAATTTCAGGTGACACATCTTTTCCTGCAGTGCATTACAGTACTTAAAAATCAAGATTCTTTTGAACAATTTTCTCTATCTTTTTTCCCTTCTGTTTTGATAAGGTATGGTTCTGAATTTTAGGCATATTTCTGTTCTTGAAGAGTGCCTACTAAAATCGCCCATTCTGTCCATTTGTACACATGAAAATTCTGGAATTATAGACCAAATTCTCATGACATTTGATATTGGGGAATTTAGGCTGCGCCATAGGTCAAGTGATTAGCCGCTGGCTTCCCACCGTGACGGCCCAGGTTCCATCCCGGGTCTGGTCAAGTGGGATTTGTGGTGGACAAAGTGGCACTGGGGCGGGTTTTCTCCAAGTACTTTGGTTTCCCCTGCCAATCTTCATTCCACCAAATTCTCCATCATCATAATCACCTGCGGCAGGTACAATAGGCCAATCAGTGGCTGCCATGCCGATTGGATCTAGCAGGACTCCACCCCCACTAAGCGAATTAATTAACTGGGGAATTTAACGAAAATTTGATAAACCATGCCAGTTTTTGGTTCACATAGAACAGAAATAACAGACTTGGAGCCTATCTTGTGCAAATTTAGTAAATTTTGATAAGAAGAAAAAATGTTTAGAATAAACATTGTAGAGAAAACTGAAACACGCCCAGTAATTTTTCTGTAAGAATTTTTGTTTTCAAGATAATTATACAGAAGAAAATGAACGTACCAGAATTTATATGCTAAGTGTATTTGTTAAAATTTGATACAGGGTTTACCAAAAAGAATTACCGGAATTTCAGGTACCTGTAGCTTAGGAATGAAAACAGATAAGATGGTGTTGTGTGCAGTGTTTTATCCATCAATCAAAACAGTTTATTTTACACTAGCAGAGAAGTTGTTAGTTGCAAAACATTTCACAGTGAGCATCATCTGTGACTCTGCATACATCCCACCTATACTCCACCATTGTCTAGATGCTTTGTAACATTGCAGTTTCTGATATGATCCATGCTTTGACTTCATCCAGTGTAATCACTTTTTTGCTGTGTACCTGATCTCTCACATTTCCCCAAAGAAAAAAGTCAGGCATAAAATTGGAAGAATAAGGGTGGCCATGTTGTTGGTCCTTCTCTTCTTATTAATCAGTCTGGGAAATTCAGTTCAAACATTCACAGACTGTATGAGAATAATGTGGGCAAAATGGAACAGGTCATCATCCAGTGAGCAGTAAGACTGTTGGGCTGTGGAAAAGCACAATTTTCAGGCATGTTTAGGAGTAAATTGCTTGTAATGCTGTTCTCATGAAGGAAGAAGAAGTTCTGGGGAGAACTAATCACCTACTTTTGTTGATATGACATAGACAGCATAGAAAATAACATGTCCAACAGACTGATGGGAGGAATTTATGAAATATTCCGTTGTGATGGGCTGAGGTGCAATGATGTATGTACCAAGTTTCATAATGATTGGATAAGGCATTCAGAAATAAATATGAGGGGATACACAGACAGTATGGAGATCACATAAGCCTACTATCATTTTTTCAAAATAAGAAAAGTAGATTAAAAACTGGCTCATGACTCTTTCATGTGTCAGTATGTGCCACACGTTGACTTTAGAATTATCCCATTCATGTTATAAATGATCTTTGGGGGCTAACTGCCCCACATGACACAGTGTGTCATGACAGAGTTCTGAAATTTTGCCTCAACAGTCAAGACAGTATGACTTAAATTATTGTGTTCCAAAGTTTGTACACAAATGTGTGCTGTAAACTGCACTCTGAGCTGTTTACACATGCTGTAAGTTTCTGGATTACCTCTATTTTGAGTGGCTTTAGATGTAGGCTCTTCGAAGAATTCTGTGGACAGTCATTTGCAGCATCTGTAACTCTGCATTTCCTTGGGAGATTGACTTCACTTCTTCAGATTTCACATGAAAGCCTACCTAGAATGATCCATATCTTCATCAGATTTCTAAGGCTGCACAGTAGAATGACTTTTTTATACACTGACAATCTCTCTAAATTTCTTGTACCATCTCTTGATGCTCTTGTCATCAGGTGATCTCACTCTGTACTGATGTCTAAATTCACATTGAACTTGAATAATGGATTCAAATTTTGCATACTACTACATGGTCTGTTCGTTTTGTTGTCTTGTGGACACTGTACTGATCATATAGCTACTGCCCATTAACTACAGTTGGGATACTCACACAACTTGTGTCAATGAAACTGTGTGAATTAGTGATTATACTGCAAGTATCACCATCATGATATCTGTTTCCCAGACCGCCTCTGTGGTCTAGTGGTCAGAGTTCCAGGCTATAGATCCAGAGGTCCCGGGTTCGATTCCTGGCACTACCAGATTTTCTTACTGTAGTGGGTCAGGAACGGGGTTCACTCAGCCTCGTGAGGATAAGTGAGTAGTTATGTCAAAGATATAGCGGCTCCGGTCTAGAAAACCGAGATTAAAGGTCGTGGGAATCTGTTGCTCTGACCATGTGACACCCTCTATCCATGAAAGTTGCGTGCATTCCAAGTCATGATCCACAAACTGCAAGAATTTCAAAATGGATTCAGACTTGTCCAATGTAATAATTTCAACAAAAATAGAAGCTTCCAAAAATTGATCATGATTGAAATATGATTTAATGGCTAGTTTATATATGATGGTTGTGAAATTGAATTGAATACAGTTCATTTCATGTGAAATCCTCCACATGTCCACTCCTGCTTAGTCTTCAGGTTGCATCCATGAATGTAAGAGGCAGCAGAATGAATAATTTCATTCACATTTATGTCCATCACTACTTTCTTAACAGAAAACATGACAGTTTCTAACTGTCTATTTACATACTGCGCCCTTGAATGAAGGCTCAGCACTCAGCATCATCCACACTGTACATTTCACTGTCATTTTCTGCTCACAAAACCCTTTAATATTGTGCATATTCTTTATCACTTATTCTTTCTTCATGACTTGTGTCAAATTCACTATGAGCGTCACTTATGTTAACTTCATTACTACTGCATAAAATTTCAACAAGCCCTCATACATGATTTTCTTTTTTTGTCAAAGGGCCAACCATCTTGAAAGGACTCAAAATTTAGTGCGTTTGATTCAGTTATAAAGTTCTACATTTCCATTAAGATGGAGACACAAACTGTGATAGTGAATTTCTTTTGACATTTAGTTGTGGTTTGACAGCCAAGAGATAATGTTCATGTACTTATCTCCTTCAACCATACACATCTGAATCCCTGCATACAGGAAGTTCAGTATCTCTTCAAATGAGGTTGAAGTTCAGAGCACTTCTGTAGCAGTAATAAGCACATGTATTAATTTCATCATGATGAATTGTGTTTAGGTTCTGAATACAATTTATTGCTTACCTGATGTCTCATTAGGTAACAAGATACTTACATCTGGAGATCTTAAGCTACCTCAGTATACCACAGTTGTCTTTGCCATGCTTAATTACTGCAGTGTAATCTGTTGAGCATTAGACAAAATAGAAAATAGGGGCATTATAAATGTCAGTATGCCAGTAGTTTCCAATATCCCAGCTTAAACATTGTGTTTAAATATTAACAATAATTTGGTAAACAAACATGTTTTATGTGTTATCAGAATTATATCTATGAAGAATTTATCAAATGGTACAAAAACATTAAAGAATTTATTTGATTCTAAATGTTTGTGCCACAGAACCTAATAATATTAGAGTGTGTGTATAATCCCCAGTGTACTAACTGCTGTGCTTGCTAGAATATGGTGAGGAACAAAGTTGAGTGCTGAGTTTTGGTTTTTGCTTGTTGTGTCAATCTCTGGGATTAGCTGGCGGAACACCAGAGGCAAGTGTGTTGACCCAAATAACTAGCCTCCCGGGTTCCAATCCCCGGAAAGCCCGTCTGATCAAGCAGTATTCAAAACCTACCATTGATTACGATGATGCACCCACAGTAGCTGAGGTTTCCCTACCTTGGAGACGAGGCGTAAATGGGGGTACGTTGAACTCTCTGTTCCATTCACATAAAGTAGTATGTTCATTTTATTTACGTGGAATACCCCAATTTTATTTTCTTATCAGTGGAAAAATACAAAGTGAAAAGCTAACAGTTCTGTCAATGGCATGTGGTAGCATAGAGAAAATCTGCCATATGCACTGTAAAAGACTGTACTGGAAATCACACGCTTGGAATCTGAATGTGTTGCTTAATTACATATGTCAGTTTGAATTACAACTTCCCGAGATAAGTTTTTGTGCACTGAAAAGAAGAGCATGACTGGACAAACCATTTTGTAAGCAGTTTAGGTAACACTTGGATTTTCGTAGAAATATTTATGAAAATTCTTATGAATTTTATTGAAACAGACTTTAGTCTTCCAATCTAATAATAATGTAGTAAATACATCCAAACTGATGACAGTGGAATTTAAAACTGCAAGTATACTCAAATATAGTTTCAGTATGATAATTTTATGATCTTGTCATTTTATACTTGTGTGAATGAGAGTAAAAGTTTCCCCTTCCTCTTTTTTTTTGTGTCTGCATGAATACTTCGAGATTATATTATCTAGTAATCTCTAAATATTTGAAGCTAGATGTCATATACCTGGCTTATTGTGTTTAATATATTTCCCTGTCCTTTCACATATTTAAAATGGAGATCTAATTTTCATAATTTGTCCAGTCAGGCCTTCTGCATTTAACCTGGGTAAGACACTTCAAGTTTGGTAGACATCTGTGCATGGACAGCACTTTTGCATGCAGGATTTCATTCCCCAGCCATGCATGCTCTGATAATCTTTTGCTATGTACATAATGTAGAGAATGCAGTTTTTATTTAATATGATGTAGTTGCTCTAGGAAAACTGTGCCATATACTGAGGCCTGATGTCATGCAGTGACTGTCGTTCTCATAATTGAATTGGCTTTTGGCAAATCTTTATGAGAACTCATATAGGCAAAATTGAATACATTTCATATATAATTTTATATTTAAAATACCTGTAAATTACAAAAAAAAATGTTTAATATTATAATCATTTTGGATATGACACGGTAGTTTGGCAAATAAGTGTCGAAGTTTTGGGGAACCCTGCTGTAGCCAGAAGATGGAGGCAGAAAATTCCTGTGAAACATATATGCTTATCTAGGATATGATGCCTGTGGCATATTCGTAATGTTCACGACTGTGAGAAACTCAAATCACACACTAAAACGTTTGCAACTGAATATCACACTTTTCTTTCTAGGCTTGATTGTTCATAATGCTGTTGTAATACACCAGTATTAAGAGGCCCTATGTATATAATTACAGTTCTCCAAAATTGCTATACAAAACTAATACTAACACAATATTTGGAAAATATACTTGTGGCTTTTAGTATGTGACAGCCAGCCCGTGTGACATGTTGTATTATCTGTAAGAATCTTCATATCTTGGTGATTTACATTTTCTTTCATGCAGTTGTATGTATTGCTTTTGGGTGCGTTCTCTTCTAATTAACTGTCTTAGGATTTTATATATCTTTTATTACCCATCATTTAGTTTTTAAATATGTGCTTCAACACCAGAAGATATGCTGTATGTAATTATGCTGTGAAGTTGAAACTACAGTTGTTCTTCAGTATATGTAACAATTACAGAGGCATACTCTACTATTCATTTATCAAGAAATAAGCTTCAAGTTGACACCCCTTTTTAGTTGCATCAAAACTGTCAGCAGTTACAGCATTCAACGTGAAATTCAAGGATATTCTAATTAGTACGTATTTCAAGGAATAATTTTTCTTTTTCTTCATTGGTCATGTCAGGACTTTGCTGAAGTGTGAATTCTAGTCTATATAATGAGCTAAAAAATAGAAATTGCAGTTCTTCAATGTGATTATTGTTGCTAAAATATGACATTTCAATTCATAGTCACATGTATATGACTCCACCTCTTTAACTCATTAGGTCTTTCTCAATTTTGGAATGTGCTTTGTAGGCACGTTGAAGAATGATATTTTCAGATTGAGAAAAGAATTTGGAAAAACTTCGAGAATCGAGATGAGAATGAGCTCCAGTAGATGAATATTTTGATGTTATCAATTTATAACACTAGCCACTTTTTCAGTGTGCTGCCATATTTACCAAAATTGAAAGTGATTCCAGATGTGAGACAAGTCTTGCACAAGGAAACATGTCTGCATAAAGAATATAATTTTATGAACTAATTTTGTTCTCATACTCAAAATATGTGAAAGAAAATAAATAGTAGAAAACATGTGATACATAAAATTAAGCTAGTTTCCTTCTTGAAATCACCTTTATTCAGCTTTGCCTATTTCATTCTACTTGCCATTTCTGTCACTTGCCTCAGATTCAGTGTCTTAATAACTTCCAGCTTCTCACATATAGTACTCACTCTCTCCTATTTACTGCTAATATTCCCAACTTCATTTTCTCATCCTCTCTTCTGTCCCTTTCATCAGATATACAGCACTTTTTAAAATCATTTGATTATCATTTCTGGAGAGATCCATTACCAGTTCTACATTGGGCTTTATTGTCCCACTAATGTCACAATATGGCCTCCTGCATAGAACCATCCAGTTAGCACTGTTTCAAATGATCCTTAAATATCTTCTTCTCTAGATTGTGTAGTTGTGGTCATCCCCCCCCCCCCCAAGTGTGACCACTGCACGAATTACAGATCTGACATTCAATATTATATGACTGTTAAATGCATCTATCACAAGCAGTCTCTGCTTTCTTGATAATCCTCTTAGTCTTAAGTTCCACCCAACTTGTAACCAGTCCCCCCTCCTGCATTTAGTCATCCATAACTTAATCTGACATCTGATCCCATCCCACTTTCACATAGTCTGCCAGCTTCATCAACAGTATAGTCACAGGCATAATCTCATTGCCTGATATTTAAGATAGCGGATTTTACACGTGTGGTATACCAAGTACACTCTGTGCTGGACTTACACTTTTGTCACTTGTTGAGTTTAACAATGTTGCATGAAACTGACATTTAATTCTGTCTTTGAATCTGCAAAGATGACAGTGTTCGTATAGAACTGGTATAACTTTCCCATTTCTTTGTTTAAATTTTGGATGTTTGCCTTAGAAAGTTCTGTATTTTATTCCTGTTTCACAGATGTTTATTTGTTTTGCATGTTTAATCATCATAATCTTGAAGTAAAAATCATAACTGTAGTGCCTTATATTTTTAAACAATATTCCCATTCACACTAATACGACTTCTCTTGGCATGATCTACCATTTTTATGGCGGGATACTTGGAATCTTCTGACATAAACTGGTGAATTACAGCCTTTTCCACCCAATGGGGTACTTCGAGCAATCTCATGGCATCTCGTGGCTTCTGACCTGCAAACATTCATCTGCCTCTCACTTTCTCGCTTGCTGCTCTCATAACGCGATAGCATGAGTTATGGCACGGACACGCTACAGTATTAATGACTGGAATCGTCATATATATATTTAGCATATAAAATAAAGAACAGGTAGTTTTGCAATTAAAAAAGGGGGGAAACGCAGATCTTCAATTTGAGTGAATATGATATCAATACCATTGGACATCGAACCCCAATGCAAAGCAAAAGCAAGTATCAGAAAATTATTGGAGTTTGAGACTGGAAAATGAACTTTTGAGTCGAGATCGAGAAATTTCTTTCTCAATTCGCCCCCAAAAATTCTAACTCACACAGCTATACTAATTTGTTTTAAAGTAGCACACATCATGCAGACTACATTATGACCAAATTCAGTCAATGGATGAAGGCATAATGCAGACTTTGCAGCACTTTCCACTATTCCATTCCAACACAAGAGTCTAGCATTCACTAAAATCGTGTTCAGGTCCAATGACTGTATCAACGCAACATTCCCTACAATCCTGAAATATTGTCCCTAGATATTTCAATAGACATGAAGTTCGTATTGGTAATTAGATTGGTTGGACACTAAAGCATCTTGTTTACAAATAATTACATGTTATACAAGTATGCGCTATCATTTCATAATCTGTTGTGTTAGTTTGCTTGTTAGCTCTGTCTGTAGCCATAAACACATTGCTAGATTTCAGTTTCTGACAATGGTGACACCTCTGTAGGCTGAAGGCCATCTATTTGCAGCTTTGTACCAAAGTGGCAGAAAAGAAAGTGGCCCCAACAGTTCCTCAACTGTTGTGCACATATGTGGCTGCCGGGATTGTTGCTTGACGTTGCCTAGGAATTGGCATCTCTGAAACGTTTGTGACTCAAAGATTATGACTTTCAGGCATCATGTTACATTACTCCAGCCTTTTTATTTTCATTGAGCAGGTGAGACTGAATCCACTAGGTACATTGGCCACAAATTGAACTCTTTTTACCAGCCCCAGGTGTAAGATGAGTTTGGAGTATTTGGTGGAATGAGGATTGGTTAGGAAAACTGAAGTACTTGGAGAAAAACTGCCCCAGTGCCACTTTGTTCACAAATCCCACATGACCTGGATTGAACTTGGTCCGTCACAGTGGGAAGTCGGCAACTAACCGCCTGAACTATGGCATGTCCTATCTCACGCTTAAGGCTGCTTGTCCCTAGAAGCCTGTAGGCACCGAAGTCGCCTCCCTGTTGCATCTGTGACTGCTCATGCGAATGGTGTTAATGCGCTTTGGACGTAGGCCAGCCTTCCTTCTATGTATAATCGGCCAGACGCTGCTGTTGTCCCGCTCATCTCTCCTTACAGTGGTAAATCTACCCACCGTGGCCCTGTGAAGGGCGCGCCTCTTTTAGTGTTCTTCCGCCTACCGGCGATCTTCAACCTTTCTAATAGACAACTCCCTTGGGGGTTGAACCTGCGGCCTTGCCCAGGGCATACCAACTCGTTGGACAGGCTTGGAACTCAATACAGCTAAGCTAGCCATCGCCTGCAGCGAATCTTACATTCACGCTGTCCCACAGAGTCGGTACTACCTCGCTTCTGCGTGGCGTAGGAGGGGGAGTGACCACGGCCTGAAGCGCCATAATGGCATCTCTTCCTAGACCCATCGCAGCACACAGTGCCACAAATAAACGGACTCGTCGTTGGCGCAAGACATCCAGCCCCATGATGAACTCATCGGTGATTTTGCGGCGTACACCCAAGTTGTCAGCGGCGGCGCCATATGTTCAACTCTATCAATGCTTCTCTCAAGATGGGGAGGGTTTTCCTGACACCATCAGCTGGATCAGTTCCCTGTTGGGCAGTTCTGTAATGATGTCTCACATGGCGAATGTCACTAATGCCTCGGTGTCAGTGATTGTGAGACATGATTTGTTCATATGCAGCCTTTAGAATTTAGGCTGTCACCACCCTTCCTGAGTGTGTGACAAGGTGGCTGGAGAGATGGCCCCAGAGCCTTCTTGGCATCATTCTCTGCTCCTTTCTCAGGTCCAGGTCGACCTTCTAGGCAATCCCGTTGGCAATGTCTACTAATATTGCTGATGCTCCCATACTGTCAGGATATGGATTTCACAGTTCTGCAATTTATCCCCCGATCCACCCTCTGGTCCTTACTGTGCGCCGTCTTGATGTCTCTAGTCTTATGGTCTCCCAAGGTTCTCTCACCACCCATGAAGAGAGGAAACTTCACTCCTCTAGGTCCCTTATCTTGTAGACAAATTATATGCTGACTGCCTACAGGTGAAGTACTGGGGTAGCCTACAAGGGCACGGTGGGACAAATGCTCAACATTGGCGGTTTTTTTTTTTTTGCAAAGACTCGCCACAAAGTTGAATGTTAGATTTTGGGTGGGAATTGTACACCACAGCCAGTTGGTGGCCCCCATAGTGGTCCTTAAGTGCCTCAATGATAACTTCGTACCTTGTGTGTGTAGGGACGCTATGTGGGATATCGAAGGCCTGCCATTTCAAGATGGCCACTGTGTGACGTTCTCCCGATCTCTCCAGTTAGACTGCTCGGCCATGGCCTCAGCCTGGCAATGAAACCGAGTTCAGGATATAGATCCTTCAAACTTCGGCAGCTTTGTCCTCTTTGCTCTGGCTGCTATGTGTGCTAAATTTCCACGCCTCCAATGTGGCTTTGACATTTGCTGGTTGTGATTTTAACTCCTGCTGTTTGGCTTCTACCAAGGACTTCATCGCCTATATATCGATTCATGTTCCTTGGATCCTGATGTCAAGGTCCTCATGGAGGCCCTTGAGTCAGTCCTGGCCAGCGCTCATGTCCTTTCTAAACTCTTCTTAGCTGTCAGCAAGTTTGTCATGGCTGGCGCTGACTTACTTCTGAGTTATTCATGGCCAGCCATCAATTTATGTTGGCTGGCTCTTATGACCTATTTGAGTTCTTCTTGACCGGCTATCAACTTATTTAACTTTTCCAGAATTGCTTGCAATGCTGGATTGATCTTCAATCCGACATCTGACACCTACTCTAGCGATTATAAATTCATGGAGCAGTTACTGTAACACTGTTTGTAACTTCTTATGCTTCTGTTATCTGTTGTTGGTTTACATGTTACTTCGTTGCAGCTCTACTGCTCACTGAGTGGCCTCACCTCTGATTTCAACTACCCTCTGAGATACTGAACTGAACAGAATTTACAGTAACAAGGGATTTACAGCTACTGATAGAGGCTTGCCACCCTTCTGGAATATTATCACAAGTTCTGGGACCACCTGAGCCCTTGACGTTAGCTGAACAGTTTCTGGAACAGTCTAGATGGTACAAGAATTCCACACAGGTCAGGCAACATGATTCTTCCCATGTGCATAGATCTCTTTGTGTTTGTATATTCAAGAAGGTCTCTGTTGAACTGTCCTACATTCAGAGAACTGTACCATCACAAAGTTGAATTAAGTAAGAGAGTTCTGAATATCAAGCTAAATGAATTGTATGGTGTAAGGTGTCGCATGTCAAAAGAATGGATCTCAGAGAGACAGGGGGATTCCTCTCTTGACTGTTATGCCCATCCACCCATCTTGTTATTCATTAGATACAAGGGGCTCTCTCTCTAGGGTGCAGGTAACCACTCAGAGTCTAGTGGTGAGATACAGAATGCATAGAACACTATCTCCACTTCAGCCATCTGTCTTCATGGCATGGTGCATAGGAACTACTTTACTTGTCCATGTAAGGAGAATGTAACAGGCATGTTTATACAAAAGTAAAACACAGACAAGCTTTCTGTTATTTTCATAATGTTCATTATTATGAGATTTCGTTACAAATGCACATAATTTCCATATAGTGACTGATCAAGTTGGCTCAGATGGTAACATTTTTAACTCTTAGTCAGAAGGTGCACATTTCAAATCTTTGCCTGGACACCAATTATCCTGATTCAAGATTTCTGTGGGGTTTTCCTTCTTGTTCTTCCAGGCTGAAGCTGTGACAGCACCTTGATGTAAACCATGATCAGTTCGCTTCACATCCTTTCCTATTTATCAATAATTATCCTACATTTCAGCACTTGTTTCTAAACTGCTGGCACTGTCATTAAATAAACAATAAATAAACAAAATATGAAAACCTTTATAGTATTCTACCATAAAGAGAGGATTTCTACCAGATTAAGCAGAGAAATTTTTGTATGCGCAACCTAATGACACTGTTTGTGTTCAGTTTGTATGCACTGTACCACTGCATACCACTGTATGCATGAATGAATATATGAGGGGTGAGTTACTGCGATCTTCAATTATCTGTTGTGCTTCCCCTTTCAGTTAACCCTTTATTAATCCTCCACTTGAAATGAAATGTAGGACTTTGTTTATGGGGGCTTCATAGTAGTCACTTGGTTCCATAAATAACTTGTTACCACTGTAAGCAGGAACATTGTAATGAAGTGTCATTGACCTACCAGTTACATCTAACAAAGGCCGGGTCATAGCTCAAGTGGTTAGTCCTTGGCTTCCCACTGTGGCGGCCCAGGTTAGATCCCGGGTCTTGTCAAGTTTGATTTGTTGTGAACAAAGTGGCACTGGGGCGGATTTTCTCCGAATACTTCGGTTTCCCCTGCCAATCTTAATTCCACAAAATTCTCTATCATCATAATCACCCGGGACAGGTACAGTAGGCCAATCAGCGGCTGCCATGCCTAGTGGACCCAGCTGGACTCCACCCCCTACTAAGCGAATTTAATTTTTTTTACATCTAACAAATCATACTTTCAGATGTAAAGACTATTACAGATATATATATATCATGAGTGTGTTCTTGTACAAGGGGGAAACATGTAGGCACCCAGCTGTTGCCATACATAATAATGATTTTTATGAATTTATGTAACATGTTATGAAATATAAAGAGCATAAATGTTTACTTTCTGTCTTTGTTTATCCATGCATCTTTGGTAAGTGTTGTTCTTATCCCACTTCTTATATATATCTGAATACACTCTTCAGCTGCCATAATGAATTAGCAAAATTTTTAATAAGTGTTGATTGACAACTGACTAGTGGTATGTTTATGCTTTGCTATACTACTACCCTACAGGCTTCCACTTATGATGTATGATATTTCCAAACAACTGTGGGGCGTGTTATAGGACTCTTGAATTCTTGTCAAATAAGGCTGTAAGTTGCAGTGATAACGTTGCATCATGCATATGTTAATTCTGTATTGGCAGATGAAACACATACTTCTGGAAATAATGAAGCAACCAAGAAACCTTCTCAAGAGATGGATGGTTGTGAGTACCATTTGTATTACTTTTTAATGATAAGACTTACTAATCTGACAACAGATTACTCCTCAATTTATGAAACAGTTATGTTCCAAGAAAGTTTAAATTTCATAACTGATCAGAACTTCCCTCTAACAGTCACTGGAAATATCTGAGATCTGCTACAAAGTATATAAGAATGTCTTGCTGTTACTTAACTGGTTGTGTAGTGCAGTACAGTACATCTTGTGTCTTGCTTTAACAGTATTTATATCACTTGAATAAGAATAAATTGTTTATAAATTATTAAGTTTGAAAGAAGAATGATAGATTTTGCATAATGTCACCAGACAGGTTGGTCTAGAGGTAATGCTTGCAAGTTAGGAGGTCCTTGTTTTGAATCTTGGTGGGGACACCGTCTGTTCTCACTAAGGTCTTCCATGATTTTCCTCAGTCCCTCCAGCCCAATCCTGGTGTAGTACCTCAATTAGGCTATGACCACTTCCTTCTAAATTGTTTCTTATTAATTTATCATCCTACCATCTAGCACCTATAATCTTCATAGTAGAAAAAACATCATTGGAAGGGGTCCCACAAGGTCGATATGGATGTGCAGAAAACGGGCTGCCAGCGGTGTAAAGTCACCCAGTGGAGTGACTGTGTGACGGGAGACTTTGGAGCACTGACAGGACTGGCAAGCACGTGCCCAGGTGCGGCAATCCTACTGCACGCCTGGCCACACGAATCACTGTGCGACCAGCTTCGCTGTTTCTCTGGTGCCTGGGTGCGACAGATCGTTGATGGACTGGAACACTTGGAGTCGTAGAGGCGCTGGAACGTACGGCCGAGACCTCCCGGTAGACGTGTCACATTAGATGGAGACTGCGGTACCGGGGGTTAGTAGTATCTCGAGCCGCAGGGCGGTGGTTGACCCCAGGAGTGCTCGGAGTTCATCGTCGCTGTCCTGTGATGCGGCGAGTGGTGGCGCAGTGACGGATTCGACGCGAGAGAGGGCGTCGGCGACAACGTTGTCCTGTCCCGAGATGTGTCGGATGTCGGTTGTGAACTGGGAGACGAAGTCTAGATGGTTGAACTGCCGGGGTGAGCATTTATCCCGCTTCTGCTGGAAGGCGTAAGTGATTTGCTTGTGGTCGGTGAAGATGGTGAAGTGATGTGCTTCCAGCATATGGCGGAAATGCTTGACTGCTTCGTAGATAGCCAGTAGCTCGCGGTCATAGGCGCTGTACTTCTCTTGGGCTGGGTTAAGTTTCTTTGAGAAGAATGAACCGATACTACTCCCGTCTTCACCCTACCACCACCAAGCGTCGATGAAGTCGGGAGCGGTTCGTCGTCGCTGGCCCTCGCGTCGTGTTTAGAATGCTCCCTAAGATCGTCGTGGGAAACCAAGTTTGCAGCGGATAATCATTATTGAAGTCAATGACAGACCCCAAAATAACAATAACAATGTTTAATAAACACAAAAATAAGTTATGACAAATATACACAAAAAAATATATATATACAGATAGAATAAACCTGGCTGAGTTTCTCCACCCTACATTAATCCGCACCTCGCGGCATCCGCTCAACAACCTGCCCAGTTTCACTGGCCCAGTGGCATTTGAATACACGGTCACTTCCTTCCTAGCCACATGCGGCATCAAGACAAATACATAGAATAACTAAACTGAACTAGTCCGTCACAGGCGGCATCACGAAATTACATGTCTATATACTACAGGCTAAGCAAACCTCAGTCACAGGTGGCCTCAAGAAAATTATATATATGTCTATATAACAAAACTAACTCTCGTACCGCCGCCACGCCATCCCCCCGATAGCTGGCGACTGTAAACCCCAACGTCTGTGGCCAGACCCCCGAGTATGCCGAAACGCAATTTTGGAAGAAGACCCCTCTGAACCGAAACTTAGAAAATATCCCTGGCTGGTCCGCCAGACGTGCTTACCCAAGTGGATCCACTTATCAGACCAATACGTCGCTCTCGCACATACCTCCCCCCGAGCCACAGGGGTGGAAAGGAAAGGGAAATCACGTGGTCGTCTGGAGAGAAGGAGGGGGTGAGCTTAGGATCGTGAAAGAAAGGGTGGCGCGGAATATATGGCTGGAAGCCATGACGTCACTCATTACGCGAGCCGGTCCATGCTCGGCTCAAGAAGGCGAGGGGCTTCCAGGTGTTCCTTACGCGTTGTTGTAGCACAGTACCCATGGCGGACGTGGAGGCATCTGTGATGAGTGCAAGTGGCGCGGATGGATCCGGGTGGGCCAGTAGAGTGGCGCGTGACAAACTCGCCTTGCACTCTTCGAATGCCATGAGGAGCTCCGGTGTCCAAATGATTGGGTGGGAGACCTTGACTTGGGGTCCGGGTAGGAAGTCGTGCAGTGGTGCCTGTGTGTTCGCTGTGAGGGGCAGAAATGGCCTGTAGAAGTTCAGCATGCCTAGGAATCGTGGGAGCTGACTGGCAGTCTTCGGAGGGGGACAATCCTGGAGATGGGCCACTCGGTCTTCCAGAGGTTCGGAACCCTCGGCGGACATCTTGTAGCCGAGAAAGGTGACCTCGGGTGCTCTGAAGACGCACTTTGATGGGTTGATTAATTATCCCGTACCTCTGGAGTTGGTTGAAGAGAGCACGTAGGTGTTGTTCATGCTTTTCGAATGACCGGGAGAAGACAAGGATGTCGTCTAAGTATGCGAAGCAGAAGTTGAGTCCCCGTAGAATGTCGTCCATGAAGCGCTGGAAGGTCTGGGCGGCGTTGAGCAGGCTGAAGGACATGAATGGGAATTCGAAGAGGCCGAATGGAGTGGTGATGGCGGTCTTCTATATGTCTTCAGGGTGGACAGGGATTTGCTTGTAGGCTCTCACCAGGTCAATTTTTGGAAAAGACGGAACAGCCGAAAAGCTGTGGGAGTAGTCGTGGATATGGCGGACAGGGTAGCAGTCGGGGATGGTTCGGGAGTTGAGCGCTCTGTAATCGCCGCATGGACACCAACCATTGTCTTTCTTGGGCACGATGTGCAGTACCGAGGACCAGGAACTCTCTGAACGGCGAGCTGTACCATCCCGCAACATGGCGTTGAACTCGGCTTCTGCGATAGCGAGCCGGTCCGGTGCCAGTCGCCGTGGTCGGCAGGTTACTGGTGGACCAGGTACAGTCCTAATGTAGTGGACGGTGTTGTGTCGTATGTCGCGCTGGACTCCGACTGGGCGGGTCAGGTCCGGGAACTCTGAGGAAGTTGTCGATCGGTGTGTCGTTGTTGATGGTCTTTACGCTGGGGATCAGTGCGTCGGCCGCTGAGGACAGGGCTGACAGCGTCGTGACCCCGTCCAGAATTCAGTTGTTCCGACAGTCCACCAGGAGACCGAAATGGGATAGGAAGTCCACGCTGATGATGCGATGCGTGACGTCGGCCACCACGAACCGCCACGTGAATTCTCGGCACAGGCCCAAGTTCATCCATATGTGTGGATGGTAGTGCCATTATCCGCACACAGGTCATAGTTGGTACGTTCCATGCGTCAAGGGATGAGCCTGCGAGTTGAGTGCTGTCTGTTAGACTGGCGAAAGCGCGTTAGTAGATGGGATGTTCCCACAACGTTAATAAAATGCCTTTTCAGCATTGCTAAATAGTTTTTTAGATGACAGAAACAGTTATTATCTGTTTTGTAAGTTTTGGGACCAATCCGAGTTCAGGCCACATGGACTTTATGGTGAACAAAATGGCATTGGGTCAGGTTTTCACCAAATAGTTTGCTCTGTCAATTTTCATTCTGCCAACAGCTGCACCTTCATTAATCATCCCATCACTTGGCACTTGTTTTCTAATGACAGTGCCATTAAATAGCTAACTTTAAAAAGAGGAGCAATCAAACAGTCTTTTATTTCCATGTATTGTGCCTATTCTGTGAGTATTTGTAGTATTTTGATTATTTAAGAGGATAATAATGGAAAAAATACATACATGCCCAATGATATTAGTGTACAAAGCCACTTAGTAATGATGGAAATAATGTATTGAAGCTTTCCTTGACCCTTTATAGAATGCCAACGAGAAAGATTACATGGCTTGGCTAAATTTTCCATTCTCCCATTATATTTCTCCAGTGCCACCAATAAAATACTCTGCTCCAATTTCCTCCATGCCTTTCTCAACCAGCAACCAATTTGCATTAAAGAAAGTGCTATTAATTTAAATTGATCTAAATTAGTTGACTGCATCAAAATTAAATTCCATTCTTCATACTCACATATAGCAAGGATTACCTGAACAATATAATAAAAAGTTGCTATGTAGAAGTAATCTTGAGTACATACTAAAATATTAAAATAATATGTGCTTTACTATCCAGTTTCCAAATTATAAACTGGGATACAAAGATATTTTACTATACAGCAAACAAAACTAATTTCATTACATGTATTGAAGACCCTTTCCTTGTTTAAAAAGTATAAGTATCTAGTAATATCATTTTCTTATCTTGTAACCACAGACATACACCAGAGGAATGATGTATAAAAATAATTGAATTACTGCTTTCAATATAAATAATAAGAACTGGGACTGTTAACTAGAATAATATTTTATGTCACGGCCATCAGCTAATGATAAGCCATCGTAAGATTTTTATATTCCTGGTTATAAGAATTGCCCTTCATTTATTATAATACGTTATTGGTTTGTCAATGTATTTATTACTATGCAAGTAAGTATTCAGATAATAAGTTCTCCTACAGCAACGGGGACAAATGCCGCTGCAACTGAGAGTGCACGGGTGACTACCCCAACTGCGACTGAGACCATGTTGCCGTGGAAAAGGGACGATGAAGGGGAAAGCACATGTCCACTGAAACAGAGTGAATTTCCTGCCTGGTGCTCCAATAAGGAATATCTTGCTTACAGTTCACCCTCGGCCACATTCTTAGGTAAATGTAATAGGTTATTCTTGTTATAATAAATGATTTAGCAAAGAGCTATGAAAAATAATTTCTACTCTTCTTTCCTTGGGAAAACTAACTTGAATCCCTTTTTGTTATTAAGTAATCTTAGGATTTAGTAAGCTTAAAAAATGAAACCATTTCAGGATTTGTAGCTTTATATCAATTACTGTTCCTCAGCTCATGGTGTATTCAGTGATTTGTTTTTCCTTTTCTTTCTTTCTTAGGTGGAATTGAACAACCTAAGATTGCTTCTGTGATTGGACTATTCCGTCGCGAGAGTTCAGGCTCAGTACAGGATTCACGTGCCAGCTCTGAGTCTTCATTACACCATACTAGTGGCCCTGAATCTCCTCCTGCTCCTGGTGCAGTTTTACTCATTGAAGAAGGAGGTCCTGAGCCATTAGCAGGCATGCTGGGTATACCTAGACGTCCACCAGTTGGCCGCCGCGGCTCAATGTTAGAGTTGGGCTCCACAACTGTGAACTCCATTCCTGAGGAGGAAGCCACAACACCGCTCACCTCACCCCAGAATTCTCCTTTGTCATCATTGTCAGACCAGCGATGGATGGCACTGGGAAAAGGTTCAGGATCACTCTCCCGACTTGCTGGTCGCCTCTCGGCTCTAGTATCATCATCTTCCTCGTCTTCTTCATCTGATGACTCTTCCAATGAAGATGATGAAGAAACTGATGAAAAATGTGCTATTAATAGGACACAGAATTAATTTCTGTGATGCAGTTAATACAAGAAACATGGAGTTTTGAAAGATAGTTCAGTGCAGCGATTGTTTTACAGTTGAGAAAGTTATGTAGATTATCTTGGAAATTGTAATGGTTACTATCCATTAATTTCACTGTAGTATAGTTCAGACTGTGATAGTCCATTAATTATGACCTTTCAATCAGTCTAGAGATTGTAACTCAGGTCCTGAGAAGTGATGTTATGAAGCCTAACAATGCTTATCAGCTAGAATTTTAGGATTCTTGTGTAGAATGAGAGAAAAATACTGGTTTTAAACTGTAGACTTAATGTCTTAGCAAGTTTTGGTTGTAACTGTCACTGGAAAATTGCACAATCAGAACAAAAACTTGTAAGCAAATGAGTTTACTTTATCATATACATAAATTGCAGAACATTTCCAATACTTTCGCAGACAATAAACTGACGTATATTTCTTATCGTTTATTCACAATAATACTTGCTTTGGTAGAGTTTATTGCCATGGAACAACAAACCCCACTTTCTATAAATTCCAGTATGACCAGCTGTTTCTTGTATTAGTGTCCTCATTAATATTTTTACTATCATGAGTCAGAGTTTCCATCAACAAAGCAAACACCCTTCCCTAGTTAAAATGTACAGTGTTGGCAGAATAGTGCATTCACTTTTATGTGAAGTGGATTTGCAGTTTTATTCCTCCTTGTTGTTATAATATTGAAATAAAGTACACAAATATAGGATTTCATTGTGCCTATAGAAAAGAATTATTTCCTGTCCTTCATAGTTTCCATATATTTTGTCATGCATAGGAATACAGTAATTCCTAACAGAAAGTTTCAGACAGCATCTGAATTTGCCAGGAAGAAGAGATGGGCATGGCATGTTAAATATATAGGAGGGATGAGAAATGCATACAAAATTTTAATCAGAAATCGTGAAAGAAGTAGGCTGCTTCAGAGGTGTAAGTGGATAATATTAATAGGATGGTAATGCACAAGTTTTTCTTGGCGAATCAGAGTGTGATGAAGGGGATTGGATTGGTCTAGCTTAGTACAGGGAAGAGTGACAGCTCCTTTATGCATGATAATGGCCCATTATGGTCCATGAAAGGAGGAGAATGTTTTGATTTTTTGAATAACTTCCAAGTTTTCAAGAATTCTGCTCCCTGATTTTATAGCATCTTTCTCTGTAATTTGTAACTGTTAAAACAGTGGTTTGAAATGAACAGAGAATAGTAATAATTGCTTTATGCTTCAGAGTTCTGAAGTAAAAGTGTATTTTTTTTTTCATTTGAGTTGGAAGAGCAGTTTCTTGTGAACATGAGATTTAAATCTGTGGTTTTATCTTTCTTTGCCATACTGAGAATTGTGATCAGGAGTTAGCTAAAAACATTGCTCTTAAAAGGAGACTATACACATGAACCATTACAATTTCTTAGTTCTACTGACAGTTGATACAGTTTTGAGAATGATGTTAATAGTGCTCAACAGTTATTAAGTGCACAAAACAGGAACTGCCCACTGAATGCTAAGAAATGGCATTTAGGACTGGCAGTTATATTGTAATAATTTTGAGCATCATACTATATAGAATTACTTCAGTTTATTGAACTTTATTGTATTTTGGTGAAAGAAACTTAGGGTGGTATGCAATAAAAATTGAAGTATTTTTATTTTTATATTATTATTGGTAGTAGGAATGTTGATGACACTGTCTGCGCTAGTTGTAACTTTAAAATGATTAATAGGCCTTCAGATTAGTATAGGTTGTGAAAACTCTGATGAAACAACAAAGTAACATACTTCCAGTTCTTGTTTAACATGATTATTAAGTTAATATACATTACTGTAAATGATTGTTATTGTGACATATGTAGATACATAAGTAGAGTAAGGTTATGGGTCTTTTATCAATAATTTTAAGCATGCTGGTGCCTAGTTACTTACCCAGACTTTGTCATTCTGATACTCTCTTCAGAAGGAGATTAAGTATTTACAAGAAGCATATAGAACTCTTACTGTTAATATAATTGGTTTTATTTTATCGGACATAGAGAAACTGTATCAACTGGCAAAGGGAGCCATACTAGTTAATGCAGCAAATGAAGACTCTGTTCAACAAACTGTTGGTGGTAGATGAGTTCCTAGGATGTGTGTGTGCCTGTTACAGGGAGAAAATGTAATATCTTCACTTATGAATGAGTTGCATTATTCGTAGAGAAACAGGAAATAGTTTTCATTAAAATACTTGGGCCATATAATAGATAATTTCTTGGGCATAATGACGGTATTTCTAGCCTATTTTGTTTGTAACCATGCAGTAGGCAAATTCAGCATTTCCTCCCAAAATTATATAATCTGTCAGATTTAAGCATAAATTATGATTGTCAGAGAGGGTTCAGATATGATAGTATGAGTGATCGAGAGAGAGATTTTGTGCAGAATATTTCTTTGTTTATTGGGATCTTATTTTACTCTAAATGTTTTGTTGCTGCTAAGTATAATCTTAGATTTCCTGATCTGTTATGCATAATCTTGCCCTTTATGCAACTCTAAATTGCATCTCTGATTATCCCTCAGTTGGTAGTGACAGAGAGGTAAAACATTGTTCCACATGCAAAAGGGTAGATGAGAGCGAAGATTCTTATGTTAATTAGCCAGCTTTCAAGCGTCCTTATTAAGTTCATATTGACCTTGTGACCACAGGACACTCACATGACCTTTGCAGCTCCTTGTTATACTACAGGCCTGTTCTTCTCTCAGTCTCCCATTTTAAAAGGTATGTTTCTGTATTTTCAAAAAAAGACTGTTCTCTCACATTTTGCATTCAGAGAAGAACTATTACATTCACTTAAAAAATGCTGCAGACTTATAACCCAGTACATTACTGTTTAGCTTTCTGTTTTTCTTTCCAGTTCCAGAAAAATGTTATGTATCCTTTGAAGAATGCTTTTAATATCTGGGAATTAAACTGTACATTAATTAATTTCTAAATTCAGATCATTTGCATAACTCTGAAATAGAAGTCAGAATATGTCAAAATGGTACGATACTATAAGTATTTTCTCGACATTTTTGCATTTTGTCATGATGATGAATGTATATAGAAACTATTAAATTTCTTGGACTACTATAAAGATAATGAAGTTAAATATTACAAATCTCTTACAAAAGATATAATATATTTACTTAAACCTAGCACAGGCAAAGAAATGAGAGAATATACTTCCATTTTTTGTGGCTTAAGTGTGAGGAAGTAGTAGGTGAGAAATACCATCTTCTATCATCATGTCTCTCCACTTCATCGCATCTATTGATTGATCCGTGAATATGCAGCAAACTATTTGACACACCTGGGAATCTGTGCTTATCTATGATCTGCCTCGAACAGTTTGGCTCTTTGTGCCTATATATTTAACAAAATTAGGTATGCGAGGTTGTACTTAATTTGCATTGTCAACATTTGTATATTTTGTGATGAGAGACAATATTATTGTAATATACAGTACTTTAAACAAACTGTTTCTGTGATGAAAAAGGCTGAGTTTTCAAAACATGGGAAATGATTAATTAGATATCATGTTCCATAAACATGATAGTTAAACATAATCGTGTGCAGAAATGCAATGTAAGTGAAGAGTAACTGTGCTCTTGGAAGAAGGCATTGTGCAGTACTATACATGAACAATCTTTGAACATTTACAGGGTGAAAATCCTATTCAGTTAATAGGTTGTTGAAACTACAGATAATGTAGATTGTTTAGTTACAACTTTCTAAGGAAGGGGTGGGATGGGGTGTATATAGTATGTCATTCAGTGAACTTGACACTAAGTTGTTACCTAAACTGGCAGTGAGATGTGATAACAGAAACTGCAGTATTTCCATTTTACTTACCACTAGGGTTAATAAATTTTCGGTTACACTGAAACCTGAGGGCATCATAGAACATATGCTGCTTCAGATATGTCATAGGAGTTGCATTGTTTTGGTACTGTAACATGAAGTTTATAGCTAGTCATAAGTAATCCTGTATCACAACACAATATTAATGTTATGTTGAGGTTATAAAGTATTTTCCATGGTACTATGATGATGCAGGTTTGCTTGTAGACAGAATATACAGGCCAGGATAATCATTATAAAGTGCAGGTTTCAGTTGACTGCTAAAATGTTACCAATGTTACCATAATGGAAATAATCCTTTCAGTCTACTGTTTTGTCATTAAAATATCTTGCCCTACATGCCTATTTATGAAAACAGTACTTTATTTTATTTTTTGGAGAGAAAGTGTGTTTTATACTCATTCACTATTTTGTGCATTGTCATTAAAATCCTGTACAGATAGACCTATATTATGCAGATAATGTGCACATTAAACTCTTTATTTGAAGAGCATACTTGAAAATAAATTATTAAGAGGCTTTTATTTTCCTGGAGAAGTGAGGAAGAAAACACTGAAACTCTGTCCTCCTGTCTGTATCTGTGTGGTTGGTCTCTAAGACATGCAGGTACATGTGCATGAATTTTGTTTCACTTTTCATTCTCCATAACTGATAAATGGGTCTGAGAGGTTGTGCGTTTATGATGTCATAACAATATCATGAAGAAGTGAAATTTTAAAAGGTAGCGTATAACGGGCATTGAGGCCAGTCCATGTTCTGGATTATTTAAAATTAAAGAGGATTATATTATTATAGAAGTTACTATTAAATATTTACAACTTCATTTAAAGATGATGCCCGTCATGAATAATTAGAGTGAGTTGGATTGATCTTGACAGTAGTCTATGACTGTCTGCAAGAGAAAGATCATTATCCATAGGCGATAAAGTGTTTCGTTTATAGGAAGTTGGCTCTTCATTTGCTACAGATAGGACTAAAATAATATTTATTCTGTGGAAAAGAGTGTCCCTCCACACTTTAGAATAATAATAATCAGTAAGAAAGTATAAGATTGTAAACAGTCAAATTTCATAATTACAAGTATCTCCATTTTAATTTGAAGCAAACTAAAACACAAACAGCTAATGTCGTTTGTTAGAAATTGGCCTTGATAAAATCTTAAAATTGAAATCATCCAAGAAATTATGAAGTAATGAATTCATGTTGTAAACCCCAGATGTACAGAGCTTTTATGGATAATTTATTGGTAAGTACAAGGTTATGGTGCATTCTTCCTCAGTTCTACAAAATTTGCTTTCAGAAATCAGGATGATGTACAGTAAGGCTGAAGTAGTGTGTTTTGTGTTTCCTTTTAATCAAGCCAAGATGTAATGGGCTACTGACAGACTAACTCACCGACCGACCAATCGACCAAATAAACTAAGCATCCTGTTGCACTAATATATCAGCTACCTCATACAATATATATTTCCATCACTAATGCAACAGAAGTTTACATTCACTTTAATTCTTCATTCATGGCATGTTTCTGCCATACATGGCCATCATCAGCTGTTGTACTGTACTGCACGTCATAATTGGATGTGGCTAATTATCAGGACTAATTAAATAAAATTAAAATTAATGTTACAAATTAATTTTAAAATAGATCAACCCTATTACATTTTATAAAAACTGTTAATTCCATTCTTCTTATGGGACCTACTAGCCCAGTCTTTGGCAGCAAGGGTGTGTTCGTTTTTGTGTATTTCATGGGTGTTTGTGTGAATGTTGATTTCTCTTATCTGCAATATGTAAAAAAAATATCTTTATGTGTTGCATGCTGTTGTGTGTCACGTACATTGAGTGTTTTTACATCCATTAGTACAACATTTTTTTTATAAAAATATACAAATACAAGTTATTTACATTAAAATCTTAAAACCTTAAAACACATCATGTTTTCATTACTACTACTATTACTACTATATAATTTGTTTTTCTGTGTTAATTTTCTTTTTAATACTCACGTATGTCCCTTTGGCTGTAGACCCACACCCAGCTTGAATCGCATTATTGTTTATCTGGTGTGTGCATAAAGCTAATGTGGGTGTTTAGTGTGATCTCTCCTGCTTTTATAGCATAAGTAGGGGATGTGTGTGTTGCTATAACTATCCATATGCAATTGTCACATGCACTATAGTACAACAGTTTAGCATAGGGACAGATACCTGGTGATGGCTGTGTATGGCCAAAACATATCATGAATGAAGGATTAAAGTGACTGTAGTCTTTTGTTTCATTAGTGGCAGAAATATATATTGTGTGAAGTAGTTAACAAACTAAACTCCATGGAACCGAGCCCTTCTTGAGAAGCAAATGGTTGCTCAGCTATTTAAGAAATTCAAAACAGTTATAGAACCTGAAATTTCATTACTATGTTCACAACAGCCTGCCACTTATCCCTATCCTGAGCCAGTTGAATCAAGTCCACCTCTTTCAATCCTTTCAAGTCAAAGTTACATCTATGCCTAGATCATCCTAGTGGTCTTTCTTTTTCGGGTTTTACTACCAAAACGTTTTAGCCACTTCTCTAATATGCATACTACATGACATGTCCATCTCAACGTCCTTGAGATGATCCTTCTAATAATATTTGGGAAGGAATTATGTTGTTTCTTATTGTGCAGTTCTCTTTGGTCTCCTGTTACTTCATCCATCCTAGGTCCAAATATTCTACTCAGAACTCTGTTCTCAGACTCTCCCAGTCTGTGTTCTCTCCTTAATATGAGAGACAAAGTTTCACACCCATACAAAACTGCAAATAAAGTATAGTTTGATGTACTTTAATTTTTTATAAGAATCCTTATCGCGCTTTAATTTAATTTAATTTCATAAAGTTTTATGTTCTGACAAAAGTAGGCCTAGAAGTTTTCATGCAGTGCATCCATTATTTTAGTTTTAGATAAACATGGGCGTAATATTTCTGTGGTTGATACCTGTTGTAGATTTACTGTTGATAGAGTGAAGTCTTGTTCTCATCAGCTTGACAGCAGCAAGTTCAATTTGCCTAAGGAAAGTGACTTCAAAATTTTAAGTCAAACCAAGCACTGATAATACTTGAATTTCTTCAGCATATTTTGAGATCCTTTAAATTTATTATACTTTTTGTAGGCATGCATTCTAAGTATATCAGTGGTCAGTATATCTTACCCTCCCAAATTTATTAATCACTTACTGACAAGAGTGTGTATGTTATTATTAAGTTACATACTTGAGGTCAGATTTAAATACATTAGACAGCCTGTAATCTTGAAAATATTATTAAGTAAATTTCTGTGACTTAAATATTAAATTCCTACCACAGAAATAAAATATTTGCATATTTTTGCAAAAGGATATTCATGTAATATGTACCCTCTCTTCGTTGCTTTGCCAAATTTTTATCTCTAAAGCAGAATTTGAAATGTAAAAGTAATTTCCACATCCCTACATATATGTGTGTGTGTGTGTGTGTGTACTTGTAAATTTCAAGATTTGTATGAACTTGGTAGTTTCATCAAAAGTTGCAAAATTTACATTTACCAGAGCATTTTTGACAACTTATCTTCCTTGTATAGTGTGTCTTCAATATACAGTTGATTGTTTCTATCATTCTTAACAGCCTGTCTTCAGCTAAGTCTTACAAGATAACCTCAGTGTAAGTATAGAATGACTTAGGCTAAGAGCTATCAGTAAATGGTGCTGAAATGACTCATGCTCACATGTGCAGTAACTTAATGTTGGCTGTGTCACTAAATATAAGGCTTCAGCAGTGTCAGGCTGCATTATAAGCAATTGGTATCATTATGACTTGATCTGCTGTCAAACAGTGAGTATCTTTGTATGCATCACATGTATCATATGATATGTGAGGTTTTTTTTTTTCTTTCAGAGATACTTTTGCTGTAAATTCCCTTCGTTCCAGTTTCAAGTACAACAGGCATTCATAGATGGGTTATGTCAGATCTACTTGCTCACTTCTGGATAAGAAACACATTAAGAACGGTCATGTGCTCACTGTAGATAAAGTGAACAAAATAATGACTGAGCTAGAATATGAGTAGCATGTTCACCTCATCTTATGCCATTTGACTTTTATTTATGGGACAATTTCAAGGAGAAAGTGTACAATATTTAATCCCCATGTGGAAGAAGAGCTGAAAGAGAACATCTTTATGTCATCCTCAAGGTACTTGAATGGCACGGAGTGTGTGCACATGCATGCCTGTACATGATTGGAATTAATTGATACTGCATAGTCATAGGTGGATTGTTGTTGGCCAACAGCTGGAAAGTCACGGAAGCCTTCAGCTTTGTAAAAAAAAAATGCATTGCAGTGATACTGATCATAAGCAAAATGCCAAATCACATGTAGACTGAAGCTCAGATGGAATAATACGAGTATATCTGGACAATATTTCAAATCATGTCCAGAAAGTTACTATACTATCACAAAAGGGACATACTTGCTTATTGTTAATTTTTATTGGGACTGCAAAAATTGTGAATCAAAAGTGTGGATGTTAAATTATGCAAGGAATATTAATTTTGGTCTTGCTGGTGTTGAAAAGAATGTAATTAAACATGTGGATATTTCTCTATTTCTTAGAATAATGAGCCACCTTTAATACACATATAAGATCATTTCATATTATTGGCTGAGCAGTGTCAAGAATGGAAGAAATATTTATTTATGATTCCTGAGGTGAGGCAGATAGTTTTTCTACCAAATGATTTGAGCTTTCACATTACAAATTATGGATTTCATCTGCATGCCGTGGGTTTCAGTGAAGGTGTAAATACTTTTGCTTGGTATTTGTATCATTTAAGGATGAAACATCTGCAACACTGTGTTAGTGAGATGTGCTGGATAACAAATACACAGTTATGCATGCCTGTATAGTGATTTCTGGCTAGGAGTGGTCAGAAAGATTCACTAACCTGTGAACATTACTTAGAAGCATAACAGTAATCTCATGTTACATTTGAGGTTTTTATGGCAGTATGGCATAATGGCAGACCATACTAATGATAGTTCTAGCTTTGGGGGACACATAAAAGTTGTTCAGGGCCAAATAAGGAAAGTATGATGAATGTTTCAACATGGCCATTTGATTTTAGAACAAAATATTACCTTACTGAAAATTATCTGTGGAAAGGGTATGATAAAAGATTCACTAGTGCAGCCAAAGATTTGGTCTTTTTCAATGAACGCATGAATTTGCTACAGCAAATATTCTAAAACTTTGGAATTACAATGTTTTCTTCATTGTTTTAAGGAAACAGATTCATAACAGATAATTCTTTTGGGATTAGAAAACCAAATGAGCGTGATTTTAACATCTGATTTTAATACTGTCCCATTTTTTGTCTCTGAGACTCTGAATTTCTCCATTAGAGATGCTAGCGTTTTATTTCTGGGCTATGGTGGAAGATCCATGTCTCAACACTAATCACTATTTTGTTTTAATTTGGGTTCCTCTATCATTCTTGAAGAAAGATATATATTTTTTTTTATTGCTAGTGGAGCGGGACTAAGTCCCTTGTACTGCGGCCAATTCTGGCCTATTGTACCAGCCCCAGATGATAGGTGAGGGTGATTGTGGAGCAATTGATGGAATGGGCAGGGGAAACCGAAGTACTCGGAGAAAACCTGCCCCAGTGCCGCTTTGTCCATCACAAATCCCACTTGACCAGACCCAGGATCGATCCCAGGCCGCCCCGGTGGGAAGCCGGCGACTAACCGCTTTAGCTATGACGCGGCCTTAAGAAAGATATAAAAAAATTCTTTAATCCTTATTTTTTATATACTGTTGAGATACTCTGGTACTATTTTGACACATTTCTTCACATTTTTTACTTCTGTAAAAATCAATCCCATTGTTTTCTGTTTAGTATTGGGCAAATATGTACGTTTAAAAATTTGGGTTCAGGGTCTTATGCATGGAACATTGTGTGTTTTGGTGAAAAAGTACATCCCGCGGCGGGGTGGGGTGGGGGTTTCAATGATTGAACCCGCAATGGTGGTATAATATGGTGTGATATAGCCGATGGAGCTCGCGATGCTGGCTTCATGTGTTGTAAGATCCCCAGTAGAGACCGTTAGTATTTGAAGTACCGTTACTCGTTTCGTACAAAGTCGAATCGTCGTCGTCGTACCCTCACGTGGTCAGTTGCGGTACGTATAATTTCGGTCTTGTGAATTTCCTGATTTACGTCAGGCTTGCTTATTGCCGATTAGACTACGGTAGGATTTCGCAACGACATCAAGTGCTGCACAAACCATACTGTTTGCAAACAAACTAGTTTCATTTCCCCGTTTCTTTTTCCAGGACGTGTGTTACAGACACCGATCAATTATTAAGGCGATTTAATTGGAAGAAGCTATTGCACAAGCGCGAAGTCACCAGCGTGTTAACTGATATATATATGGGAATATGTTATTGCATGAAAGTAGCCGACACTGTAGACTTTCAGAAGGTGGAAGACGGCGACATTACTGGCAAATTAGAATAAATGCTGCTACCGACCAAAGTGCCGTGAATGCAGTCGCAAATATTTCATTCTCACCGGTTCGGTTTGTACACAAGATATTGTTTATTCCAAGCTCTTGTCAAAAAAAAATTAGGTGCGAGTTATTCGTGGGATATTATTTATTCTAAATTCTTGACCAACCAATCTAGGTTCAGCTTATACACGCGCAAATACGGTGATTATTGTGAAGCAGACCCAGACTATACATCAGTATTACCACATTTAAAGACCTCAAGATTTAGTACAGAATCGCTGAATAACCTGAGAACCAATCATTATCATCCCCAGATATTTTGCAAAAATAATGTTTCTTGATGGTAGTGTCACTAAGAAGGTAATGTGTAGTGTCAGAATTTAAATCGGAAGAATTATGAAACCTATTTAGTTGATGTATGGGAAGAATTTCGCCTGCACATTGTTTCTGATGTTAAGATTTTTGTGCTGAGTATCAAACATTTCCAATATTGTTGCAGTTCCATTTAACAGTTTAATATTTTCTTGTAGGCAGACTTTATAATGTTTTGGATTCCTGTTGAATTTGTGTGTAGCAATTGTAAACAACAGACCCATCCTCATTAGAAAGGGTGTCCCACAACAACAAACCCACAACTGTGTGACAGTAACAGAAATCTGGTCTTGGGGCCTAAGATCGAGCTTGACAGCAAGACAGACTGGCTGACTGACTGACCATCAGTTGTAACACAATGTTGACTCTGACTTGTGTTCAGAGCAGGTATTTGTTAAATGTGTTGATTAGCAGTAGTGTTATAATTATTTGTAGTCGTGAATTCTAAGTGTTCAACAAATCCAGTTATCAGTCAACCCCATGTCTAGTCACACATGATATCATAAATGATTTTGGATCATCATTAATCACCTGTATCAATCATGTGGTAGGAAACTGGATCAAATTTTTCTACAGTGCAACTGACCCATTAATTGTGCTTCTCTTTTCAGAGACTGTAGGTAAACACTCTTTCATCTGTGTTAATGTTCCATCTGTCATAATATAAACCAAGTTCTAATACTGACTCATGAAATTTTCATTCACAGCTTTTGTTCCACAAATAAACACTTCAGTGTCATCAGGTTCAGTGGAGTAGCTCCATAAAATGCGAAGATTGGTTTGCTTGACACTGAATAAAAAGACAATATACCTAACATTATTCATAATTTTACTGGTATTCATGACAGCAACATTATGGACATATTCTGAACCTAAAATGTTGGCCTATGAGCATTCCCTTTGTTCCTCACCAATGAAACCTATTGAAGTGGCATCCTGCCATAGAGTTCAGTGTCCAAAGAAACCTATAGTGACTGTGAGACAATTAGGGCGCCTTGGCAACCAGATGTGGGAATACATTTCTGTTTGGGCTGTGGCCAAGGTTACAGACCATGAGCCTTATATTCCAGGCTGTCTCATCCAAACACTAGAAAAGATCTTCCAGAATCTTACAGTTCCTCCACTGTCATGCATTGCAAATTGTACTTTAGAGACATACCCTGTAGAAGGAAAGGTGGACAACTTGACACTTCTGGATGGGAACATCTTGTTACAAAATTATGTTCAGCTACCTGAATATGTTGTGCCTTTGCTGAATGATGTTAAACAGATATTTCAGTTCAAGGAACATATTGTAAAAGAGAGTCAAAGACTCCTACAAAAGGCTTCAGATGGAGAGAAGAATGTAGTGTATGTGGGTGTTCATGTCAGAAGAACAGATTACAGTGAATATTTGAAGAGGAAGTATAATGCTTCCTTAGTGAAATCTGAATTCTTTCTGAAGCAAATGAACTATTTTCGAATTAAATACAAATCAGTCATGTTTGTGGTGCTGAGTGATGAACCCAAATGGTGTGAAGATGAGCTCGCTGATGATGATGTTGTAGTGATGAAGAACAACTCTCCAGAACAGGACCTAGCCATCATGGCTGCATGTAACCATTCTATTATTGACTATGGCACATATGGAGTATGGGGAGCCATATTAGCAGGAGGTGATACATTTGTGTACAACCTAAAATGGGATCTTGCAATTAAAATGGCTTCATTGTTACCAGATTGGCACATTGTAGTATAGTGATATGACAGGTTCTCTTTCATTGGCCATAACTTGAAAGACCAGAAGTAAAGCTTTGTTTCCATATTTGTACCAATACTCTGTATTTGTATTTATTGTAAGTTCAAGAGATCCAAAGATGGATATAGAACATGTCATAAAATAATATAAGCATAGAATACATACGCAGTTATTACACAACTAGACAGTACAGTGAATACAACAACAATAAAAGTTATTTATTTAGATATTCATTCACAGTATAAAATATATGAGTGTTCAAGAAATGCCTTAATACAACCTTAAACTTTTTAAAATTATTAGATGTGTTCTTGATCTCTATGGGCAATTTATTAAATATTTTTATATCCGCATAATAAATTCCTTTTTGATACATAGTTAAATTAGCTTGAGGTAGATACAAATCTTGTCTTTGTCTAGTTTTTCAGACCATTTGGCTCAGATTCTAAAGGTGTATGTAGACTTACGTAAGGTTGATTTAAAAAAGGTCTTGCAAAGAAAATACTCTAAAGAGAATGTAGATAAGTTCATAGATATCTTAAATAATGAATCATGGGAGGAAATTTATATGGAGAAGAATGTAAATGAACTTTATAAATAAGTTTTTATATCATTTTAATAGAGTATTTTCAGTGAAACTAATAATGAAGAAAAACAACAAGAATAATGCATGGATATCCAGAGGAATAAAGGTTTCCTGTCAAAAAATGCGGTTTTTAAATAAATTGAAACAAAGGATGTCACTTTCAAGGAATGCGCTGGGGTATATTAATAGATATCATAAAATTTATAAATGAGTTATTTCAGAAGCCAAAAAAAGACAAAATGACANGAGTCTATGTATTTTTTTCCAACTTCTGAAGAAGAAATAGTCTCAATAACATCTAAATTAAAAGGAAAAGCCTCTTCAGGAGTAGATGAAGTCCCAGATTTTTTAGTAAAAGCATGCATTACATGTATAAAACAACCTCTTAGGTTTATATTTAATGAATCTATAAATCAAGGGGTATTTCCTGATTTTTTTAAAATAGCTAAAATTAGACCGGTCTTTAAGAAGGGTAATAGACAAGAAATTAGTAACTATAGACCTATATCGGTTATATCAATATTCTCTAAAATCTTAGAAAAAATAGTGTATAATAGACTGGTATCTTTTATTAGTAAATTTAAGATTTTAACGGTAAATCAGTATGGGTTTCAAAAAAATAAGTCTTCTATATCGGTGTGTCAGACATTTATTGGTAATATACAGGAAGCTCTGGATAGGTTAACTGCAGTTGGTATATTTTTCGATCTTTCAAAAGCATATGATGTTATAGATCATAATATTCTGCTAGAAAAACTTGGTCATTATGGAATAAGAGGAAAAATTAATGATTGGTTAAAATCCTATCTGAAAATGCGTTCTCGGTATGTTGAAATAACATCTAATGGTAATAAGTACTCAAGAAATCGGTTTAGTTCGATAAGGAATACAAAATTTGGAATACTGCAAGGGCCTACATTGGGCCCGCTTTTGTTTCTTTTATACATAAATGATTTATCCCAACATATAACAAATGGGGAGGTTGTTCTCTTTGCAGACAATA
>NW_019730586.1:0-432 GCF_002891405.2 Cryptotermes secundus | reverse complement strand
AAGCTAGCAAGCTAGCAACGCAAACTGTTTGGATAGCAAAGCAAACCTGCAGGACTAGCAATGCAAATCTAGGAAGCTAGCAACGTAAAGCAAGCAAAATAGCAAAGCAAATCTAACAAGCTAGCAACGCAATTAAACAAGCTAGCAAGGCAAACAAGCAAGATACCCACGCAAAGCTAACAAGCTAGCAACGCAAAGCTACCAAGCTAGCAACGCAAAGCTAGCAAGCTTGCAACGAAAAGCTAGCAAAATAGCAACGCAAACCTAAGTACATGCAACGCAAATCTAGCAATCTAGCAAGCTAGCAACGCAAAGTTAGCAAGCAAGATAAGAAAAGCAAACAATCAAGCAACGCAAACCTAGCAAGCAAGCAACGCTTGGCTAGAGAGCAATACAAAGCTGCCAAGTTACCAACGCAAAGTTGGCAAGCTA
>NW_019730585.1:1630028-1657074 GCF_002891405.2 Cryptotermes secundus | reverse complement strand
AGACCCTCAATGTCTCACAATCATATGGGCCTCTACGACCTGTTACAGGGAGAGCTTTACATAGACTGATTTGAAATATGTGAGAACATAACTCTAGAAATATATTTAATTTCAACCTACTTCCCTTATTTTGAGAAGATAGAAGTAGGTTTTTGATAAAATCATTCTGTCTATGTGTCTATGTAACTATGAATCTCTCGTTTCCCATCAGATTTTGAATGCTTGAACCAATCTTTACGAACTTGGCAAGCACCTGGGCTAACCTCAACGGCGTACTTAATAAATCCTTCGTATCAGTCTGTGTGTCTCTACTTCTACCGCCCTATAGTTGCTAGGCAACGGCTGGGCAAACAAGTTCTGGCGAGAATGAACACAAGCAACAATAAAATAGTTGTTGAACACGTCGTTTTCTATGCGATCAGTGTTGTATCAAAGGAAAACCTGTGATTAGTTCTTCACGTAACTTATTGTTTAAACATTAATTTTCGAATGCATATGAAACCAAGTGACTGAGTGCACTGAAACATGGTGTCATGCTGGACGGACCGAACAGAGAGCACAAGTCTTGCTATCAAAGCTCGTGGTCCATCCTCTTGCATCCATCCATCCATATACTTCTCATCTTTCTGGGTGCACGTCTTGGCTTGGATATCCGCTGCTTTAGTGCAGTGTATTGATTTCCAATTCGTCACTGTCAGATGAATTAGGCACAGGTGGCTATGTGCAGCAGCTACTCTAATTTGTTTGCGGTTTCCAGGATCCTACAAACCCTTATACACGTATTTCATAGGCCCGCTTCCTGCAAAACTTACATAAAGAAGCCAGCATCTTCCTTGGCACTTCAGTTAATGCTTTTAGATAAAGGCACGCATCAGTTGTTATAATTCTGTCCAAATACAAAGTTATTTATTTTTGTTTTATCTCTGTCAATATATTATCCTGTATAACTGAGGCCAGAAGAGCGTACTCGGTATAGCGATTGGCTACGGGCTGTAAGATAGAGGGTTCAGAGTTCGAGTCCCTGTAGAGTCAAGAATATTCTCTTCTTCACGTCGTCAAGACCGGCTCTGGGGTCCATCCAACCTCCTATAAAATGGGTACCGAGATCTCTTTCCCCGGGGCTAAAGCGACCGGGGCTTGAAACTGGTAACTCATTTCCAGCTAGTGCCGAGGTCAAGAAAATATGGATTTATATATCCACTCCACCATACATCTTCATGACGTAGTGGTTAATTAGCTAAGCACACGGACAACTTTAACCTTTGCCATATGGGGTTCAATTCACGAGAAGCAGAATTTCTTTAATATAATTTAGTTCAATCTGTTAAAATTAACAGTTTCTGAGTCTGCGAACCCTGAGTTTTATCCCTTCATCATATGTCAACGTGTCGATACCAATATTTGCTTCAAATGCCAGTTCGTCTGCCCCCCATTTTGTATATTTTTATCACTAACGAACGTGAACTTTGATGTCTGTTATATTTAACGAGGATTTAGTATAGGCCTCTAATATAATAGGAGAGTGCAAACGCATGTCCCTGTTTAATTGATATGTATCTTCTGTCTCTGTCACTCTACTTGCTCGAATCGTTACTTGTGTGACAATATTTTGATAGCGTCTCTTGATGTGTGTAATTTACGTCATAATTTGACTGCCAATCAATGATAATATGATTGAACCAGCATTTAAACACACAATAGTTATCTCTTCTGCTGTTTAACCCTCTCTGTTCCTGTGACTAAAGGATTCGATGCAAAAGTGACTCAAGAAATACAACCATCAATGCTTTCACATTGCACAATTAAACCGAAAGCAATATTGAAGGATATTGGCTAACACTTCTGCTGTGTAATCCAGACGTCTCGTGTTAGAATTTCAACACACGTGAGGAGTACCTTAACTGAGATATTCAATGGTCGGTTGATTACATTTTATTTAATGACACTGCAGCTGCTGCTGCTGTTTAGACTTGAAAATTCTGAACCTGAGAGAAAGGATGAGGCAGAGGTACTGCTTACATTCAGGCATTATACTGACATTCGCCTGGAGGTACTGAAGAAAAGCATGAAATATCTCGGAATAGTCAGTGTCCTGGGGAAGATTCAAACCTGAGACGAAAGTTGGTTTGAACCAACTTCCTAAGTAAAATTTTTCATGCCTTAGCTCAGTTATTTTAATCAGTAACTTAAAACATGTAGCATGCACGAACACACACACACACACACACAGGTAAACTGTTACGAGGTTCCATTGTCGTGCGCTTCTGAATCCGGATGGGACATTTTTGATCTGACTAGGGATTGTATGATATTTAAGAATAGCTCCTATTCATGAAATTAGCTACGCCACCTGTTAATTAATACTGTCATTATTATTATTTCTTAGTAGTTCATTTAGTAATAACTAATAATTGTCCATTTTTTCTAACTGCAGCGGTAGTTATGTCATTAAGTTTGTAACATTTAGTCCAATGCGTGTTTCTATTATGCTTGTTTTTGTTTTTTTAACCCCGTTACTGATTACTTCGGTATTGCTTATGACTACTTTGGAATTATAAATCATAATGCTTATCAATCATGAGTCGGGGTAGGTCATTCGGTATAGCGACGGACTATGGGTAGGACGGCCGGGGTTCGATTCCTGACAGATACAGGTATTTTCTTTCCTCCATAGCGTCCAGAACGGTTCTGGGGCCCATCTATTGTTACCCAGGGGAAGTTTCCCGGGGGTAAAGCAGACGTTGCGTGAAACTGAACATTCACCACCATCTGTTGCCGAGGTCAAGAACGGTGGAGCTATACCTCCACTTCCCCCTTATGTACTCATGGCATAGTGCTTAACTTTACCTTTACTTGTCACTCTCCTCTGGTTATGGATAGTTTCTTGCCAATTGTTCACTGTACTTAAAAATACGAAATTTCTTATGTTAAATTTTCATCTGGAGATTGTAACTCACAATTGGCCTGTGTATGTGATAGCAACTCTGTCAATGCTACTGTCACCAGCCCCTTCCCTGGTCCAATATGCTATGCAACAGTATTTTCCCGTGGTTACGACACGAAATCAGAATTCCCACATTGGTTCTTGAAGGTATTGTATTAGGAAGATAAGTTACTTATATAGTCGTTTTAAAAACAATGAATCCGACTCTCATTACAATATATTTTCCATTTATCGCAAGTTAGTTAAAATCAGTGCCGCCACATAGCTCAAGCGGATAGTCGCTGGCTTCCCACCGCGGCGGCCCGGGTTCGATCCAGGGTCTGGTCAAGTGAGATTTGTGGCGGACAAAGTGGAACTGGGGCAGATTTTCTCCGAGTACTTCGGTTTCCCCTGCCAATCTTCATTCCACCAATTCCTTCACAATCACCCTCACCTATCATCTGGGGCTGGTACAATAGGCCAGAAGTGGCCGCAGTGCAAGGGACTTAGTCCCACCCCACTAGCAATAAAAATTTAGTTAAAATTACTATTGAACCCAACAGACTTACGTAATTGAAATCTATTGATGATAGCTTAAAGTAGCTACCCAAGTAGGTATGGAAATACGTAGCATCTTCTAGGAGATGAATTTCAGTTGCTATTCACCTTGGGTTTGGTGGTAGTCATTTGGTCGAATCTTGTGTAGTTACTGATGTATTTGCTAAATTTCTTCAATTACTGTAAGAGTATAAGAATTATTGTACACAGGTCTTCCTTACTTTTCGTTACCTATTCGTTCTTATTTCAGATTTGGGTACTTTTAAGCCCTTAGTCTTCTGAAAATACCTAAATCTGTCTGTACTCCTGACGTACTTAACTTTTTATTAAGGTTTTGTTTCGATGTCTTTGTACCTGTTGTAAAACCCGTTTTTAATCCAATATTTTTGTACCTTATGGAAAGAATCAGCAATTATACGCGTATTTAGAAAACGCAACAGTGTATGTGGTAGCAATTACATGCAAATTTACATTCTTAATTTGTTCAACTAATTTTCAACTTCTCCTTCACGACCACATATCGCACTACCTAAACTCTAAAATATATCTCTGATAGCATAATATTGCTTAATTTAAATCTGCCTTTACGAATTTAGTAACTGGCCTTAATTTTGCCACCCACTTAGTCCATTCTTAGAGTTAAATAATGTCATTTACTTTCGTCCCACACCCTGCCTCTTCATAAGCCTGTTGAGCTTTTCTTTTCTAATGGTTATGCACATTTCTTTCGCAGTTAAATGACAAATAGAAAAATCTAGGCCTTTGTTTATGGAAACATTTCATCATAATTTGAAGTAATCTTCAGTGTTTCACAAGGGCCTGTCATGAGTGATGTGCTTCTGAGTGCGTGCATTAATGATATATGTAAAAAGGTAAAGGTAAGGCTATCCCTGCAACAGGCCGTGGAGGCCCATAGGGTTGTGAGAGGTCGAGGCTCTCACATTTTCTAGAAGATCGGCTCATAGATGTCGGTGAAGTTGTCAGCCTTACGCGCCGGCAGGCCTTTACCCCAGGAAGATTCTTGGTACTCGTTTCTGTTAGAGGCTGAGTCTACTCCGGAGCCACAGTTCGGGTGGAAGGATTAAGTCAATTGAAAATATCCACCTCATCGGGATTCGATCCTGCGACCTTCCAGTTTGTAGCATAGTGTTTCAACCAACTGCGATACTGATATACGTGGTGAAATTAAGTACTCTAGTTATGTAATATTCGCACATGATATCAAAATTTGCCACCAAATCTATATATCTACATTTATTCTTGCTGCTCTCACTTGGAGCAAAAGGCATCCGTGAAAAATCTAGTTTTACTTCAGTTTCTTAATCTTAGAGACTGGGTAGTACTCACTGGACATGGGATCAGCCCGACACAAGGACGATACCTACAAAATACAGAATAAACGTAGACAAACATTCAAGCATTGAGTGGGATTCGAATCCACGATCCCAGTGTTCGAGTGGGCTATAGCATTTCATACCTTAGATCGTGTGGCCACTGTGATCGACTGCCGCCCCGTCAGTTGTCCTTAATTTTTTTTCTGTTCGAGGTAGGTGCACTCTATGAAACTCAACATTAGCAAAAATAAAAAATAGATCCTTCTGAAAGAAGAATTGAATTACATGGTAAATCCTCTATAATCTTTACCGATTCTTTTTTATTTGTTTCATTCTGGTCCGTCACACTGACAATTACAAAGACAAAACTACTCTGTCCAGTGTGATTACTGAAGCTTTTACTACTTGAAAACTTAGCACCCTTATATGTTTCGGTCCATATTGACCATCATCAGAGGGACATCGATACCTTTTTGGAAACTACTATCACAATGGGTGTCTTGAGTGTTAAAATACATATACATACAATATTTGTAATGCACAATGTATACAAAATCCAACTTTTTCACAACTATAGCAGCTTTCTTGGTATATTAAACTTTTTAAAGTTTTTAAAACTTTGTTATTTAAGTTAAAATTTATGAACCAAATAGGTTCGTGTCCCTTCTTCTATTGATTTCTTGACGGGTGCTGAACTTGTGCTGACTGTCTCTCTTGAGAAGGAGATTCTGCAAATATATTATGGATATTGTATTATTTCAGCGACCCAATACGTATATATATTTTTTAACGATTTTGTTGTTTCGTCCTACCTTAGTATCGTCCTGTGTTTGTTCGTGGCATGCCGTGTTGTTTTCACTGTTCTAGAGTGTGTGCTGTGCCGCGTAATTTATACTTCCTGTGTCTGTGACGTTCATGTGGGAGTGTTGTGATGTTGTATTATGAGGTCGAACATGTTACGTTGGTTATTACTTTCTTTTGTGTGCTTTTGTTCTTCTATCAATTTATTGAACTTATTAAAGGGATATATATGGAAGTCCTCTTTTATATTCATGATGCCTCCTTTTTTGGTTTTCTCAATCATTTCCATGATTACTGTCATCGGCCCGTACTGATGGTGTTTAATTAGGATGTGTTGAGCAAATGCTGATTCATCTTTGTTTAGTCTTATGTTTCTTATGTGTTCTTTATATCTTGTTAGATTTCTACCAGTCTGGCCGATGTATACTTTTTGGCAGCTTTGGCATGTTATTTCGTATACTCCACTTTGTTCGTAGGGGTTTGTTTCTCGTTTTTCATCTATTAGTTTACCTATTGTGTGGGTTGTTTTGAAGGCTATCTTTATGTTAGTGTTTTGAATAGTTTAGTGATTTTTCATATATAGGTATATGTGACACATTTTTGTTCTTCTTCTGCTTTATTATCCGGGTTGCTTATCTTTTGTTTAAGTTTGTTACATAGTTGTGTAATGTCTTCCTTTCTATAGCAATTATTTAGTGCTATATTAATAATAGTATTTAATTCTTTGTTTTTAGAGGTTTCTTCAAGGGTTAGTGTAAGAAGTCTATGTATCCAATTTCTGTATGCTGCTAATTTTTGTTCTTTAGGGTGGCATGATTTATTATTTATTTTTATGTCTGTCGTTGTGGGTTTTCTGTATATTTCCATTTCTATTTGGCCGTGTCTGTTACATAGGTTTAAATCCAGGTAGGCCATTTGGTTGTTTACTTCCTCATTTATTGTGAATTGCAGATTTTTATGTTGTCTGTTGAAATGTTCGAGGATGCATTGGGAGGTTATTTTTGATTGATTATATTGTGACATGTTGACCCCTACCTCCCCAGCTGCACGTAGCGGTAACGTAACGCTCGCGTAATAGGCGAGTAATCACCCCGCATCCTGGCGCAACGCGCGGTGACGTCGCGAGCGGAGCCGAAGAGAGCCGAGCCCCCGTAACCTGGTAACTATGCCATGCTAATCAACAGCGGTGACGTCACACTAGCAACAGCGTCCTAGGCTATACGCCACGTCACACTAGCAACAGCGCTACGCTATATAAGTGGACTCCACAGCAGCTACGAGTTCAGTTGAAACATAGCAGCCTGCGAGTGTGCGAACTAAGAAGTCAGCGAGCGGAAGACTTATTGTGTGCTTTTCAGACATAGTGATTGCTGTTGTACAGCTATACTCGGAGTGTGTATTTCAGGGAGACTTGTATAGCTCCCGCGTTATCAGTACGTGAAGACAAGTGAAGATTGTGTTAAGAGATTTTGTTGTAGGGTTTGTAAAGTGTGGAAACCCGTAATATTGTGATCATTAATTATAGCCGTTATTTGTAGATTGTTAAATAAACCCAATTAACCATCTCTACGGCGTCATCAGTAACCGGAAACACGTTACAATATACGAGTATTATAAAAATATCATCTACGTATCTATTACAGTATGTAATTTTCTCATCTTCCAGAAGAAGTTTTCTTCTGCTTTGTTCTATGTATTGTTGGAAGATTTCTGCCATTATACTTGATAGGGGGAGCCCACGGATACGCCTTATCTTGGTTTGTAATATTTTTCGTTATATTGAAAATAGTTTTGATTCAATATCATTTTAAGTATGGACATGATTTCTTTTATAACGCTTTTGTCCATGTGATTATCCTTGAGTAGTTTATTGGTTACGATAAGTGTATCGCTGATTGGGATATTAACGTAGACGTCCTTAGTATCCATTGTTAGTAGTTTATGATCTGGATTTAGTTTCAGTTTTCTTATATTTTCTGCAAATTGTGTTGTATTAATGATGTTGTACTCGTGTTTTAATTTTAGATAATACTTCGAGTTTCTTTCAGCGTATTATAGAAATTTCTATTTTCAATATCTGCTCTGCTAGTAAACTTGTTCTGCTAGGTGCGCTTCAGCCCCTGAAGTTGTTTCTGAGAACATTGTTTTGTTTTTTGTTTCTATGTATATATGTTTTCTCTGTGCCTCTACTTTTACTTACTTTGTAATTTGCCTCAGGCTACTGAGTATGCACATAAATAAATAAATATTTTAAATTAATTATTTTATTAGGGCACGAATTTAAGTGTAAGAAATATTTTTCTCACATGATTAAAATTGTTAAAATTAAAGTAGCATTCAACTTTATACGATTACTGCTTTATGCTCATTATACGTGTATATTGGAATATACAAATTAAATTGAATAATGTATTTCTTAGAGATTAGATAAATTATTATTTCTCTCGTATGAGTATTCCAGCAAGTACCGTCCTTTGTCTTGAAGCAGGGCTCAACCACATGGATAAAAATAATTAAGTATGAGAATGGCATAAGTGAAATTTGGGAGCACGCGGTAGAGTAGTTGGTTAGGGATATATGCTACAAATCTGAAGTTCGTGGATTCAATCCCCAGTGAAGGTCTGGAGTTTTCAATTGACCTAATCTTTCCAGCCGCATTATGGGCCAGGATCTACTACTCAGCCTCAAATATAAATGAGTACCAGGAATCTTCCTGGGGTGTTAAGGGCGGCCGGTACGGAAGGCTGACAATCTCACGGCCATCTGAGAGCCGATTATCTAGAAAATGTGTAAGCCTGGACGTATCACAACTCAATGGATCTCTACGGCGTGTTACAGTGATAGCTTTACCTTTAGAATTAGCACTTGTTGACACTTATAATCACCGTCATTGGATGATAAATATCGGCCCCTACAGATCATCACAACGCTTCTTCACAGTACTGCAGTTTTCGAATTTAACTGTACCGAAGCTTTTGAGATCAGTTTGCAGGAATGGGTAAAATGAAAAGAAGTGCCAGTCCCTGTTCATATTAGTAATGAGTGAATTGAAATGTGTATTGGCCCGTAATGGCAAAGTTATTGTTTATCACTTATGTGCAACATCTGCTGGCACTCCAAAGCTTCATCAAATTACACAATACTTCAGTGCAAGTAAGGACACTGCCGCCGCTGTCAGCTTACGTAATCGGCCAGGTAGACAATATCTAATATTCAGTCTTCTACTACAAGCTGTCCTTCAGGTAATACCAAAATTTCCACTTTCCGACAAATCTGTACAAAGCATCTCTTTCCGGAGTCATTCCACTTTTTGAAATAACTAGTCCCAAAGTTACGAATTTCCTCTTAAAGTACGCTAAGAGGGTTACTCAAGACGAGTCAGCTGAAAGGAAAATGTAGAAGTGATATAAAAAAACCATGAAAGAAATATTTCCTTTGCGGGATACAAAGTATTAGAGGTTCATTGCCGAAACCACCGACAGAATGGGGAAGAACGTTGTAGATGTTATCACTGAGGTTTTAAACAAAGCTCAAACACTCTCGGAGAAATCGCTTCTTCTATATTGCTAGGAAATATATATATATAGTGAATCACACATACTGCCAGCGCTCTCTCGAAAGCTGGGATAATGGATTTGTTTATTCTGTGTTTGTGTTGTCCTCTGAATAGGTAGCGGCCTTGAGACGGGCTGATCATTCGTCCAAGGAGTCCTACCGTCTGTGAAAATAAGATTACGAAAATGAAAAAGAGGAGAGGATCCAACAAAGGGCTGTAGACCCATTGATGAATGAATGAAGCATGAATGACTTACACAGTCGTAATAAGTAGTTTCAGGAAGCTATGTAGACTCTATTGTTACATGGTGTGAAATGTTACAACATGCAGCTACTAGTTAGATATGCCGAACTGTATTTCAGAACGGAGAATAAGGGCATTTATTGAGGTGCGTAATCTCTCGCAGGTTACGTTTGTAGCGAGAGTTCTATAACGAGTCTGTATAACAGTTCATGTGCTTTATCTCAATTTAGACAAGCTAGTGGCTAATGGGAAGAATAGCTTTGTGAAATCTCCAACTACAATAGAGCTCTTTCACAGTAATCTCCAGAAACACTTCTCCCAAACCCAATACATAAACGTTAGAGAACCTGACTGGTTGTCTTTACTTTTATGTAGAAAACATGGAAGTATTTTTTTTTTCTGTGATAAACGAAGTTGATAAGTATGAAGCTTCCTTTGTTGCAATGTATGGTGAAATTAACTGAAGGTGTTGAAAGTCGGCTTGTTCTACAATCATGCAAATTGCGTTTTCCTGTAGCAGTCTATAACAGTGGAAAGTGCCACATTATTATGGAAACAATAAAAGACATTCAAGCCGTAAAAGATAAACAGGTCAAAATTGAAGTTTCGGAAGCTGTTGTAATAAAACGATACATAAAGTTATTTGCGAGATTTTATGCCTGTCAGAGGGGGAAGACCTTATTGATTCTGAAGACCTGAAAGATTTGAATATTAGTGACATCGTGTCTTAGAATTATGCAAGATTGCTCTATGACACTTAACGCACATTTTCTCAATATATGTATGTATATATATCACTTTTGCATGATAACAGGCTTAGTTTTAAAATGCGCAACTTGAAGATAACAATCTTGGTTCACCACAGTTATGTTTCGCTTTCTGTTTGGAAAGCTGACGACTTTTTGTACTTTCCTTTAAATCATCAGAACTAAGTTAAATGCAAAGTTGTCCCTGTGCTAAATTAATTAAACACCACGCCATGAAGACGCATGTGGGTGTGGATGCACCCACTCACTCACTCATGGAGAAGAGCTCTTCTTGAGAAGCCGACAATTGTGCAGCTGGGGGTGTGAATATATAAAGATCCACATATTCTTGAGCTTGGCACTAGTTGGAGGTAAGTGGTTCATTTCATGCCACGGCCGCTTTAGCCAGGAGAAAAGAGTTCCCGTTACCCTTTGGATACATGACTGAGTGCCCCAAAACTTGGCTGGGCGACGTGGAAAGAAGACAATTTTGCCCCTACCTGGACACAAACTCCGAACTCTCGGCCGTCCAGCCCTTAGCAAGTTCCTATACATACTGCATTATCACAGTTCACGGTGGTACTTTTAGAAATATATTTTGGACTTTTTACATTACAGTTTATTTTTCAGGGTGTGTAAAATTAATTATTTCTTATTTTACGCATCTAAAATCCATTCTACAGTCGCATTGTTATCATTATTTAGCTTCAGATTGACCGTTAGTAATTGCCCTCACTTCATTTTTCTTCATATTTGAAATACATTTCACGAAAGTGATATATCACTTAAACCATTTTTGCACAAACCATTAAAATAATTGGTGCGCTGATATTTATGACCATATTTCTCCTGACGTATGTGGCACAGCTAATCAGGTTCTCTCACATTTCACGCTTGTTTATGATGTCCTATGTGTGCTGTACACGAATTACACACTGAGCATATGTTGATATAGCAACCCTTTGACACAAGAAGCCCACTTCGCTCTAAAAGTTTCCATCTTTGTAGAGAAGGTAACTGGAATTCTAAAGCAATGATTGAAAAACTTATTTCTGTTCACGGGCAATTTTTCACCAGTAAAATGTACATATCCGATTTTCTGCAGGCGTGTCCTTATATATCAAAATATCACACGGTTGCCTCACCATGTTCTGTTTCAGCATAAAAAGATGCTCATAAAACAAGCATCTGGTTCGAATAATATTGTAACGCGTTTCGTTACTGAAGACGCCGTAGAGATGGTTAATTGGTTTATTTAACAATCTACAAGTAACGGCTACAATTACTTATCTCACAGTTGCGGGGTTTCACACTTTATAACCCTAATCGCATTAATCTGTTAACACTGTTGCGGGGTTTCACGATTTATAACCCTATGCGCAAATCAGTTCACTCTGTCTTCAGTAGTCTACACGTTTACAGTAGGGGAGTTATGTATCACTGTATCACACGCTCCCAATTACACAATCACACACACGTCCGGATCTTCTTTCCGCGACGGCTGCTATACTCCAACGGTAGTCGGCTGACTGGAGAACTGTCGATAACACACTAGCTCGTAGGCTTGCTCGGAACTGTCTTCGGCGATGGCCTGGTTACAACTGACTCGGCGAATGTTACTTTATAACTCGGCGGCTGTCCCAGTACAACTGAAGTCGCAGACTGCTACAGTAGAACTCTGCGGTAGCCACATTAGAACTGACTGGTAGCTGCTGTGCAGCTCACTTATATAGCTGCAGTGCTTGCCGGTTGCGTAATGAGTGCCACGTCACAGTAGGAAGTTGATTACGGGTATGTAGCGTTGCGCGTTACGTCACCGCGGAGGGGAGTTGCGGGGCGGGAACTCGCCTATTACCGTAGTAACGCGAGCGTTACGTTACCGCCACGTACCGCTGGGGAGGTAGGGGTGATCCATAGCTCAACATGTCACAATATTATAACGGATTTGATTAACGCGTTGCCAGACAACAGCTCTATAAATATGGTCCAACACACAACAATAGGGGAAGCTATGTTCTCTGTAGATTCGACAGACGCGCCAACAGACTGGCTAGATAGCGATCACGTGATAAGTGTTTACTGTAGGTACTGTACGTACATGTCCGTTCCGCTGCTATATAAGTAAGAGTGGCAGAATTCCTACAAGGCAGTTACAAGTTACGAGTAGTAGTAGCGACAGGGGCACGCGAACAAGCAAGCAAGCAGTAAGCTCGAGGATTACAAAAGCTTACAGGAAGTCAGCCTGTGAAGATTTAACGTATGATTTGAAGATTTTATATGTGCAGTAGTACAGTGATATTAGGACTTTGTGATTTAGTGAGAGTTTTATAGTTCCTTTTCTATAAATCCGTGATTACTAGTGGAGATAGACTGAAGAGATTAGCGTACAGTGCTTGTAGTGTGAAGATCAGGAACAGTGTTATAATTATTTGTACTTACGACTTGCGAATATCCAATAAATCCAATTACTAATTCGGATCCCGCCTTTAGTCACTGAAACACGTGACAATATTTATTGACAACAAGTAGAGAACACACTGACGAACACACGTAAGGACAGGACAAGACATATATGTATTTCCTTTAAATACTCCTATAAGGAAATTTACTAACATTTGGAAGCAGGAGACAGAAGGGTTAATGCCACCGGCGCCAAAATGCGCTCCTGGATCTGATCCTATGCAATTTCCGTCATCCTCACATCTTTGTAATCGAATACTTGAAGGACCGCCTTAATGCCTTCCTCCCATCTCAATCTGACTTTCTACTTGGATGTTTCCTATGTAGTCCCCTCGTATCTATAATGGAATTTCTTACTTCTCAAACGAACTTCATACTGTCACGTGACAGAGTAACTATGAATGGGTTTAGGAATGATGACAGTATTTATTGGACTCTTTGTTACACAAAACTCGTAACATTTTACAGTTCACTGTTAGCACACATATTAGTGTCTATAGTCACGTCTTTACTGCCGTTATTTGGTATCGGCTTCCAACGGCGGACGTTCTAATTCCTTTGGATTCCCGTACTGTTCCCGGCCCCTGCTAACACCTAACAACAACAGCTAACCATGACTGCAAACCAGCAGTTCTCTAACTGACTGCAAGTCAAAGTCACATTACGACCGACGGTCAGTCGGCCAGTCTGTCTTGGTGTCAAGACCCCATCTGGGACCCAAGACCAGATTTTTATTACTGTCAGACAGTTGCGGGTTTGTTGAGGTGTTGGCCCTCTCTGGTGAGGGGACGGGTCTGTCATTCACAATTGCTGGCATTCCTCGTTAGCGTTGTCATTCATGGGTTCGCGTCCTGCCTGGCTTATGACCATATTTTACTGTCCCAGATTCGAGATTCCCTCAACCTGGAAAGTCAGGTTGCAGTATTTATAATCCCCAGGAACAAGGTGACCCGGTTATACCTCCAGGCCGTGGGTTCCGTTCCCGTGACCTCCTACAACTCTCAGGACTATAGTGGTGGTATTTGAACCCGTCTCCACACGGGGATAGAAATCTGACTGCATTTGTTATCAGATGCTCTTTATAACACCTCTACAAGAACCGCGTAGAAAACATCCCTATCATTTTTTCTGTGTTCTCTCGTTCCCATGAAAACATGCTTGTTTGCGGAGTCGTTAATTAACAATGGTTGTTGTATAGTTGCTTTTTCGCGGTCGTTGCCTAGCAACAGGTCTGTATGACACGATACCTGGAGCAAAGAATATGGCCTACATCTTGTTTCAGTACACTTATAAGACTAGATGACTAGTATAACTCTCGAAATATTTTGTTGTGGGGTGCTTTTCTACAAAATTGTTCAGGATTCTGTGCCCCTTGCCTCCAAATACACATAGTATACTTGGCGCTTTGTTTTACTCACAACACTCGCTACCCTAGAAGTAAAGCACCACGCTTGATAAGCAAATACAAATGGGTTAAGATTGTTGGCTTATTAACCGATACAGCGTCCAAGACAGCAGACAAGATTATAGCAGATTTGAACTAAAAGATAAGTTTCTTACGGCTTTTATTTGTTTTATTTTTACTCTTTTTCTCAATGCACTTATGAGATGTAAAAAATATAGTTTTGCTCGGTTCGTACAGAAAAGTGTTGACTATAAATAAAAGTTTCAGTTCCACGTGGTCTGTGATAGCCAGAACTCAGATCTCGAACACAGAAACCTCCAGAAGTAACCGAGGGAGGAGGTGCAGAAGAACGACCAGAATCGGGAAGTGCAAATATGCAAAGAGAAGAAGGGAGGAAGCAAAATGTAACAATAAGAACAAACGAGACACAAATCGGAAGAACTGAAGGAAGAGAACATGAGTCAGGGTTTGATATAAATAACTTTCGTACGACAGAAACAAATTGAGCGCAAGAAATAGAAAGAGGCAAAAGTGGGAGAAGAAAACGGAAACGATCCTCAGTCAAGAATCGAACATGTGGTATAATATAAATAAAACTAAAGAAGACGTCAAAGTATGAAAAATATACAAACGTATAAAGTGGGACATAATATGAAATACTTTAGAAAAATAAAGATCGCCTCTGTGATCTAGTTGTCAGAGTTTCAGCCTACATATCCAGAGCCCCGGGTTCGATTCACGGCTCTACCCGATTTTCTGAGAAGTAGTGGGTCTGGAACGGGGTCCACTCAGCCACGTGAGGATAATTTAGGAGATATTTCATGGAAATAATTGTTCGGTTTGGAAAACCGAGATTAACGTTCGTGGGGAGCCGTTACGCTGTCCACTCGACATCCTCTATCTGCTAAAGTTGGTACTAACTTCGCCTAAAGCGACGGTCGCTCTGTCGGTATAGTTCGCTTGTGGACTCAAACCACGGATTTGATTTTTGTAGCAATATAAAATGAAAATGAGAGCACGACAAGAAAAACAGAATATAAAAGTCCAAAATATGAAAAGTTAAGGTGAAAATGGAAGGAAAGAGACACGTAAAATTGTTCTATAATTTGTTCTTGGATGATGATGGACAAATACCGTCTTAAGTGCAACAATTTTATTGTAGTTTTTACAATAAAATTGTTGCACTTAAGACGGTATTTGTCCATATATATTGTGTGAGTGTAACAGGATGCTGAAATATAATATTGTTCTTGGATGGTCCAAGCGGCAACGCACTAAGTCGGTACTGTGGTAGACCTGTTGTGGGATCGAAGTTCATCATAGTTGCTGGACTTGTACTTGAGCCAGTTCAACTCATTATGGATGAATGAAACCTCTTTCTTTGAGTTGCATTTTATATTTTCCTCCCTGATATCCTTCCGACTCTCATACAAAATGTATGAACCGTTCAACTTAATATCTTTGACCGAACTATATCTAGTAACTAAATATAAACGACAAATATCCTTCCAAAGTTTGTGTCTTTTTTCATGCATTAACTACTTCTGTGTTTCAGATCAAAATGTTCTCTTAAGCACTTAGTTCAAACATCATTGTTTTTCATATTTGTGACTTGTAGACTTGGTAATACTGATCACAGTGGCCACGTGGCCTAAGATATGAACTGTCTTCTCCCTCTCGGACACTGGGATCATGGGTTCGAATCATATTTGAGGCATGGATAACTGTGTGAGTTTGTTCTGTGTACAGGGCTGATCCCCTTCCGAGGAATAATACCGACTGTATAAAATTGAGAAACTGGAAAGGCGGCCAAGATCCAAGAAAGGTAGTTGTAACGCCATAGATAGATAGACTTGGTAATGTTAGTTTGGAGCTGATGAATGAGTATTCTTTTAGGGAAATTTAAGTTTCTTGAAGAATAGGACAAAAGGTAAGATAGCATTTACTAAAATGGAAATCTGACAGCCTCCAGAGTCTTATCTACGCATTTATAGGTTAAAGAATAATAATAGCATATTGCGACAGGACTGTGTATTTTCTTAAGACACATTTGATATATTAACACAGATAGATGGGGCAAATAAGGATAGAATTTGACAAGGAACATTATCAAAATAAGACTGTATCGGTCGCATTTGCTGGTTTCCTAACTCAGGTTCGAATCTAAAACACAAGCCTAAGGTGCTGCAGATGCACCAGAATTTCAGTAAAGGTTTTCAATAAAACAGCATTAACAATGAATATTAATGTTTATGTCTGAAGCATGCACTTCTGGCTAGCATTCTTAGGATTCTGACGTGCGCACAGGCCTAGCACTAGAGGCGTACATTATTTTACTCGTAAAAGGATTAAGCCAAAATGCGAAAATTTTACATCCGTCTTAGTTTCTGTGCGTTGGGTCTGAATTATTGAGAGCTGTGAGATGTTTTCATGAGTCAGTGAGGGTGTGACCGGAGTTTACGAGCTAGGATACCCATCATCCTTATTCGCTGGACCACATCTCTAAGACACTTCAAGGGGAAGAGGAATGATATGGCTCCTTTTAAGAACATACCAATTCGATTTATGACATTAGATTGGCTGGAATATTAAAGTACAGGAACTGCTACCCTCTAAGCCTTAGCCCTTCAGCGTCTGAATGAGGTAGCTGGCCCGACGCCACACGTCTAATTAACTAACTCCATGGAGATGAGCCCTTCTTGAGAAGCTGCCAGTTGTGCAGCTACTGAAATTTTATGGAACACGAAGGTTCATTACACAACTCTCTACTGCCCCTTATCCTTAGCCAGATAATTCTCGTCCATACCACCCAATTCTATTTCTTTAAGATCCATTTTAATATTATCCACCCACTTACGTCCTAGCTTCCTTAGTGGTCTCTTTCATTCCGGCTTTCCCACCAAAATCCAATATACACTGGTCTTCTCCCCATTCGTGTTGCATGCTGACGACATATATGAACCCGAGAGAAATGCATTCATGTCCTGTAGTACAAGGGTGGTCATATTTATCGAAAGAATATCCGCGAAATACGTTGAAGAAATGAATTGAAAGGAATAAGGAAAGACATGTTTTCATATTTAAAAATTATCCTCTTTAAGAATGGAAACAACAAATGGCACTGGTTAGAACAATTTGAGTGTTCTGAACACGTATTCGAGAGTTTTCTTACTTAGTTTCCTGAGGTGGTGTGTGACTGAGTCCACTTGGTACATTAGTAAATTGGTACATTGTATCAGCCCCGGATGACTATGGGGCAAGTGGTGGAATGAGAATTGGCAGAGGGAACCGAAATACTCATAACAAACCTGTCCCATTGCCACTTTGTCCACCACAAATTTCATATGAATTGGCATGGGATCGAACCAGGCTGCTGTGGTGGAAAACCGGCAGCTGATCTCTTGAGCTATAATAAGACCATATTTTGAAGGTACTCGTTTCAGATCTTTGCAAGGACACAGACTCTATTAACAGTGTCTTTGTGGCTCTCCTCTGTCCCTCCAAGCAAATGTCAAGTGAATATTTCGATCTGGCTACGACTGTACCTTCCTTTAAAAGCTTTCAATTACGTTAATCTTAAAACATCCTACAATTCGACGCAATTGTCAAATGCTGACTAAATTGCAAAATAAGTCACCGCATAGGTTCCGTTGAGGAATAATTATTTTATAAATGTATAAGGAAGTCTTAAATTTGAAATCGGGACATCTCAGTTCTCAAATAAATAGACAGGACAAAATACAGAAAGCAGGACGTAGGTTCGTCCTAATTTTAATCCTGTATTTCATGCAGGTTTAAATTGATTCTGCTGGCACATGATAATGTCTTATTTCGGGATTCTCTTACAAAATATTTGACTAATTAACTGCCTAACTCCATGGAGAATAATCATTCCTAGAAGATGCACCTTCTCACCACGACAAGGAATGTCCTCAGTATGCGGATAGAGAATTCCTTCAGATGTTGAGGTAATTGAGCATATACTGAACAGACATGCGCTTAAACCGAAGGCTTAAAAAGTAAATTATGAAAAGTCGTAGATGAGCTTGGAATAGGAACTGTGAAATATCGGGTTCTATAATAACCTAATACGGCACCATTTTTTTAAGAAAAATTTCCGGAACCTGTGTGTGAGCGGGAGCAGAACCCGACGTATTTATGTATACTGACACGTGTAGGATGGTTTACGTGACGAAAATAACGGGTTCTAGTTTTGATGATTGAATTCATTAGCACCTTGGTTACAAGTCCTCTTAATCACAATTAAATTCAGCGCTATCGCTGATTTGCTCATTTTCCAATCACCGTTACACACGCACTAGGATTCCCAGTCGTCTCCTGGCAACGCATCTCAACAGAGAAACTAGCATTTCAGTTCACTGGGAAATATTCTTTCTACTTAATCTTCAGTCACTCTGCAACTTCGGAACTAAACATTTTTCTGGACTCACTCCTCCAGCTTACGACTGACTCGTAACTGCTCTGAACTAACTCTGTCACTCCCTCGGTCAAAGTGAAGGTCACATTGCGACTGAAGGTCGGTCAGTCAGTCAGTAAGCCTTGGTGTCGAGGCCCATCTGGGGCTCGTGACCAGATATTTATTACTGTTTGACAGTTACGGACTTCTTTTTGTGGGAAGACCTCTCTGACGAGAGGATGGGACTGTCATTTATACATGCTGCTGTGCCTTGCTAGTGCAGTCTTTCTCTGGTCGAATCCTAAGGGACTCGCGACCATACTTTACTGTCTCAGATTTGAGACTTTCCTTTTCGTCGCCTCACTCACATGACTCTCAGAGTCACGGTGAAGGTTACTCCCTCGGTTATTCTGTGAATCTCGTTATATAGCAGAGGCACGGACAACAGAGTAAAGACTGTTTCATTGTAAGAATCGTTGTGTAACCTAGAGAGTGGCGCGGGCGATGTAGAGATCACAACCTCATCTATTTTTGTGTAACATAGCAACGGACTCTTTACCAAGAATCCGTCTTCGCGGGAACTTCTTTTACAACAGGTTGCCTAGCAATGGATATACATGTAACAATGTATTTCTTTAACATGTAATATCATCACTATATATTTAGCATACGCAGCAACAAAGTTCTGAAGAAAAATAGATTACCAGGAGCTTTTACTCTACAAATTTTAACAAATATAGTTTAGGAGTTGAGGTTTTGACTGCAGTGGGATGTAATTCCGCGTGGCCAGTTGAAAGTAACCGACGTTTCAGAGGAACATCGCCATTAACTTCAGGGTCGAGAATAAGCCGAACAAGAACCAGCGTGAAATTATGTGGAAGAATCAATAAGCGTCAGATGGAAGGAGCGTGTAGCATGCATGACATTTAGAAGACAAAAATTGCCAAGAAGCATTAAGAGAAGATCTCGCTTGTGACAAACAGAAGCAGAGGGAAAGATAATATTAAAAATATTTTGCAGAAATAAAGCACGAGTTTAAGGGCTGGACTAATTGGCTGACCACGCAATCTAATGAAGTACTACTGTGAACATTGTGATGAGATTTTGAATTATATAGATATAAGGAATTTGTCTAGACGAATAATTTTCATCTTTTCGAAAAAAAAATGCTGTCATTGTTATAGCATAACTTATTTCTACAAAGCAATTTATCCCACATCATTCGCAAAGAATATGCGTGGCACGGTATACGCATCTTTTCCACTTTAATGCACAGGACGCTACAATTCAAAATCTGAATTATTCATGTATTTGTTTCCTAGCTCCCTTTAATCTAACTGTACTTCGGATGATGTGAACATGCATAATGAAACTATGTGTATGGATCACAAATGTGTAATATCTGTTTATACTTTCCTTTTGGAAGTTCCTCAGAAAGCTGCCTGTATGCTACAAACAAACGCTCAGACGCTAGATTTCAATACTACATTTTCACAATATTTCAATGCTACCACTCGAACATGACTGTAGGTATTCTCCTTATTGAACAAACATCGCGAACACGCTGCATTACACTATCCGTATATCACGTATAACAATTATCGTCGTAATTATGATCATGACTTTAGGTATCATTGTTTCAGCATCTCACTAGTAAATACAAAGGCACACATTTAAACACAATGTAGCCTTACGAAAAAGGATATATAAATTGGGAATGTGTGAGAAAGAAGATGAATTGTAAAAGGAAGAACAGGAAGGAGAGAGTGGAGTGGGTGATAAATTAACTGCAGTGAAGGGAAGTAGAAAGAAAAGAGTACATGGTAAAAGTGGGCCTAATGGATAAATTGGATCGAGTGGATGAAAGAAGAGAGACCATGTTCCCTATTTTCACTGTACCGCTATAATTGATTGCGCTATAATAAATTGGAATAAGAAAAATATTCAATTACTTAAAAGAACCCTCGAAATTCGAGAACGACTTTTACTTTTTCCTTTTACTTCCTTTCTTCTTGAACAATGACCCTGTTCCTTCACATGCAGCTTAATGGGATATCAAGTCCTTTGTTCTTTAACCTATATTACACTTCATTGGCTATCGTTTAGTAAGCACAAAGTAGTAAATGACAACCCGTAGAAAGCTTTCCTCGAGGAAGAATTCGAGCTTCTTGTTTCCATTTTGAAACTTCCTGAAAACAAAATGCTTTCCATGTGTGACACTGAGATAAAACATTTGAAGAAAACCATTGAAGCAAACCTGTTACCAGACAACCGAACTTTCGGCAGCGTTATTACTTCGCCATTGAATCTGCTTACCACAAGCAAACATTGCCAATATTAATTTCTAAAGTTGATGAACAAGAAGCACGTTCAAGCTATGTTAATCCCCTACTTTTTCACTCAAGCTACTGTCCTTCAAAGCGACTTTCAAAATGTATTATCAACGGAAACCACGGAAGAGGAAGATTTCGTAACTGAATGAATAATGTATATTTATTTGATTGTTGTGTTGAAGGATATATGATAAAGGTATATTGATGCACACAACAGGATGCATTCCATGCAGATTATTATAAGGCATTTATATATTTTAGGATAGTTTATTAGAAGAAAAATATAACATAATTAATAAGGCACAATATATTTCCTCTATAGGAATCCAAATAGAACACGAATTTGTTATTTTTATATTTATTATCTCTTCTGTTTATAGATGTATGTTTTGAATTTATAAATCTGTTAATTCAAGACTGATAATCTGTACTTCTACGACACGGTAACTATTGTGACATGTCAACCCGTTATTGGACAACGGGATGTAGAACGAGTTACCACGAAGAAAGACTTGATAAACAGTTGCTTGCTAAGTTACACAACAATAAAACCAGGGTATGCGACCCACATCTAAGCGTCAGCCGGTAAACAATACTCCGCGCAGTCGCAATAACGTCATACTGCAATAGTCGGTAGAAATCACGTGACTTCTCCGTTTCCACAAGTGACGTCACAACCCCCTCACCGAGCCCGTTGCTACGCAGCCGTAAACACCCCTTCCACTCTAGGCTGTGACGTCACGCAACAGTGAAGCAAGCTGTCCGATTGGGGGTTTATGTGTGGAGGCGGGGTCGAATACCTTCACCGTGACCCTGCGAGTCTTAGGAGACAACGAAAAGGAAGTCTAAAATCTGAGACAGTAAAATATGGTCGCAAGTCCCAAGGGACTCGGATACGAGAATGATCGCGCTGGAAAGGGCCAGCAGCATATGCAAAAGACAGACTTGTCCTCTCGTAGAGAGGGCGCCCCACAAAATTAAGAAGATAATTGTAATATGGTAATAATTAATTTCTGGTCATGAGCCCCAGATGGGGCTCGACACCAAGACTTACAGACTGACTGGCCGTCAGTCACAATATGACTTTGGCTTTGACTTCGATTTGAATACCAATACCGTGACCCTGCGAGTAGTAGAAGGTGACGAAAAGGGAAGTCTCAAATCTGAGACAGTTACATAAGTTCGCGAGTCCCAAGGGACTGGAATACGAGAAAGATTGCGCTGGCAAGGGCCAGAAGCGTATACAAAAGACAGACCCGTCCTCTCGTCAGAGAAGGAGCCCCACAAAAACATGACCGTAACTGTGAAACAGTAAGAAATATCTGGTCATGAGCCACAGATGGGGCTGGACACCAAGACATACTGACTGACTGACCATCAGTCTCCATGTGACTTTGACTTTGACTAAGGAGTCAATCATGATAATTAAAATGTTCGCAATATTTGACAAGGGAAAGCCCGACGTAGAAAGTATAAGAGGCTTAAACTTGGCGGCTGTCAGGCATACGACAGTTCAAGTGACTAGACCGCTGTGGTAGTGAATACTACTAGAAATAGGGCATAATCTGCTGTACTGAGCCTGGATTGACAGAGGCTTTGTATATATTGTACATAGAAAAAGGAATTAAGATTAAATTTGTGAATATATGTAAATACTGACAATGGACTTACTAACACAGACTATGACTGACAAATGACAGACCTGACCTCTCGTCAGAGACGGAACCCCAAATGGACAGGACAGTAACTTTCATATGAGAAGAAACATCTGGTCATGAGCACCAGCTGGGGATCGACACCAAGACAGACTACTCGACCATCAGTCGCAACGTGACTTTGACTTGACTAAGGAGTCAGTATTAGGCAGTATTAGTCAGTATTGAGGAGCATCTGGCAGTTTTTTGGAGTATTCGAGAGTGGTTGAATGTGTTTAAGTAACAGCAACGGGAAGTTCATAGAAGACCTGCAAAAATTTAAAGGGTGATTGAAGATCTTAATTTTGTGCAATAATTGGAATTATCTGAAAAGCTAAATTCTGCGTTGAGATACATTATCCGGAGAGGATTAGTGTGTGCTTGCAACAGTGGTTTATGATGTATATATAAATCACCGATTGCTATGTAATTTAAGTGTAATTGAGAGATTGTGTAATCAAGTGTTTAATAAACCCCATTAATAATCAGAACAGCGTCTTCAGTAGCCGAACACGTTTCATCATCTTCCGTTTTTTTATTATATAATTATTACATGGAGAAATAGTTAACATAAGTTTTGTAGAGATATATATTTCATGTGACCAATAAACTATTTTTATAATGATCATTCCTGAAATTGCATACGGGCTTATGTAATTAAATTAGTTTTCATTTCATAAGAGCTTTTTATTCTTGGACCAGCAACATTCAAATTAAAATAAAATCAACGACTTCTATTAAAGATAATCAGTGCGTAATTTTGTCAAAACATGCCTAGTATTCTCTGAAAGCACTCACTTAAAATACACAGCAGGATTGTAAATTTTAAGTAAAATTTTTAAACCCTTGCAAAAATTTCTCGTAAATGAAACAAAAATTCTTGTGCAAATTAATGATCTGAATGTAAGACCACATAGTCAGAAGTAATTGTAAGGCTGGCGTATATTTCAGAATGCTGAATGTGATAGATCCAGAGTTTCTTAAAACTTACTCCAAGACTTGAGTGAACTCAAGCTGTGTATGAGAAACACGTAGCTTTTCAAAAACGACGGCAAGATTCGAATTTATTTTAATAACATCTGTGATACAAACATACACTTTCTCGTTAATGGCCGAAATTTTAAACATTTCTGTGTCAGAATCATGTGTTTCTTCACAACTGACTGCAAGATTCCAATTGACTTTAACAAGCCTTGTGTCAATAGCACGTAGCTTCTGAGAAATGACACTGAGATTCGAGCCGACTTTAAAAAGCTGATTATCAGAGGCGCGCCTTTCACCTAGCTGTCTGCAATGTTAGAAATTCTTTAACAAGGCCGTGTGTCAGAGGCACATATTTTCCTCATAAAGCCTGCAAGTTTAAAGTTTTCGAACAAATACCAAGACAAGTGCACACAATTCTCATAAATGAAATCAATTTTCGAGTCTAATGCAATAAGTTTTGTGTTAGGGGCCCATAGATTCTCACGAATATAAACTAAATTATGGTTCAGTTTGAAAGACAACCCAGTAACACAGCCACGCTATCTTTGACGTGTAACCAAATCTTCCGAGTTGATTTTATAAGCTGATTGCCAGAAGCACGAATTTTCTCAGGATGAATCAAGGATTACTGTTTCTTAAATGTGTGTTTCTCACAAATGACTGCAAGATTTGAGTTGATTTAAACATTCGGATTATCCGATTCCCACATTATCTCACAAATTCTTCAAGGTTTCTGTTGATATTAATAGAGTTGCACGTGACTTAGAATAAATGACAGCAAAACTCTAGTTTATCTCAACCAGCCGAGTGTCGGGGGTAAATAGGTTTTCACAAATCACTGATAGCTTCAATTTCATTTTGACAAGCTGAAAGTGAGAAGTACACGGTTTCTCAGAAATGGCTGTCAATTTTTAGAATATTTTAAAATCTTGCACTTAGATAAACATGACTGGTCACAAATGACTGCAACATTAATGTTCTTTTTAAGAAGATGGTTATCAGAGCACATTCTTTCTCAACAATAACTGAAAGATTCAGGCTTCTTTTAGGAACATTAATGTCAGGCGATGTAGATTCTTTGAAAATAACTTCAAGATTCGGAATAATTCTAGGACTAATAGTGTCAGAGGCACGTCATTTGTCAAATCACCTCAATATCAGAGTTATTTTTAAAGCCGATAGTTATAGGCACTTATTTTCTCAGAAATTACTGCAAGCCTCGAGTTGATTACAACATATTGATTTTAAAGGTACGTAGTCTGTTGCAAATGAGACAAAGAATAGAGGTGACAGTAACAAATTCAGTGCTCTCAATTCGAGATGCTGCAACTAACCGTAATCTCCATCCAGCTCATGGCTTCTGCCTACGCCTCTTTGTCTTAAATTACCCCAGCTCATTGCTTTGCAACTGGAGGTTCAAATTTGTAAAAACTTCTTGAATCTGCTCCGCCTTCAGCTAGTCGTCGGGAAACCAGAAATTTAGCCCTCCAAAGGGCATAAATAATATGTTTTGGATAAGAGAAATTTTAATTGGTAGAAGTTTTGGATATTTTTCAGGATATTTGCTACAGTAATCCAGCAACGTGTTTTAAGGGGGAGACAAGTGTTATTCTCTCCTGTACAAATCAAAAATTGCTATTATATACTTAGAGAAAAAGATTTTTTTACTAGAGATGGGCTGCCTGGGAGAAATATACGATACCTTTAAGTGAAATAGTTGTTTTGGATGGGGAGGAAAGAATCGAGAAGAATCCGAAGGTTTGTTAGCGGTAAACAGGAAATTCATAGATCTGAACAGCTAGAAAGAATACTTCTTTAGACTTCCAACCAAAAACGATGTATTAGTAATATTTACATATGGCATGCATAAGCAGAAATACTGTGAAGGCATGCCGATACATGTACAAGTCGCTCGCCAGGGACAATTCTTTCGGACTGAACTCGGATCGGACGAAAGAGGTCTATATTCTAGGGTAAATTAATATTTAGAAGTTATAACAACTTCTCTTTCAGACAGCTTTGTGTAAGAAGTTATCCAATTATGATCAAGGCAGAATTATAATTCTGAAACCGCTTGAAGTTAAGGAATGTGAATTTCATTTTAGTAAGTACTTATGTGTATGATTATTTATACTTTTATAAACTCTTATCAAATTCGGAATTATGGTTGTTCAAGCAGCAATCAGAAATAGTTCAATATTTCATTAGCGAAGTGAAATGTAATATTGAGTGTTCTTTACACAACTAGAAAATTAGGTTGTGGAAATTCGTCTACATTTCCTGTATATTATTTTTATGATTCCTCATCGTCTCCTGTGTTGCTAATTCCTTGACCACTGAATACTCGAGAGAGTGTCCCGCATCGACCAAAGCTGAAATACCTAAGAACATCCAATATTTTACTTGTTATTCCGGATCAAAAACTGACGTTCTTCGAAACATTTGAAATTAACATAATTTTCAATTAATGAAGATAATTAACTAGTATGAAAGTAGAGTTATATATATAATTAGAATAATTCGGCTTGAATCAGGAAAGCGGTTAGGTAGAAAATTCAATCTTAAACGTAATTGTTAAAGAAAATTTAACAAAAAGCCAGAAAATGGATGATTTTATAGCTATCTCTCCAAATTGAAATTTTAGAGGTACCAATTTCGAATTTCAGTCGAGTTTCTGACAATATTGTACGTGGATTTTGATAATTTCGTTTTACCTTCTGGCGAATAATGGAATATTAACTTGAAGCATGACTCGATAACGTCCATTCAAATTCCTTTCAGAATATTTTCGAGAAATGCAGCCCTGAATACACTCCGAAATTTGGAAGATGTTCTTGAACTGCATGGGGATGGATACGTAGGCGAGTCAAATGAGAAACTTAAATATTTTTTGAGTATCATTTGTTGTGCACAAGTGGTATAAAGCTGTATAACTTTTCAACATAATCTCCCCCACGCTCAATCCAAGTCCTCCAGGGCTTACAAAGTGCATGAATTCCTTTAGAAACTATTCTTTTGGTGGTCCGCGCAACCACTCATGCACCGCGTGTCGTACCTCTTCATCAGAACGGAACGTCTTTCCTCCCATTGCTTCTTTGAGTAGTCCAAACATATGGAAATCACTTGGGGCAATGTCTGGTGAGTATGCCGGATGAGGAAGACACTCAAAATGCAGGTCATTGATTGTCGCAACTGCTGTACGGGCAGTATGGGGCCTTGCATTGTCATGTTGCTAAAGGATACCTGTGGACAGCAATCCTCGTCGCTTTGATTTGATTGCAGGCCGAAGATGATGTTTTAGGAGATCTGAGTATGATGCACTGGTGACAGTGGTCCCTCTAGGCGTGTAGTGCTCCAAGATGATGCCTTTTTCGTCCCAAAAGAGAGTCAGCATAACCTTCCCTGCTGATGGTTNACTGCTGCAGTGTTCTCTGGAGTCACAACTCGATGTGCCTGACCCAGACGAGGAGCATCTTCCACTGAAGTCACACCATTTGCATACTTCCTACTCCATCCGTACACTTGCTGATGTGATAAACATGCATCACCATACTGAAACTTCATTTTTCGATAAATTTCAATAGGTTTCCCA
>NW_019730585.1:1563998-1628528 GCF_002891405.2 Cryptotermes secundus | reverse complement strand
CCAGCCTTTAACCTTGCCTTTCTCTCCCCTACACAAAAACCACGCTTGTCCCAGCTCCCTTTCCCCTACCCCTCCCACACTACTGCTTTCACTTGTATACTTGCCCTTCCCCCTTCACCCTCGCTGCTCTCACATAGCATGTATATTCCCAAACAGTCTGCTTGCACCGATTCTCACTGTCTCTTCGCTTGCAGAATTCTTATATTTTCTTCTACCCTGAAGATGGAGGCGATACGTTCCTCCGAAACGTCGGTTAACACCACTTATACACGGTGCCAAATCCCAAAAGACTGCTTTCTTCATAGTCACCGCAGTGAAAGCCTCAAATCTTACAAGATATGGCTGATCTGATCAACGGGCATGAATATAAATGTTGGCGCCTTTTGAATCTTCCTGTGAAATCCACTACAACCTACAGTAAGCAAAGTCATCAAGAAATGAGTTACAGGGTACACATCTCAACTTGCCTGAAGCTGGATTAAGATATTAACTTAGCGTCTGAGAGTTGACTTTGTTTTGAAGGGTTGAGAGTTAGACAGGAGAGAGAAGCTTCTTGAAAGAAGACGTATAACCTATTGCACCGCTCCAGGGAAATAATGAAGAAGGGGAGAAGGATATTGCACAGGAAATACGAGTCGATTGTTCCTTCATATGTTGGCCATATCCCCAGAAGACTCTCTTACCTATTGGATGACTGAAGGATTTCTTTGAGCCAGTAACTAACAACACAAGAAACTAGATCTCCTTAGAAATAAACAGTCTTCTTGGACGTGGCGTCGTGTAGATATTGTGTTGACAGACGTTTCGGAGGAACGCATCACCTCCTTCTTCAGGGTAGAAGAAAAATAGTAAGAAACTCCGCGAGCGAGTAACCAGGGCAAGCAGGTGCTTGCAGTACTCTGTGACGGCCGGAGTATTTAAAGAGTATCAAGTTAGAAGTGAGTAAACAGAGTGGCGAATTGGAATCCTCCGGAAAAGCGAAAACATTGGAGACCTAGAAAACATTAGTGTTCAGTGTACAGACATTAACGAAAACAAGAAAATTATCTTGTGCAAATAGATTGAAGTGGTCTTAGGAAGCGTGAAATGGTATTAACTTCACGCAACACTGATATAGCCCTTTCACGCAAGCAAGTGCACGCGGGTGTTCCCACTGTCTCTCTCTCTCTCTCTCTCACACACACACACATACACCCCCCCACACACACACACACACACACTGCTCATGGGTGCATACATATTTTTTTTCACTAGTTTTACAGCCCCCTTGGGCCCTGGCCTCTGATTTTCAGTTTCACGATGATTTTACAGACGATAGGACTCCTTGGACAAGTCATTAGCTCGCTACAAGGCCATTACCTAAACACAGGACAACATAAACACAGAATAAACACATACACAAACCAAACATCCATGCTTTGTGTGGGAATCAAACTAACGGTCCCAGATTCCTAGCAAGCGAAGACAGTCCATGCCTTAGACTCCCCGGCTACTGTGACCGGCAGTGTATAGGAATAATATATAAGGATTCAGTTCGTACCTCACAGGAAACAGATCCGAACCCACGATCCAGGCTTCCGAGCGAGCGAAGGTAGTATATGCCTTAGACCCCTCGTCTACTGTGACCGGCATTGCATTCATTACATGCACTCATACAAACACACACACGAGAATACATATATACTTACATATACACATAATATACACGTATACGTAAAAGCAATACATACAAATTTCTACATGGTGGCGTGTGAATTTGTGTTCACGTTCACTGAGCTGGTTTATGACTCGCAGTATCTGCTGGAATTATTTATGTAATGCTGAATGCTCCAGGTCCTTGCAAAAAGAAGTGGATACATCGACCATGGCTTATTTTAACCCATGGATGTTTTTCGATCGTACGTTTTTACATTTGATATTCGCAGTGGCTGAATCCACTATACGTAGCTCCATAGAATGCCTTCCTTCTAGAGACCATAACAGTCGTTGAGATGGTGAAGGAATTCCCCGCCTTCTGCACACACGGAAGGCCCCATGTGCCTACCCTGGGTCAAGCGAATCAAGTTTATAACCTGACAACCGCTTTCTTTATAATCCATGAGAACACTAACTTCCCACTTAGGCCCATCTGCTTAATTTAATCCTTAAGAAAACGTAGTACATCTTTTCGGTCTAAGACACACGTAAGAAACAAAAGATTTAGTCACTTCATCTTAGGCACCGTGTGTTCATATCAGGTTCCTTTCAAAGTGATTTCATCAGTAGCTTTTTTTTATTCTAAGCCATATCTCTCATAGATTTCCGGTAAATGGCTATATTATATAAGTGTTTTTGGCTCCAGCTGTTCAACACATGTAAGCGAGACTTGCTGTTATGGGTGTACGCCTACTTTTCTCCTCTTGAAATAAGCGCATTAATTCAGGTCAAGTATTTTGAGATATCGGATTTAAAATTGCCATTTTCTTTCACTCTAAGTGTATAAAATCAGTTACCCAAAAGCTGTTTTGTTTGTGATTAATTTTCATATGTATTAAAATAGCCAGCTTCTTTCGAGAGATCAAACGCACCCCTATTTCAGTGTGTACCAAGGGGTTAGGATGTACTCCACAATTCCATCAGCAGTCAACTAAGATTCGACGACAAAGCTTCCGGCTGACTACAGTTAGTCGGTTTGGTTTAAAATGTAGAAAAAAAGGGAGGCTTAACTGCAGGGTCAAGAAAAAGGTTCTTTCTATGTCAGTGAAATTCATTGCACTAAGGCTTCTTTCTCACTTCAGTTTCATGAAGAAAAATAAACTTACCTGATGGGTTGAAGGAGGGAGAGAGACAATTTAAATCACATAAAATCTACTTCCCATTAATTAACCAAGTCTCTGCTTCTAGTGTGAGAAATAGGGCTTACATTCACACAGATGTGCACTAAGACAATGTAAGACCCCACTGCAAATTTACATATAAAGGGCTTTCAGCGTAATTGAATAGACGCCCTTGTTTTATATATGTAATAAAATGACCACAAAAGTCCCTAACATTCATTTCTTTCTGTCACACTAAATTTCGTACAAGTTGCTATTGTTCACAATATAGAATTATCTTAACAAACAGTGGTTCGATTTACACTCCAGAAGAGTTTGAAATACAAAAACAGATAGTTGGAAACAAATGTCATAACATATGCACCACAATGAGACATCTCAGAATGGTTGTATTCTTACAGTTCTTAAGTAAGAGATTCGCAATCTTCATTCAAATAAACTGGATCATGTAAGATTTGAGGCTTTCACGGCGGTGACTATGAAGAAAGCAGTCTGCTTTTACCGGTTCTCACGGTCTCTTCGCTTGCAGATTTCTTATATTTTTTCTTCTACCCTGAAGATGGAGGCGATACGTTCCTCCGAAACGTCTGTTAACACCACATATACACGGTGCCAAATCCCAGAAGACTGCTTTCTTCAAACTGGATCATGTTAGAGCTCAATATTATCATATCGTTGCAGCAATGTGAACGTTATTTTCATATAACAGACACTTAGTGGTTTAGCGGAAGTATCTAGATAATTTACTGAAACGCGGTATTGTACAACAGAACGACCCACGCATAACAATAGCACTGGTACCATCACAATAGTAGCAACAGGAGCTAGGCACTAGAACAGACAATGTAGTCTCAAGTCATAGGCAGGTATTTGAACAAAGCCTCGATCTGATATACAAGTAATTTCATAATAACGTTAACAAACTATTTTACAAAATGGCCTGGTCTCATGACCAGAAATGTCAAATAAAATGTAAACAATGGCTAGGTTTTACTAGGTCCTGGCACAAAAATTAAAAATAGCGTCTGCATCTGTGTTGATGTTATGTACTGAGAGCCATTTTGTAGATTGTAACAAATAGTTCGACTAGTAGTGCTAGTAAATTGCTAGTAGAGAAATGTAAATGTTGATCCGTTCTCATATAGTGGACTTGTCGAGGGACTAGCAGAGAAAATGGAAGCTCAAATGGCCTTGAAAATTGAAAGTCACTGTTCATTTCGTGGTTTTCATTGTAACAGTGCTTCACGGAATAAATATAATATTAAAACGGGTCTTAAGGAAATAAGATGTTAGGGTGTACATTGCTTTTATCATGACAAATGTGTCTAGTAGAAGGCTCTTTGGAACGGCAGTAGACTTCTGGGTTCCATAACAGGCGGGGGTTTCATGAATAACTGAATGATTATTAGCTTCTCAAGAACTCCCATGCTACATTGAGTTAGTTCGTTAGTTAGTTGGGTATTCAGTTATTTAGACGGAAAGAATTTGAGCGATTTTCTTATGTCTCCATGGTTTCACAAAAGCATTTTTTTTGTATCTGTAATCATTAATAAACTGAAGAGAGCTGTAAATTTTAGAACAAACACAAGGTTAATGAAGAGATGTGGGTAACAAATTTAAGTTTTCCTTGTGCTTGACTAATTAAGCACTATGTCGTGAAGGCGTATGGGGGAGTTGATGTACGATATAGATCCATATTTTCTTGACCTCGCCATTAGTTGGAGATGAGTGGTCAGTTTCACGCACCGGCCGCTTTACCCCAGGGAAAAAACCCCCGGTATACATTGGATAGAACGTTAGGTGGATCGAAAAGGCAGTCTGGTTGATATGGAGAAGAGAAAATTCTTGACCCTACCGTGACTAAAACTCCGAACCCTCGGTTGTCCAGCCCGTAGCTAGTCGCTATACTGACTACGATATTCGGAACCCTAGAGATCTGGGTTCGGTTGTCAAAAGTTCAACACAAAAACTGTAGATAAAATCCAGAACTGCATACAAAACTTCTAACAGTTTATGGATTAATCGAAATCTCACAACGGTGTTTAATTTATTGCCTCATCTTTACGCTTGTTTCATTCGCTCTCGGGTTATCCTTTCCTCATATGTATCGCATTTCCTGGTTAACCTGCAAACGTACGCAGGTGACTGTAAACATTAAATATTTTATTTACTTCATTTTTTTCTCTGATATCCGTTAAAGTTGGCACTAACTTCCCCGACCAGCAGTGGTCTCTTGGTCGATATATTTCACTTGCGAGCTCAAGCCACGGAGTTTGAGTTTCATAGCCAGCGGAACGCAGTGTGGCCACTCTGATTATGAAAGAAATATACAGAACTAAAATTATTATATTTCAGCATCCTGTTGTTTTGTGACGTCATTTTTAGATCGTAAGTATACCGTCTACAATGCAACAATAACCTTATATAAAAGACATTAAAATGTATACAATATTATATTTAAGCATCCTGTTACACTCTATACGATATATGATATAAATTCCGTCCTAAGTGTAACAATTTATTGTAGGTCTTTCTTTTTGTCTTCTTCTACACTACATGTTTCGGCCGCAAACGGCCATCATCAGGTGTATATACTCAAGTAGTAAAGATAAGCAGCGGCACGTACACAGGGAGCCTACACATAATAACACCTTACAGTGCTGAAAACAAGAATGAGACGCTGCAGCACTATAGACGTGCGGCGAGTAACCCTGAGAATTTTAATTTTAAATTTTAAATTTTGTAAAAATGTAAAGGAGTTTTCTAAATTGGAACTGAAGGTTTTAAAAGTGCCAGTTCATGAATGTCAAAATTGATGTGTGTGGGTGACAAAGATGATGTACGAATCAGACAAATATCAGCGAAGTAGATCCTGTTAGCCAATTGGGAAGACCTGTGTTTTTTAAATTTTAAATTGGGTGCAGTGTAACAGCTACGTGTGTGTATACACCTGATGATGGCCGTTTGAGGCCGAAACATGTAGTGTAGAAGAAGACAAAACGAAAGACCTACAATAAATTGTTGCACTCAGGACGGAATTTATATCATATACATTAAAATGTATTTAATACAATGAAAGTGCTTATTAAATACTTTAAAACATGTTACAACAAGGAATGAGTATATAAGTTTAATAACATTTTAAAGTATTGAACAAGCACTTTTAGTCTATGACATATATTTTGATGTCTTTATGTAAGGTTATTGGTGCATTATAGACGGTATACTTACGATCTAATAATGTAGAATGAAAATATTTGTCAGTATAATGACATTTATCTCAGGAGTGATAGATGACCATCGAAGCCTCTTGAAAAAATTCAGTACGCCAGTTCAATTTTGGGTATCGCTTTCTAGCATCCAAATAAAAGTATTCCTGACACTAGGGTTCAGAAACATTACAGGTAAATTCCTCTGTGTAGTTTCATGTATGCGAAAGAGAGAATGGAACAAATATAATTACCGTCGGAAAAGATTAAAGCACTTGCTATTACACAGAGCATTTACATAAAATCATCATACACCAAAAACTTCCAAAATCCAAATACTTAGAAAAACAATTGCAAATGAAATCCACTGCAAATGAAGCAAGTATAATTCTGAAGGTGCTTATCATTTAATTGAAGGAATCCCGACTACTTCAAGAAATATTAAATATGTAAATTATCTACATAAATTCATATATATTCCAGTTATTCAGCACAGATTTTGTACTCAAGGGGCACGCGGTAGCATAGTTGGTTGAGGTACTGTGCTTCAAGCCGGAAGGTCGCAGATTCGAGGCCGGATGAAGTGGACTTTTTTTCCAAATTACGTAATATTTCCAGCCCCACTATGGCCCTCTGTTCGACTCAGCCACTGACAGAAATGAGTACCAGAAACATTCTTTGGTGCTAAGGGGCGGCCGGTGCATAAGGCTGACAACCTCACCGCCATCTGTGAGCCGACTGTCTAGAATATGTGGGAGCCTCGAAGTCTCACAACCCTATGGTCCTTCATGGCTTGTTACAGGGATAGCTTTGCCTTTTATAGCCCTTGTACTCGTATACGGTCTCTTATTCTCAGAAAAATATTACAACTACAAATACTTCAAAGCAGAGTACTCAGGAAGGTATAGAATTTTCACGCGACTTGAGTTGAAATTTGGACTGGTAAACGAATTAATTGGACAATTACACTAGTAACTGCAAATAACTACGAGAGTCTCACTGGGATACATGCTCTAAAAGTCACTGAGACTACAACACATAAAAAGTCTTTTTAGTCTTCATTAGCCGTTGCTTGGTAGCGGCTTGCAAAGGCGGAAGTTCCCCTTCCTCATCGTTTCCATACTGTCCCCGGCCTCAGCTAGCAGATTCGCCCTTCTCACAACTTCCACTGTCAACGGACTTATGGCTGTTGTACTCTCGCCTGTTAACATAACTGTTACTTGGCAATGGGTCAGTATGTCACAGTACTTTAAGAGGGCAAAAGATGTGAATGATGAAGAATATTATGTCACGAAAAATCGTGACTTATAGAAGTGGTCTGTTATTGTGAGAATAATCAAATTGAGGAGGTTAATATGGGCTAGAAAATAAGCTTTTAAAGGTAAATCATGAAAAGGTATTTTGATGGAGATATTTCTGGGTAATGGACCAGCTGGAAGTAAGGGAAACAAATCGGAGGATATCATTAAGGTGGATCTTAATGAGACCGATTGTGACAATGGTAGATGGATATAGCATGTTTTAATTAAAAGTCTCCCCATTTTAATGTGATATCCTTCTGGTACTAATATGAGTCTGCTTCAGGGAGCAGAGTGTTTCTTGAGAAGCTAACAGTAGCATATATAGGCAAAACTCGGAAAATTTATCATTGTGTTCTCAAGAGCACACCTTAAATGCAAATAGATAATTGATGTTATAAGTGGCCACTAAGCAGACATTAACTGATTGATGGCTAATATTGTGACAGTCTGTCCATCATCAAAGATATTTGCTGAAGTAATAATGACAGCCTGATTGGCAGGCTTGCCACATAAATGTCAGGGGAAAACTAAGGCAATACCTGTCCAGTACAAATTCTAAGTGTCCCACAGGGAAATCAAAACCGAGAATGTTTCCGTTGAGGTCTATGTCGCAATTGGTCAATTTCATTATTTGTGCTTGGTTAAGTACACCTCATTAAGTCAATGGCAATATTTGGGCATTGCACACATATAGGCATAGATGGTTATAAACAGTACTTTCTAAAATGAGGAGGTGGAATCACTCATTAAAGTTGGCGCCTATAACCAGGATCGAGGCGATTGGGAACAGAAACTGTCCACAGTTCCACCCAGCTTCTCACCCAATTGGTGCCATGGGCTAGTCATATGTTCGGATTACTAAAAAAGCTATCATAAAACTCCGTGGCACATATCTCAGGTACACAGGGAAATTTACTTTTGCGTTTGTGTGAGGTAATATTTACACATTCGGTTGCCTGCTGAGTTGCAGAAGTAAACCCAATGCATTTTTTATTGTCACGTGTCTCAGTGACTAAGACGAGGGTTTGGATTGGTGAATTGGTTTATTGGATCTTCACTAGTCGTAACTACAATAGTTCTTACACCCTCAAGATTATTGTAATTATAGAACATGAAGTCTTCAATGTATGTTATTGGTTCACAGCTCAATCCTCACAACTTTCCGTGACGGCTTCGTGTCCTTGACTGACGGCTTCTCAGCTATGACTGACTGCAAACGACCTTCACTGTTCCCTATAAGCCTTAGGCACAGACTACACAGAAATTAGGTCACGTGATTCCTAGTCAGCAACTTTATTGATGCGCTGAAATTTGCCCAGCAACGAGTAATAACATTCGTCCACTGAGACACCTTTTCCATTTTTGGACCTTGGAACGTGTTTACCGAGCCGTTGCCTAGAAACGCTTTGAGCACATCCATTACAATATTTTAGAAACTACGGATGTTACTGAGAACTGCACTTCATAGCGTGTGCCAATGTTGCTTTCTATGAGCAGCTTTGAAATTGATTTTTCACATCTTGTTGTTAAACAGAGGTCGTACTGCACCTACATAAACCGAATTAAATTTTCCAGACAAATTAAATGTAGACCACCGAGGCCAAATTTATTTAAAAGCCGTTCAATAACTTCCGTGATTTTACAGACTTGACATGTGTGATAAACTGAAAAAGAAAGAAGGTCGACAGTCATATGTGTTTATGGTTAAAGCAATATCCTGCAAATGGTTTATAAGAAAAGCAGTATTAAAACTTTAGCCAGGATATGCAACTGAAAGCTGGGTGTTCGAACACACCATCTTCCACGTACAGTGCTCTGATAATATAATTAGTTGTACATAGTAGCTAATACAATATCATTATAATTAACAGACATTAATTTCAAACTCTCTATCTATTACTGTTCAGCCCTTTGTTGGCCCTTGGCCGTCTTTTTCAGTTCATTGATCTTCTATATAGTTGGCAGGACTCCTTGGATGGGGGATCAGCCTGTCGCAAGACCGTTATCTGCCCACAGGGCAGCACAAACAGAACAAACGCACGCAAACATCCATACCTCAAGGTGGATTCGAACCCACTACCCCACTGTTCAAGCGGATGTAGACTGTTCATGCCTCAGACTGCGCGGTCACTATGACAGGCATTATTTTCAAGTATGATACTTAAACAGAGGCAATCAAGTATCTGATGCAGTCAGAAGCTCTTATGCTGAAATCGTCATATACGTGTATAATCCACTGGCAGGTATTTACTTTCTTACGTCGTGGACAACAGACAACCTCATAAAAGTCATTACATTGTCATATTGTTGGCAGATAATTTTCTCTTTGTAGATTTTGTAAACCGTCTCTGGAATCAGCCAAATCCTGTCCTGTCTCTTCAGGACTTAAACATTCGAGGCCTGGAGTAAGCATATTCTTATTTAAAATAACGACATCAAGAATACATGGAGATGTGACTACAAGTACGTAAATGCCGCAAAGTCGTAGTACTTACACGCAGAAACAATATCACCTTTATCTTAGAAACGATTCGAAGAAGAGTTGAAACATTAACTGGATACTGGCTTGATTGTCGAGAGCTGAGTCTGCGCAACAGCGATGCTTATCTTTCTCTACCAAGATAATACCAGCTCCGGGGATCACCGATTCCCATATCGAATTTTTACTGGAGGGGTCTTTCCGCGGAGAAAAGGGGTCAGAAGGAGAATTTCATCACTAACAAGCCTTCTGGGTAGACGTCAAGAATAAAGAGAGCTGAACTGCTTCGTGGTCTGGTTATTGGACACAGAAGTACTTTAGTGCGGGAAGAAAGTGGGGAAAAAATGTATTAGTTTACTACAGGTTTTCACCATTTTCGAAGTAAGTTGAGAACCTTGCCACAATCTTTTAGGATATAGGTTACCTTGCATCTCAAGGTTGCCTCTGGTAGTAAAGCTTCTGTGTGAGATGAATGTAGATACTGAAAAGATACAATTCTTCGGACAAAACTGACAGGATCGGAATTAATGCGGAATTATTTGTTCACACAGAATGAAAGCTTGAGATATGAATTCCTCTCGCGTGCAAATGAGAGTGTTCAGTCGCAAACTAAAACTTGATTATCAAAAAAAAAAAAAAGGGGGGCAAATTGTACAAATATTCTATTACCTACTTCTCCGACATGAGAGCCTTCCTGACATATACAGTCTCCTCAAACTTGAGAATTTTAGGTGCAAATATTTCTTTCTTGAAATATATTAATGAACATCAATTTTAGGAAAGACTCAATGGGTTGTTAATATTAAGATGTACTTTATGTAGGGGAAGGAAATAGGCGCAACTGGCTTGCGATTATATCAGTTGATGACCTTTAGTGTTGCCAGTGTTTAATCTTCCGGCCCTTCTATTATTAGGTCGATATTTGCTTTTTATTCTCTGTCTGTAGGCTCAAAAATTTTAATGTTACTAATACAATATGTTACCATTATATAAACTCCGTAGCCTGTAGTCCACAAACGAACTATACGGACCGAGCGACCGTCGCTTGTCGGCGAAGTTAGTACCAAATTTAGCGGATAGAGGGTTTAACGTGGTCAGCAAAACGGAGCCGACGGCCGTTAATCTTGGTTTTCTAGACTGATGCAGCTATTTCCTTGAAATAGCTCCTCTGTTATCCTCTCGAGGCTGAGTGGATCCCATTCCAGACCTGCTATTTCTCAGAAAACCTGGTAGCGCTGAGAATCGAATCCGGAACCTTTGGATCTGTAGGCAGGAGCTCTGACACTAGACCGCAGAGGCGGTCCATGTCGCCATCATGAATTAGTTACATTTAAATTCAGAAATCTCTTTGAAGTTTTCATAACATAAACCTCTCATTACCTCTCATACCAGTCTTGGGCCTTCTAGTGGCCTATTTCGTAAAAGTTTCTCAAATGAAAGTCATATGTTCATAAGAATCCCTTTCTGGCCAAGAGTCGTAATGTCTATATAAATATACATAATTCAGTAGTGTTGGATCCCTGAACAGTAACCATGACAATTAATTCATTTTCAGACTATTTAACGACACTCTTAATGCTGCAGATCTTATAATGTATTGAGTGAGATAGAAGATAATGAGGAACAGTGTCTAGGTAAGGGTCTGGACAAAGACAGCAATTACACATTACAAGGTACTCACTTACTAGTGGAGCTGAGCCCTTCTGTAGGAGCCGTCAATTTTGCAGCTACTCAAGAATTTCCCAACATTTTATGGAATCCGAAGGTTAATTTCCGTGTTTACAAGAGCACTCTACTGGTCCCTATCCTGAGCCAGATCAATCCAATCTATACCACCCCATCCTACCTCTCTAGCATCCATTTTAATATTGTTCACCCACCTACCCCTTGGTCTTCCTAGTGGTCTCTTTCCTTCTGGCTTTCACAACAATATCCTATATGCATTCTTCGTCTCCCCCATTCGTGCTACATTCCCTACCCACCTCATCCTCCTTGACTTGATCATTCTAATTATACTTGGAGAAGAGTACAAGTTATGAAGCTCCTCATTATGCAGTTTTCTCCAACCTCCAGTCACTTCATCTCTCTTCGGTCCAAATATTCTCCTCAACGCCCTATTCTGAAACTCCCTCAGTTCCTCCCTTAATGCCAGAGACCAAGTTTCACACCCATACAGAATCACAGGCAAAATTATAGTTTTGTATATTCTAATTTTTACGTTTTTAGAGAACAAGGTACTGCATTGGCAAAGGCCGCGATATTATTTATTGCAAGCCAAGAAAAACTAGTTGAAACTGGGTGATCACGAACTCTCTCATTTTTACGGAAATCATGAGACCCTGGCATTGGACTCTCTTCAGAACCACTTGAATCTAGTCCACACACTTAACCCCTATTAATGTCCCTGAAATTGTATATTCATATCTGTACACGTAAACAGAAAATGCAGAGGTTGAGAAAACCACCAGAAACATCAGTCGGTATAGAAAATGTCTGGCAATGGGTCCGAAATATCTACCGCCCAAATAAGGAAAAAGAAATATAACCGCTACATAAATTTTAAATTATAAATCGCAAATAATAAAATTTCTTTACGACATTATTAACATCTGAGACATGTATATTTGCGAACACAAACACTCCAGATTTTCTATATTTCCATTTCCAACGAGACTTGCTGAAATCGCATTTTGATAACAATGGTCCAATAGTCGGTGGTTAACTACGGCAGGGCAGGTTTTGAATTCACTCATTCTCAAGCGGATATTGTGGCCCATCCTAGCTGTGCTTCGAGGTACCCTCCCCCAAATCCCACCCACAGTACTACTGTATATCCATCCACCACAATTTACATGTAAATTACAAAAGAGGGGGCAATTATATTAGGAATGCTACTTGGAAGATGAGATAGGAAGGGGACATTCTCCCGGAGGTTAGGCACTCACACTGCAAAAACTTCCCTGGGCCACATTCTTATACAGAGACCAGAAATGTCCTCGTCTTCTTTTGAAAAATATTCTCTGTTTCTCTCTTCTTTTTGTCCATGTTTGATCTCTTTGGTAGGTGAAAGTGGATGGTTTTATTGTGAAAAATCAATCTGTACCCACCGCTGTTTCATTTCCTGATAACAGTTTAATTAAAAGAGCAGTAAGTATACAGAACATAGACGATAAAAATAGAAAATGGTCACTCGGAATATATATATAGTAGATCGTCGTAATATGTACGCAGTCTAATTTATCTATAGATTCATTTAAAAATCGATGTTCAGATGGAAAATTTCTATTAGAGCACAATTTAATGATAAACATGTACTAGATGTGCTATAATAGAATTATGTGTTGTAGTCATACTGATTAGGTCTGCTGCCTAGTATTTAGGGAGGTCCTTCTCTGGGATACTAACTGTGGTATTTCTGACTCCTTACAGACAAATAGGCTTGTACATATGTACAGCACTATAAACATACACGGTGTTTTTTTCTTTTGGGCGAATCTATTCCATAAAATTCTTTGGACATTAATATGAACAGCAATATGTACACACTGAAGTAATTAATCCAATAAAGACAGACCTGCCATGAGGTTGATCTCGTACTCTAGAACAGAGTCTGTGCCTTGGCTTATTTAACGACCGCTTATAAACTACATAGCGGCACGCGGTAGCGTAATTGGTTGAGGCAAACCGGAAGGTTACCTGTTCGATTCTCGATCAGTTTACTGGATTCTTCAATTGACCTAATTCTTCCAGCCGCACTATGGCCCTGGGGTCACTCAGCCTGTAACATAAAAGAGTACAAGGAATGTTCCTTGGGGGTAAAGCGTGGTCGGCGCGTATGGCTGACAACCTCACGTCATCTGTGAATAGATTATCTAGAAAATGTGTGAGCCTCGACGTCTCCCAAACTTATGGGCCTCCACGGCCTATCACAAGAATAGCTAGCTTTTAGATATAAACTGAATAGAAGTTACAACACTGCATGGAGAGATGACTGACAATAATTTGTATGTAATCGGTCATGGCCCATTTGAAGACAGAAAACATTTTCCTGAAATGACAGAGGAAATTCTACAAAATAGCCGATATTATGATCAGAGATTTCAACCCTGGACTTTCAGAACCCGGATCATGGATAAGTACCCTCTATCGCGATATAAGACACATGAAAGGAATTGTTATCCACACATCAGGGCTTCGCTTTATCAGATGAAGACTCAGCTGTAGCAACATATATATATCATTCTGAGTGCGACCAGCCTCTACTCATATTTTAGTCCAAGTCTTTTCTTCACTCCTTCTTTTTGCTTCCTCCTTCTCCCTTTCTCCATGTACGTGCTTGCATCTCCTTTGGGCCTTCTCCCTCAAATAATTCGTCGCCAGGAGAATCCTATGCTAGAGCCTCCTCTTCTCTGGCTGCATCTGTGTGATAAGTCCCTGCGCCATCTTGCATACTACCGCTTCCATTTGCTTATTAGACCAGAGGCTTTCATCAGCACCCGCGCTGGTTGACAATGAGATCATATCAAGTTTTTCAAAGCCCAGTTTCTCTTCACCACAACAAATAAAATCCTTTATTTTAAGGAAAGCACTAAGTATTGCGACTTCCTGCACAATTGATACGTAAGCAATAACACTGTGAACCATAACCCGAGTAGCATATATGGAAAATCTCTATGGGCTATGGGTCATATCAGCAGTTTAAGTAGACTCCACAGACCGTAATATTTATTGATGAAAAATTGTGTTTATGCAGTTCGTCTCCCAGTCCTACAGAAAGAAAACTCAGGCGAATAACTAATATCAAAATAACCTTATAGTTTAAACATGCTGGCTATTGAGGTGTACGGTCCTGTGGCATATAAAAACCATTTAATTCGGAGAGAGAGAGTAACAGGTTGGGAGAAACACATAGCCTTTATCTTCAGGGTGGCAGAGTATAGCCTACCTGCTCCTACAAGTTCCTTCCTTCATCTACGGTAGCGTAGTTGGTTGAGGCACTACGCTACAAGCCAGAAAGTCGCGGGTTCGGGTCCCGATGAGGTTAATATTTTCAATTTACCTAATCCTTCCAAACGCACTATGGTAATGGGGTCGACTTCTCCCCTAACAGAAATGACAAAAACAAAATAAAGACGGTAAACAAGCATATGCAAGCAAACAACAGGTAGAACTTGGCAATTGTATCATCATTACATCATCATGGTCACCATCGCTCTCATTTAAGCTATCTTAAAGATCTGTTCGGCTTCATAGTTTAAAATTATATCTATTTAATTCAAAATTCTCCCCCCCCCCATCTCTTGCATGCACGTCCTTGTCGCTTCGGCCTCTGGGCTTCAATTCTGAGAGAAATTTAGGAGCTCAGTTTGCCCACTTCTTCCAAGGCGCTGTAGCCACTTGACTTTTCTCATAGTGGGGGGTGGAGTCCAGCTGAGTCCTCTCGGCACGTCGGCCACTGATTGGCCTATGTACCTACCCCGGGTGATTATGATGTTGGAGAATTTGGTGAAATGAAGATTTGTAGGGGAAACCGAAATACTCGGAGAAAACCTGCCCCAGTGCCACTTTGTCCACCACAAATCCCACTTGACCAGACTCGGGCTCGAACCCGAAATACATGACTTTATATCAAAGGTTTGTAGTTATTAGTTTGTAATTATAATAAAAACAATAATAATTAATAAATTAATGTCAGATGCATATAATATTTCCTTATATAAATCCTTGACTGTAATATCTGATTCAAATTTAAATTTTCAAAGACAATCATTTTTTTCGCCCTGCCAGCAAGGAACTGCAATAGTTAATCACCCCCTTCTGTTCCGTTAACCACAACGTCCCTCAATCTAGCCCTCTTACTCCAATTACTAGAAGCTGTCGTCCTTTAAAATGGGAAGACTGGAAGAGGAAATCCCTCGCACCAACTTCAGTACCAGGAAAAAAAAATGCCTGCACTTTTCAGGCAGAGATGTATTTCTGTTCCAACAGTTAGAGTTTTCACGGCGGGAAGGTTTGTAGAATCTTTGCCCGAAAATCATATAGGGAGCTTCGTGTCAGTCCGTTCATAGGTTTAATTTCTGAAATTGTTCAACAGACGTCATTGAAGATTTCTACAGGAAAGGATCCTCTCATTCTTTAACAAAGCTACAAACCGAACAGGTTTGTCCAGAGGTAACATCCTAGATTTGCTTTGGGGAGGCGCTCCGTTCGAATTGAATTTTCCCTCAACCCCTATTATTCTGATATTTGCGAAGGAAATGTTGATTTATTATTCCAATTAGGTCACGATCGTTTCCTTTCAAATCCTTGCCTATTCATAATTCATAGATCATCTCACAATCCGACGCTATAGAGTCTAGATACAAACAGTGTCATCGAAATATCACCAGAAACAGTACAGTTAGAATTCCCTACATTACAGTTAATACCTCCCACGCTACTTTCCGGTACAAAAAATTGTTTGCTACTCGTAATACACTTACATGCCTCCTGTTGCTCGCAAGCTAAAATAGCCGTAATTGTTGAAAAGGTGTTGTATTACGAGAAGTTTCTGTTACTCATCCAGACATTCAGGATAGAAAGGTCAGTATTGCAAATTGTAAATCACGTGCATAGCATTGAAACGGTTAAGTGAGCTGAGCTGGTAGTCACGAAGAAAGAATTTGGATATTCCAGCACTCAGGCATTAGTGAAGAGAAACTATAGCGAGCTAGCGGAATCCTTAGTTATGGTAGCCATTATAACGGAAGAGATCAGTTGCATGTGATTAACGAACATAAGTGCACAAGGTACACAAGTCTGCTCGGATTGAAAATTGCAGGACATCTCAAATCTGATACATAGAGGTGCGGTAGAATACTGCTTAATGAGAAGTCTTGACTAAATAATGCTCTTGCGTGTTAAGTAACTAGACAAGGGGTTTGGTTTCGTAATTGAATTTACTGGACTTCCAGAAACTTGTAAAATAAATTACATCACTATCGCTAATTCACACTTTTTAAAGTTCACTATGGCACATACTATGTCTTCTCAGTCTGCTATGTCAGCACTATGCGCTGCCTGGTAACGGCTTCTAGCACCGTCCACTACTTCCTTTGCTTAACGGCTCCGGCCCTCGCTGGCTGGCGGTCCTCACATATCTAACCCATGACGGTAATTCATAACCAGTCCAGACTTCTAGGTCGATCGGTTAGGTTGTTCCTGGTCATCGCCAGCATAGCGATTCCTGGCTTCAGTCTCCTGGAATTCCATAACCAATATTTTTGTTCTCTACTCCCTAACAACAGCCGTATTTTCTAGCTCTGATATTCTGGCTTTCACCAGACATGTCACTATATATATATTTCAGTATTGTCATTGTACTCACGAAAAGGTTGTCTAAGTGAAGACAATCCTTTATTTTTTCAACAATATTTATTTCACTAAGAAGTGAAGCAGAGTCCTTGAGAAGCTTATAGCCGCACGTCTACTCAAATATTTCCTGTCTTTTATGGAGCCGGAAAATTCACAGCCATGTTCAGAAGGATCTACGGCTGGTCCTTAACTTGAGTTAGTTAAATTCAGTGCACATCCTAATATATTTCTTCAACATCCATGTTAATGCTTTGCTTTGAGAGTTGTCTGATACATTAGTTATTCTACTTCTAACACGTTTCTTTTCACGACGAACATTTTATGTCTCTCAGCTGACAAATATCTACATTTAATCACGAGGATTAATATGTGGGCTAGAGTATGAACATTTCTTTTTGTAACTAAATATTTTGGAACTTTCCAGCTAGAATTATTGGTATTCCAACAATCTTTATTTGTTATATTTCTTTGTAACACAATTCTAACTATTTTATAGGAGATATAAACTAATATAATGGAGCAGTGAATAGAAAATTATCACAAATATCTACAAAATAAATGTTCTTTATTTTAAAAGCAAATAAAGGTCTATTCGTATGAGGCAACGAATATACAATTTAACAGTGGGATTACCTTTGTGTTGAAAGCGAACTCAGAGTTATTATGCATTAAATTACATAGAACAGAACACAGGTCGTGTGGAAGTATGAAAATTAATGGAAGACGCAACGCATATACAAGCTAAAATAAACACAGCAAAATAAATGCTTGTTTCCATGCGTGCGTTATTATTTAGTATTTCATACCACTGTTGTCATTAGAGCGAAAACAAATTTTACGTACTAAAATTTTGAAATGATAAATTTTATACAAATAAAAAAATATGAATATTTATAATTAATTATAGACCTTGTACGCATAACTCCATGGATATAAACTTTCTTAGAAAATGTGATAGTCATTCGGTTGGTCAAGAAACGTTCTGACTTTTATTGAACTCGAGGGTTCAGTGCCATGTTCACAAGAGCCCGCCAATTTGCACAGTCCTGGAACAAACGAATCCACTCCATAGGAAAGCTTGCTACAACTTTGAAATCTGTTATGATATGATTCCACTATCCGTGATTATGGATCCTTAGTTACCTCATCCCTGTGTTTACTTGAATTATTATAATGAATTCCTCATCCATTTCCCGCTAATATATATGTATATGTATATGCATATCTTAATTCTGTCAAGGAGATTCATGACCATCTCAGTAAACGGACAGTAAGTGCGGCTGGACCCTGACAAATTACAGAAAAATTATATTCTATATAAATTTTAAAGAAAATACTGATATACATAAAAATATGAAGGTCTACAATGCAGATGGAAACAATAATATGGGTCCATATGCTATTAGAAGAGACGAAACTGGGAGAACACAGATGACCTAATATAAGGTGTCTACATTATGAAATACAAAAGAGAGGCCACAGATACACTGGCAAGAAGATACTGATGTTGGACCAGGCATTACGTCTGCAGTTCCTAATATATTGAAACAAGGAGCAGGGACATTAACCCGCATAATGCCTGGTAATAAGAGTATTGCACGAAAAGAGCTTCATAATTTGAATTGATATTCAAGTACTGTTAGGGTGAACAAACCGAGAAAGTAGAGACTGGTAGAACATGCAGCATGAGCAGCGGAAAAAAGACTCAGGACGAAGAGCACTGGAAATATACGATTACATGGGAGCATAAATACTAAGGTAGATCTGAAATGGATTATGAAGGTATATACTGTGTTGAACAAATTCGAAATAAGTCGAGTGGCCCAATTTTACGAACGCCTTACTGAATATGTTGATTAAGCCAGTTTAAAACATACCAAACACTGAAAGAGGATCTGGCAATACGTATACAGTTACTAATGGAGCAGCAATCAGGGTTTAAGATGAAGAAAGTAGTCTTCTGGGATGTTGCACGGTGTAGATGTCGTGTTAACCGGCGTTTCAGAGGAACGTCAGCTAAGACCACATCTACACAGTGCCACATCCCAGAAGACTGCTTTCTTTACAGTCACCGCCGTGAAAACCTCAAATCTTACAGCGTTTAAGATGTTGACGGCGGTCTGCCGCAGTGTTAAAGCTATTTTTTGGGCCTTGTCCATCTTTCGATGCTTTTATATGAAAACTACATCTTTTCGGAAACGTATGCCCTTTACGTCTTCGTGTAGATGCGAAGTGAAGAGATCCTTATTACTTAGGACCCTAGGCAGAGCTACTCTTTTACTCTCCTCGCACCTTCTCAGCCTGAAGAAGGAAAAAGAACTTTGCTGCGAAAAATTATATTTTTTCACGAAAATAAACTAGGCAGCCGATCATTGACCGCACGGTCTAAGGTACGAAATGTCTTCGCCCGCTGACACACTGGAATAGTGGGTTCGAATCTCACTCGAGGCATTGATGTCTGTGTGCAAATATTCTATGTTTGTGTTGTTCTGTGTGAAGGTAGCGACCTCGCGACGGGCTGACCGCCCGTCCAAGGAGTCCTGTCGAATGTCTATCAGACTGAACTTTCAGAATTAATTAGTTCTGAATCGGCGAAGTACAATGGGCCCATTCTGTGAAGGCACAATAAGAAGACAAAATTAGGTCAGTAGACCAAGTCCAAACAAATTACGTATCATGTAAAATAATTTGCACAAAGTATAGGTTTTCTTTACTTTTGAAATATTTGGAATTTTTTTTAATATATGCATAATAAAGAGTGCTGTATAAAGTTTATGGTCAGATGACACAGATGACTTTTAGTGAAGCTCATATGAATTTCATTATAATGTTATATTTTAGCGTCCTGTTGCACTGATTCACGTTCATGATGTGTATTTGTACCAACCGTCTTACAGTGCACACAATTGTGTGCACTGTAAGACTGTTGGTACAAATATGCATCATGGAAGTTCATTATATTTATGAATATAAAATCTTATAATATGTTATATATACAGTATATGCACGCATATATAAACACACATATAAGTAATAATAATAATAATAATAATAATAATAATAATAATAATACACATATAAAACCGTAACCTATAAGAGTAAATATGATTTAAAAATGATCTGGATTCTTATATAAAAAAGAATAAAAGTAAAAGGAAGAAAAATATAAGCCTGTATTTAGCTTAGTATTCAAAGTACTAAGAAACCTTTCATACACTTTTATATCTACATTAAACGACTATCAGGCCCAACAGGTTAAGCAATGTCCCAAAGACTGCATTTCTCATTTGTGTGTGTATTCCATACTGAAGAACAAATTCTCACTTCCGCTTGTGGAGAGTTGTTATGAATCGGACGCCAGTGATTCATACACGGAAAACTAGAACAATTTTAGAACCTGGAAACCAATGTATCATTTGCAAGCCGCTGAATGGTTTAGCAGCTTTATGGCTGACACAATCATTCGATGAATTGTGGATAAATCAGTGCATACCAGTACAGTTTCAACCGATATATCAGGTAGCATGACTATTTGATGTCACAGAGAAAGATATTTTACATTATGGCGGTAACGTTGAGACTTAATGCAGATCTCAGGATTAAAGCATTTAATGATTTACACTGTTTAATTCACCATAAATGATATATAATTGGATGATATATTTCAGATTTACTGGGTTCAGTCGCTGTGAATATTCTACAATTAAGTTAAGTTACGTTGAGTTGTTAGTTTAGGTTAAAGCACATAAAACCCGTTTTCTCAAATAAATATCCTCAGAATATAGCATATGGTCATATTCGAAACACACTTTCAACAAAGCTGCAGTATATATGATCGTCGATTTGTAATCCCATATGGAAGTGACTCCAACAACTATTCCTGGATTCCCAAATATATGTTCCTGTAAAGGTGTTGCTCAACATATCCTGCTGCGCATGTTCTTCTGTGTGCATTTGCTCGTGTCTGTGGACACAGAGTCGTCATCTGACGCTCAGAATTTATGTTGTATATGAAGGCTCTTGATTCTCTTGATGCTCCATATGACGTATATTTCGTGCATAGTTACTGGACACAATTCGCAGTACAATTCAAGAAACTAAGAAGAGCCAGGAATATGAAATAATAGTAACAAAATACAACAGTTTTAATTTATTTTAACCGAATTCAACAACAATTTATATCTAATTTTAATCCAATTTAGAAATGTTTTATATTAATTTGAGCCACTTTTATAAACACTTAAGGGGAAATAAATAAAAAACAACATATTACAGCAACTAGTATATAATCTACCTTATGATGACTTTATAACATCGAAACATGCTTTAGAAACCACAATTTTTATACATGACAACGGGACACGTCACCAGTCTATGAACACTACAAGAACCTGCGTCTTTAAGTCAGCTGCTCTGACTGAAATGACAGTCTCACAGGCTGAAGGATGCACGTATGCAATTTACAAATCTCTGGGAAGTTAAAATGGTTATAATGACAGACAGTTTTATCTATAAATTTACTTCTCATTATTTCATCAACAGCCATATTCTCTTTCTTAATAATTTCCCCAGGATATAGAATTTCGAAGCGTGTCAAAAATAATCGAATATATAGATTTAAATTACTGTTTTGGTCTTGATTTCGGGTCACAATCGTAGTCTTTGTTATTATTTCAAAAGAAATGCACTCAAAGCATAATATTTCCAGTACTATTGAGATTATGATTGCTGTTGTAATATTTGCTATTATCTATGCTACTACAATAATAATTAATTATTTATTTCGAAGGAAATATCCCCAGACCCTCAAAAATACCCATATATATGCATACACATATGTTGGTAAGTATTTAATTTTATCCCCTAAATATTTGTGAAAATTGCGTATTATGAATTAAAAATTATTATGTAAGACATTGCCAATTATCTTTTTTTTTTTAATTCGCTTAGTGAGGGGTGGAGTCCAACTGGGTCCACGGCGGCCACTGATTGGCATATTGTAGATTGCCCCGGGTGATTATGATGATGAAGTATTTGGTGGAATGAAGATTGGCAGGGGAAATCGAAGTACTCGAAAACCCCGCCCCAGCGCCACTTTGTCCACCACAAATCCTACTTGACGAGACCCGGAATCGAACCCGGTCCGCCGTGTGGGAAGTCAGCGACTAACCGCTTGAGCTATGGCTCGGCCTTGCCAATTATCTTACTCGAATTTAAAATTATACCGCGTTTCGTTGGCCGATGACGGGGGTAGAACTAGCTCCCGAACTATCGTATAATTTTAATTTAACCGAGACAATACACATTGTCCATAATATTATTTTTGTGACTATTAATTCATTTGCTTTGATTTTTATCCTTCGAAGTTTCTTAGTCGTCTAAGTGTGTGAGGCTGATAGGATTGGAGGTGATAGGCACTTGCTCAGGAATGTGTCAAACGGAAGTTCTCATACTATATATTAAGCAAATTTATGTTCTACTATCACAGAGTTTTTGGGGCTGTTGTTAATATAACTTGGGTTGGTCTGTCGATTATTTAATTATAATATATACTAGTATATTTTCATGTGTATTGGGTGTTTGTGACTTATGGACGGGTTTTAGTTTGGATGATTGGATTTGTTGACAACACTCCAATTAAGACTACAGGCAATTAGAGCGCTATTTCCATACTTTATATTCACTGTTTCACACACTAGTGTTCTCAGTTCATTACACTCTCCAAGAGTCGTTTCCTGGCAATGGATTCACAACAGTCTCACTGTAACTTCAAATTACACTATGAAGTCTTCTTTACAAAGCCTAATTCCTTTTCTTTTTTTCATTATTCTCAATCACTTTCGATTGTCGAAACTCTTAATTTTCTGCTGCAACTACCAATTCCGGGACTCGACTGAATTCTAATTCTAGCTGAGTCTGAGTCTGAGTCTCATTTTACGACCGACGGTCAGTCGACCAGTCTGTCTTCTCATAAGGCACCCATCTGGGGTGTCACACAGTTGCGGGTTTGTTCATGTGGGGCGCTCTCTCTGACGAGAAGATGGATCTGTCTTTTGTATATGCTGTTGGTCCTTGCCAGTGCAGTCCTTCTCTGGTACGAGTCCCTTGGGACTCGCGACCGTATTTTACTGTCTCAGATTTGAGACTTCCCTTTTCGTCGCCTTCAACGACTCGCAGGGTCACGGTGGAAGTATTCGAACCCGCCTTCACACGGGCATAATTCTAGCTGCATGAGATCCTCGTTATATAGCCCCGGAGATTTCCGCACAGAAATATCGCTTCCCTTATTGTTGCATAATGATTCACTGCAGCAGAGATATGTTTACGGTACCATTGCATAGCAAGGAGAGCGGCGCGGACGACAGAAACACAGCTCTTCTATTGTTACCAGCGTTCGCTTTCACAGGAATGTGTTTACGAGCCGTTATTATAGCAAGAAATATCCGGCTTCCAGGCGTCAGTTCACAATACAATAGTTTCCTAGTGCAAATATTTGTTTTATAAACTGCACTGAATAGAACAATATATTACTGAAATTTTCAATAGCCTACAAAATGCTTGTAAAAGTGCCGAAAGAAAGCTTCTTGTGCTAACCACAACGTAGCGGATGAACAAACGAGAAGACTGCAATGTGATAGCCTTTTGCTCCGACATGTCAGACAGAGAGCAAGGGTATCGGATAGAGAAGGTCGTGGAAGTTATGAGTTGCTCTTATATAAAGCACACGTCCTGGAGACAACGCAAGCAGAGGTCTCACATTACGAACTCTACGTTTGTGTCTTTGTCAGTTACTCCAGAAGGGACTGACGTAGCGCTGCCACCAACATTGATCCTCCGTCCAAAGATATCTCTCAGTCTCCTTATTCGCCTTGTCTCCTGTAATTGGTGTCGGCAGAGCAGTTCGAGAGATCATCAGCCTGGAAGACAGTAAACCCCTGTCCTCCGCTTGCTGATGAGAGTGAAACGCTGTTTGAAACTAGCAAAATTAACTTACTATACAGTCCACAATCATTCTTGAAATCCTTGAACAAACGCTCACTTTAATTGTACCAGATAATTCATTGCAGCATTCACAAAAGCCTTACATTGCTCGCCATTCTGAAGAAGAAAAGCTTTATCCACAATTATGAGACCCATTTCTCTAATATTTACTTTCTGTTCGCGCTTACACTTCTCAAGTGTTCTTTCTGTTCTTCCAGACAAATTTCTGTACCACAGCATAATTTCTACGTGTTCCACAAATTTGATTTTCTTTCGATTTTATAGTCCCAGTAATGTTTGTTGAAGAGTACAACTTATGAAGTTCTCCGCTACTCATTTTCCAACCCCTCCTTATCATAGATCCAAATATACTCTCAGCTTTAAGTTTAGATGCCATTAACAAATATCCACCCATTAATATGAGAGGCAAAGTTACACAGGTATATTAAAGTTCTAAAATTATAATATTGTGACATGTAGGCGTTTCTAGAAACGAGTTGGCAAATACGTTGCATTGGAGAGATTGGTTCTTGGAAACCAACTGGTTATGGAACACTTTTTCCATGGATACGAAAATGAACATTTGAAAAATCTTGGAAACCAGACCGTTGCTACGAAATTAACACACCCTTCCGCAACAATGGATAAGCGCAGAATAATGGAGGAACTATTTGTGGTTGGTGACTTATATGCGGTCCTCCCCGAAGTTATAAGGTGGGGACACGTGATTGATTCTTCTTCATTCAGTTAAATTGACCCTCCAAAAACACCCAATAGGAGTAAAATGGCTTATGCTTCTCCGGTCTCGGAGTTTACGGCAGGCAACCATCTACTGAAATTGCAGCGACTGGAAAACAAAGTTCTCTTCAATACTTGAAATTTTCCAAGTTGCACACGGTTCGCGATTTGCACATGGCTTTCAAAACTTCCTTACATATATGATTATAACAGAATTATGCAGGCAACAAGCAGAATTCACACAAAATCATGAAAATGCAAATGTTCGCAACATTGGAAAAGGCGAAACCCGAAGTAATGAATCTAAGAGGCTTAAACTTGGCGGTGGTCAGGCATACGACCATTTAAGTGACTAGACTGCCGTTGTAGCAGGAGCTACTAATGATAGTGTATGATCTGCTGTACTGAGCCTGGACTGACTGAGACCTTGTACATGTTGTATATACGTACTTTTAATAACATGTAACTTGCAAATTGTACGTATTGACAACATACTTATTACTGTTGCCTGTGGTTCTGGCAAACTACAGACCCGTCCCCTCTTCAGAGAGAGCGCTCTATATCAAGAAGCCTGCAACTGTCTGACAGTGATAAAGATTGAGTATTGAGTCCCAGATGACTTTTTGATTCCAAATTTAGTACTGATTAATTCGTCATTATTCGTCATTCGAAACATTCGTGTAGCACAAGTGAGGGATTCGTAGATCAGAACCAGGTCATTCACAGTAGAAGGAAGATTGGTAGATAACAGTCCAGCCAGAATGAAGCGAGTCTTAAGCATTCATTGATTGTGAGCTGCTGTAATTGATTGTGAAAAAAGGATTGTAACGAAGGGGTCAATAAATCCAGTCATCTAATCCGGAACCAGCTATTATTATTCACGGAATCCCTAACACCTAACAATATATGTATATTTTAACTTTCACGGGGGCGTGAAAAAAGAATACGTGTTAAAGAACAAGATTCTTCATCCCTAATTGGTTTGTCTCTCAATAAATTAAAAAATTATGACAGATCATTCCCCTCACTTACAGTTAATCTTCACTATCATCTACAAAACATGATAATATTGTCACGTATGAGGGGTTCTGTGACTAATATTAATGGGTTCTGAATTATGTCTGTTGGATTTATTGGCACTTCTTTACAATTGCAAAGAATTTGACAGCTAACAATCGATGACTAAGACTCGCTCCATTCCTTATTGGGCCACGAGCGTCTTCTCTTCCTCTGTGACGAATGACGCACAATGAATCACTGCTCACAGATTTAACTGCCTTGAATGACTTTGTCTGACGAATCACTCCTATGAATGATTTCCGACTCTTATAACTTCCAGATTGCCCGAATCTAGGTCACCACCTTAAATGGCTCCCTCTGTCATTCTGTTATAATTTTTTTGTCCGTTGCTACGAAACGTGGCAGCCTGCTACTGAGCAATGGCGGTCCTACTGTTGAACGAAGAATGTGTTTACCTAACCGTTGCCTAGGAAATGCTCATATTCCGTCACACTATGCGACTTAGTAGAAGCAGCCACTTCTCAGAAAAATGCCTTTTTATTACAAAAGTGTCATTTTCTTGAGATTTTTATGCTGGTGAATCTCCGTGCACGATACTCGCTGAAGAACCAAGACATAGGTGTGAGCACGACATTAAGAAACAGCCCTAACAAAAGAGAATTTCCTGATGCGAACAAGATTATACTAATAACGGTAAGGTTATATGAATCTTGGTATTCTGTATAAAAGAATGAGTGCTGAATCAACTGTCAAGGGCAAAAGGTTGGCTGCGAAACAAGCATCAAATTCTTACTAAAATAGCTGTTACGATGGGTTGGCCATGTTGATAGCCGTAAGTGAACAAGTGTATCCATTGTTTTGATTAAAATTCTCATTTGTACTGAGGTGTTGTAATATGATTAACAGTTACACCCGCAATTACGTAATATCCCGGTCCAGTCCATTCATTTATCGCATTGATTTTCTATTTTCCTACGATTCATTTCAATATTACCCCACTCTCTTTTTCTTGGTCTCCGACGTGATAGCTTTTCGAGAGTGTCAATTTCCAAATATCCACATAAGTTCCTTGTCTTCTACACACAATCCACACCCATATCCACTGTCAAATTTTTTGATAATATAGTAATGAATTCCATACATAATATTATATACCGCATAAGAAATTCTATAGGCGTTAATTCGTTGACTGAATTTATTTAGCTTCTCACAACCACGTACTTTCTCTTCCACGTAGTATAAGACGTTCAATCCTACAGTCAGTCGAAAGAGAGTTTTAGACTTATGTCTTATCCCATCTCCTTCATCACCCACTTTTCCTCCTACATGTTTACGGTGAACTAGGAAGAGATAAAAGACAGACGCGAATGAACCTAGAAATCCGTCCATTGGACGGGAAGCTCTAGGTGTAACCCTAAGAGAGGAAGGGAAACAACTATTAAACACGTGACCCAATATGGTAGCACGTACATCCTGTACGATTACGGTCTTCAGGCTAGGAAACTGTCAATGAAATCTACCACATATCATTGCAGTAGGGTGGTATAAAATATTGGATTAGGGACACTCAATTTTTTTTCGCTTCAATGCAGAGAAAAGTTTGATCTACTTCGTTACGTTTCGTGAAAACTAAGGGGGGGGGGCGGTGGATATTGACTGCGACTTCGTTGGGGAAAGAGATGTCATGTAAACCCGTACCAATTTCACGTACACGTGATCCTGGCGAAGAAATTTCTGGCTTCATTGCTGAATAAAGAAGGTGAAATTGTCCTTGTGTTTAACTACTCAAACATTACGCCATGAAGGCGTATGTAGGAGTGGATGTAGAGATCTCCATTTTCTTGACTTCGAAACTAGTTGGAAGTAACTGGGCAGCTTCACACCCCAGCCGCTTTACCCCGGGTATCCATTTTGATAGGACGTTGTTTGAACCCAAGAGCCAGTATAGAAGACGTGGAGAAGTGAAAATTCTTACACCCCCTGTGACTTGAACTCCGAACCCTCGGTTGTCTAACACGTAGCACGTCGCTATATCGACTACGCTATCCCAGTTCCTTCATTATTGAACAATGAAGCAAAAATACTACCTACTACATAAATAAACACATGCATTACATTTTTTTTATTTTGAAAATTACACTCACAATGAAAATTTCGATTACTTGCGCTTTAGCTAACTAAAGGTTCAAGTAATCGAAGAAGATATAGCTAAGCAAAATGGCTTATTATGCGTCTTAGGAACTCAGATCAACGCTAGTGTTAAATGCAGTCCTTTTTGTGAACCTCTTTCATAATGACTTGTAGCATACTGGCTATATATCCATCTTATGAGGGCATGTGGTAGCGTTGTTGGTTAAGTCACAATACGACAAGCCGGAATCCCGCTCAAGTCATTGGATTTTTTCAATTGACCTAATCCTTCCAGCTGCACTATGCCCTGGGGTTGACTCAGCCTCTAACGGAAATGAGTACCAGGAATTAATTAAATAATTTTCCTGGAGAGTAAAGCGCGGCCGGCGCGTAAGGCTGACAACCTTACCGTCATCTTTAAGCCGATTGTGGAGATAAGGTGGGACTCTGAACGTCTCACAACCCTATGGGCCTTCACGGAATGTTACGAGGATAGCTTTATTTTACTTACTTTTATATCCATCTTATGGTAAATATAAAGTTTGACCGACAGCGGGTGAGAGCAAAGTCGTGAAACTATTTTTATCATTAGACAAAATGTCAGGTTAATTTATAAAAATTTTGTAACGGATTTGATCAACACGTTACCAGGTAACAGCTCTGTAAACACGAATAGTGGCAACAACAGAAGGGAACCTGTGTTTTCTATGTCGTCTGCGCCAAGCAACAGTGAGAACGAGGTCCTCTGTGACCAGTTGCTAGGTTAGGCAACGGTTCTTACAATAGAACTGTATTTTCTTTGTGGTCCTTGCCTCAGCTACATAACGAGATTCCAAGAATAACCCAGGCAGTACCCCCATGTGGGGTTATGTGTGTCGAATACCTCCACCGTGACCCTGCGAGTCGTAGGAGGCGACGGAAAAGGAAGTCTCAAATCTGAGACAGTAAAATATAGTCGCGAGTTCCAAGGGACTCGGACCCGAGAAAGACCGTGCTGGCAAGGGCCAAGACCTGTCCTCCCGTCAGAGAGGGCGCCCCACAAAAATAAGATCATAAGTGTTAAGCAGTATCTGATCATGAGCCCCAGATGGGGCTCGACACCAAGACTTACTGACTGATTGACCGTCAGTCGCAATGTGACTTTGACTTTGACTTGACCAAGGCAGTAACAGAATTCAGTTTCGAGTTCTCGGTAGAATATAGCCACGGAAAGTTCGTCGTACAAGAGGAATAAGAACTCGTCCTGCGAAGACTTCAAGAGTATTCAGAAGATTTTATTCATAAGGAAAAATTTGGAGTGCGTGATTCATTGAGACTGTTAGAGTTCATGTGTTGTGTTTTAATTGCGTTACCAGGAGAGGACCAGTGTTGTGTAAGTCAGCGATAGCGCTCTTTTAAATGTGATTAAGTAAAATTGTAACCAAGATGCTAATAAATCCAATCATCCAAGCGAGAACCCGTCATTTTCGTCTCGCGTACCTCCCTACACGTGACAATATGAAAAAAAAACAGGTTAATGTAGTATTATACTGCAGCATCCCGTTACAATGTGTATTTTAATTTCGTGTTGTCACTCGTTGCCGTCCTTGTGCAACCCGTCGGTATATTGATATTCACACTTCAAAGTCTTCAGCTCATCTCATTATGTTTCGGCCTAACTGGGCATCATCAGGTGTATAAGATGTTGGGTTGAAGAAACCTGTTATTCTGTTGTCACGTTGTTCTGGTTTTCATTTTGATGTAAAATGCTTCCAAAACATTTTATTTTATATTATTTTTAGATTATCATACTTTTATTACTTTGTACCCACGTTCCTTGTGCATGTTTTATTGATCTCTTTGTTATATCCATATGTGATTTGTATAGCTGTTCAGCTACACACAGCTACACACAGCAAAAATGATATAACAAATACGTCAATAAAACAAGCACCAGACACGTGCAAACAGAGTAACAACGGCATGATACTCTGCAAATAAACTGAAATAAAATAATTTAGAAACAATTTATACCAATCTGAAGAGCAAAACAGCGTGATAACAGAACAGCAGTTTTCATTAACCCAATTTCTTATACACCTGATGGTGGCCAGTTAGGCCGAAACATGTAGTGCCGTATAATGAGATGAGATGAAGATTTTGAGGTGTGAATATCAATATACCGACGGGTTGTACAAGGACGGCAATGAATGAGAATACAAAATTAGGATCATATAGGCATAATGCTGGCGGTCAAGCTTACGACTGTCCAAGTGTTTAAGCTCCCCTTTGTAACATAAAATACGTAAGACAGGCATGGTTCGCTTTGAAAAGCCTGGACTTACAAGGACTCTGAGACAGTGCAAAAGCAAGAATTTTCAGCAAAAAGCTATATTTGCGATACGTACACTTGAAAAAATTACAAGCATATTCATAAGAGACAGACCCATCGTCTCGTCAGCGAGGATGTTACACAGGGTTATGGCCGCAAGAATTCACATGAAAAATATATTGTCGGTAGCCTCAAGGGACTTGACGCCAAGAAAAATTGATTGGCGGTTAATCGCCAGTCTTAAAGTAACTTTGATTTTTGAGTCGGCTAATAGAACATCGAGTAGGGACTGAATATCAGTCGAAATTGTGACTGGGCCTGAAGACAGCCTTATTCTGTGGTGGACACACGCGGCTAGGAGTCAGAAATGACCATGGGTTGCTGCCATGAGGTGATGACGGGAGATAAGCGCCAGACAGCGAGGAAGGGAAGAGTGGAACAAGGAAGTGAGTGATCTACGAAGTCGAGAGCCCTCACCAGGCCACAAACGGTGAAGTATACATGGTTCGTGCTCTAGTGAATTGTAGAGTGTTTAAATTGGTGATAGCGCTATAGTTGTTTGTTGTTACGTTTGCAAGAGTCCAATAATACTATTACAAACCCAAACCTAGTCTATAGTCACTTAACATGTGATAATTGACCTTTCTCATGTGGGTTCATCTCTTGGCGCAGCTGTATATAGTATATCTGCCTTATTGGCCTCACCCAACATTCGTATTTTATTCTTTACAGGCAGTGGAAAAACAATTAATGCAAAATATTTTGTGATTAGTTTCACTGCCGCACAATTATGTGATTATATAACCCCATTGCTGCCCTAGTTTCTTCCTCCTCCCGCTCCCACTGTGGAGCATAGGGCTTATTTCTCAGTTTCATTGATCACTTTACAGACCACAGGACTCCTTGGACGGGTGATCAGCTCGTCGCAAAGCCTGTAATTAAACACAGAATAAATACATACACACACACACAAAACATCCCTGCCTTGCGCGGGATTCGATACCACAATCCCAGCTTCTGAGAGAACGGAGACGGTAAATGCTTTAGACCGCTCTGCTACCCTGACCGGCGCTGTCCTAATTAATCCATTGAATTTCCCCTCCGAAAGTAATAGTCGAAGGTCTGGTAGGTTATAAATATGTATGTATTCTTATTTAATAATATTTATACTTCAATTTTTAAAATATCTTATTCGTGTTATAATTGAAACATCTTTGTATTTAACTTCTTCCAATGAAAACTAATATTTGTTGCAACTGGTACCGTGCACTGTGTCAGTTCTTCCTGTTAATGAACTATAATCATTTAACATCTCTTATCGACTTATTTAAAACAGTTCATTTTCTGCAAAAATTAATAAAAGGGAATTTTTTTAATGTTAAAGTGGAGAGGAGGTGCGAGTAAGTTGTCGTGACTGCTTTAAGACAGATATTTAAATTGATATACGAAGATAAAATCTCAGTCCGGACAGACTATCGACATGAAACTCTGGAATATGAGGCACGAGTGCTAACAAAAATCTTCCGTCGAATATTCAAACTAAATTATGCAAGTACATCTCCTCTTCCTATGTAGGTACTTCAGGTATAAGCTGTAGAGATAACGTAATAAAATTCCTGAATAAGGAAGCGTGTTAGATGTTACTAATAACAGCTTTGTCGGAAGTGAAGTGTCACCTCTTTACCGGATATTCAAGTCTTCTCTGGATACACCTCGCGATGTGACGTCAGAGAGTCGAGTATCCGGAAGAGAAAATGAGCCAAAGCACCACTCCATAAATGCTACCTAGCAACCAAAACAGATATGAACATCTATTTTTGCTTCGGTGGGAAACAGATATATATATATAATAGACTAATTATATATGTTTTCATGCCTGAACTCAGTAAATTTAACCTAAAATCTTGTCCTTCAAAACATTTACAACTGACTATTTTTACCATTCAGAAAATTGACTTCCTTTGTATTGTATTGTATTGTATTGGAGAGGGTGGGTTTCCCCATGCACATAGACCAACTATTGGTCCATTGTGCGTCCCCCTATGATATTCCACCAGTCTCTATTCCCTACCGGTACTGGTGCGTGCCATCAGTCCCAACTCAGCCAGCGAGTTCGGCCTCTATTGGCTCAGCGGTATCTCGATGCTTCCTCCCACTACCAGAGGAGTTAGAGACTACTGTTGAGCGGGTAATGTCCTGAATTTGGCTCAGTGGTCCCCTTGGGACATGAGGTTCTTTTACGTGCCGTAAAGCTACGACACGGGACCCACGGCTTAGGTCCCTCCCGGAGGACTTGTTCCCTGAATTTTTCCGCCCTTAAAAATTTCATGACATCCGCCGGGTTTGAACCCGCGTACCTTGAGTCACGAGGTGGGAACGTTACCCCTAGACTACGGAGGCCGCTTTGACTTCCTTTACTTCTTAGAATAAGTTGCAATTATTACCTAATGTCACAGGCCAACAGCTGTTTTGGTGCCGGGGTATTTGGAGCTGATTTCATGTGAATTTGATGCCCTGAATTCAAATATGGCATTAGTTTTTGCCTAGGAGCTCAAATTTTTAAGATATAACATTTTGGTGAAATATACGTTACACTATTTTAAGTTAAATCAGTGGATCAAATAAAAAAACTCAACATGGAATTTTTATTACTATATTATAATTATATTTTTATTTTATTATATTAAATACAAAGATAGAGGAAAAAATCATCGACTATATATAACAGTCAAACCAACTATAGTCACGGAACACTACGGAAGCTTCTTTTTCGTGACTTTCTTGAATGTATTTTAGAACAGTCCCTTTTTAAACTCCAGCAGTAATCTGCCATCATGTGTGTATCCCATCTTCCTTGGTAGCGGTCCTCCATAGTTTTAATATCCTGGTGAAATCTTTCACCTTGTTCCTCACTGGTGTCTCCTAAATTTTCAGGAAAACTATCTAAGTGACTGTGTAAATAGTGCACCTTAATGCTCATGTTACAGCCAAGGGATTTGAAACTGTTAAGCATCTCGTTTACCAGTTCAACATAGTTTTCAGCTTTGTGTTTGCCCAGAAAATTTTCGACAACTGCAACAAATGAAGTCCAGGCTTTTCGCTCAGCCTCGTTCATCGAATTTGCGAAGGCAGGATCCTTAATGAGTTGTCTTATTTGTGGGCCGTCAAATATTCCTGCTTCAATTTTTTCCGTACTCAACTGAGGCATTTTCATTTCTATATATGCAAAGCATGATCCGTTCTTATCAAGGGCCTTTACAAACTGCTTCATAAGGCCCAACTTGATATGCAGTGGAGGAAAGATGATTTTCTCTCGTCTAACTAAGGGATCGTTAATGATATTCTTCTCCCCAACGTACATGTTTTCTCTCTTGGGCCATTCTTTTCTAACCCAGTGGTGTGTTTTGTCTCTGCTATCCCAGAGGCACAAAAAGCAGGGATATTTGGTGTAACCACTTTGCTGTCCAAGGAGAAAATTTACCATTTTTAAGTCCACACAAATCACCCATTGATGTTCATGATACTTTATCTTCTCTAAGACCAAAGCTATGGTGTTATATTCTTCTTTCATTTTCGTGGAGTGAGCAATTGGTATTGAACCATATTTGTTTCCATTGTGTAGAAGGACACATTTCAAACTTCGCTTTGAGCTGTCAATAAATAGGCGCCAATCATCGGGAAAATATTCAGGAAGAGCCATTTTTTCCAAGAGTCCTCTAATTTCGTGACAATATACAAGATTGTAATCTTGAGAGAAGAAGGGTAGCAGATCCGTTTCTCTTGTGCGGTAAAAGGAAATTTTGGTTTCTTGTTCCAGTAAATTTTTGTCGTTCAACCTAGAAGCCAGTAATTCAGAAGCTTCTTTTGACAGGTTGAGATCTCTGATGAGGTCATTTAACTCATCCTGGTTAAAACGTTGAGGGATTGACGACATCCCTTCATAATCACTGTCACCTTCATTACAATCAGAAGGGTGATTAGAGGGAAAATACTCATCCTCACAGAGCTCTGGTAGCTGGTGAAACGTTGGGATCGGTACTTCCTCTGAGTGAGGAACTGGGCGTCTTGCAGAGGCTAAATCAGGATAAGTCCACTTGCTACGGTTGTTTCGATTGATTCCAGTAATATTTACTAGGCAGAAATAACAGTCATCGAAGTGGTTCTTGGGTTCTCTCCAAACCATCGGTACGCCGAATTTCAGACTTTTTCTTTTCCCGGTAGTCCACTGTCGTAAATGTTCTGTACAAGTTTTACAGACCTGATGCGGTGCCCAGGTTTTATCCTGATCACCAAGCCTAACACCAAAGTATACAAAATAAGCTTTCTTTACAAAGTCACTAACAGTTTTTCTGTTTTCTTTTAACGTGTATTCTCCACATATGTAACAAAACACATCAGGTTGATTTATACAACTTCTTCTTCTTGAACTCATTTTATTTCAATTCAGGAACACAAACACAACAATCTTCAACACAGTACGTTTTAGGTTAAATTTATAACAACTCTTTTACTTTTATAAACAAATATCACCCGAGGCCAACTTCGATGTACCCTGCACGGCGAGAACATATAAACTAACCTCAACTCTAGTGGAAGCGTTCAAGTTCACTTCACACCGGACAGACAATGCCATCTAGTGGATTTTGGGGGAACTCAGTGGACAGCAGACTGACAATAGGGCAAATATACAGGAACCAATCCTTGCATATGAGATTTAGAACTGCACAAAATACAATTAGAACTGCACATTTTGTGTAGAACTGCACGTTACAAAAACGCTGATCTAAAAAAGTAGAGCTGGTAGAGAAAAACTGATTTTATATTTAGATTCAGCGCCTTAAATATAACTAAAATTAGTTCTAAAATCCTAGACACCAAAAAAAATTTTTTTTTTTGTAGTTCAATATATATTGAACTTTTATATCAATCAGGAACCAAATATTTAACAGTTGTTCAAAATACAGAGAACTTTCTAAATAGAGCAGCCTCAAAGAGAATGAATGGGCTTTGAGCTGGCCCTTATCAAAAGAAGAGAACCGCTGTGTGCTCCTTATTAGACTGCACAAAGAAAGTAGGACTATAGTAGACATTATTTTGCACGCACGGCGAAGAAAACATTGCATATATATATTTGTTTAGTAAATTAAATTAATTTAGCTATGTTCGGTGTGAACCAAACTGCTGCTACATATGTAAATGTAGAAATAAAGAAAATAAAAATTTCTTACATCATTCCATTCACATCGGATTACCAGAGCGCCATAATTTGGTCTTCAAGAGACACTTCTTAGTATTGTCGCGTATCGGGCGTATATCGCGACAAATAACTTCTCGATGTATTTGATGTAGCGAATTTTATTTCACATTCGCACTTACAGTCACCCAAATTACAGATTTACGATTACTGCTATCTGCAGTATCACAATTAGTACACTCCAAATGCCAGAATACAACTGACTAGTTGCTGGATAACTCGGCGGTAGCTCCAGGACTCACTGACTGACTCAGTACAACTGACTGTGAATAGCCTTCGCTGCTCCTCGTGTAGCCTCGATCGGACAATACAGAAAACGGCCTTGTTGCCTGGCGCTGTGTTGCTAGCAACGCTAGCGGTAGTAACCGTTGTTACTACTGTAACAATCCTGTTGCGTCACCGTTACGTTACTGTGCGGAGGAGGGGGAGGGGAGCGCTGACTCACCCGCCGCGTCACTGCTGGTGGGGGGGGGGTTCTTTGCGCAACATATCACAGTATTTTCTCCCCTAGTTCATGAATGGTTGCAAGTCCATAACTTTGGAGACGTGAAATTTGAGACTAGCCCACACTTTCACAATTGATATAACGGTTAATATCCTTCACTCTTTAGTTAGTAGTTACATAATACCATTTCCATTCCTTGTATATTGCAGCAATTTATTGTCTGCAATACAAAGCAGGAAGATGTAGTAAAGTAGGCATATTCCGCTCACTTCACCTGCGATACAAAGGCAGTGTCCAGAGTATTTCTAAGTTGCAACCAACTTTCTTGGAATCCAGAAGAAGGGGAAAGTCCGCCATTTGAAACCGCTACCAAAGAACGGCTAATGAAGGCCGTAACGGTCTGAGAAGACCGAGTGTGTCCTGTAGTGGTTTATGAAACGTGTAGGGTAATAAGAACTTCCTCTGTGGTCTAGAGGTCAGAGTTCCTGACTACAGATCCCGAGGTCCCATATTCGATTCCTGGCGCTACTAGATTTTCTGAGAAATAGTGGGTCTGGAACGAGGTTCACTAAGCCTCGTGGGGATAACTGAGGAGCTATTTCAAGAAAATGACGGCTCCGGTCTAAAAAACCGAGATTAATGGCTATGGTGTTCCGTTGCGCTGACCACGCGACACTCTCTATCCGCAAAAGGTAGCACTAACTTCACCGACAAGCGGCCTCCGTAGTCTGTAGGTAACGTTCCCACCTCATGACTCGTGGTGCGCGGGTTCAAACCCGGCGGAGGTCGTGGAATTTTTAAGGGCGGAAAATTTCAGGGAACAAGTCCACCGGGAGGGACTTTAAGCCGTGGGTCCCGTATCGTAGATTTATGGCACGTAAAAGAACCTCATATCTCCAAACGAGGTCACTGAGCCAAATTCAAGGTCATTTCCCGCCCAACAGTAGTCTCTAACGCCTCTGGTAGATGGGGGAAGCATTATAGATACCTCCAAGCCAGTAGAGGCCGAACTCGCGGGCTCGGTCGGGACTGATGGGACGCACCAATATCGGTAGGGTATAGAGACTGGTAGAATATCATAGAGGGAAGCACAATGGACCAATACTGGTCTAAGTGCATGGGGAAACCCACCCTCTCCAATAACTAACTAACTAACTTCACCGACAAGTCGCGGTCGTCCGGTTGGTATAGTTCGCTTGCGGATTACAGACAACGGAGTTTTTTTGTATGGCAATAAAAACATAATCCTTGCTTTTAGTTAGAAATTGTAAGATTTAATCAAATTCGATTACCAATCCAAACCCTGCCTATAGTCACTGAAATCTTGACAATACGAGCAAACACCAACCAGAGCAATATGTACTTCTAGGTCCTTCTGAGAGCGATGGCTCGGCACAATGCTTACGTTGCCATAAGCATAATATCAGGTACAGCAGCCAGTTCAGAAAAATCGTAGGTGTAAGGAGCTAGTTGAGAAATGCGTCGTGCAGGCAGGAAGACGTGGACTAACAAAGGCATCAACTTGCCTTGATGCTCCTGCATGTTGACCTAACCCTACCGTTCCTGTAACACGTTCCCTTACCGAGTCTTGTAGTCATGAAGATGCTGGAGTGGACGTTAATTCCAATTTATATGCAACGTCGCCTAAGTGAGAGTATAGAGACGGCCGTACCCGTTATGTTGTTTCCACGTGTAAGAAGTTTGAACTTTATACTCTGTTCAGAAAACATCATTTCCCAGCTAACCAAAACCGTAAAAAGAAACATTTTGAGAAGCTGATAGTTCCTCGGCTGATTGGAATATTCCTCACATTTATGTAATTCAAAATGTTGTTATCCTGATCAAAGGCTGCATCTGTAACCTAGAGGTCAGAGTTCCTGGCTACAGATCCAGAGATCCCGGGTTCCATTTCCGACACTATCAGATTTTCTGAGAAGTATTGCGTCTGGAACGGGTCCACTTAGCCTAGTGAGGATAATCAAGAAGCCAATTCAAGGAAATACTTGCTCCGGTCTAGAAAACCGAGATTAACGGCCATGGGGATCCGTTCCACTGACCACGAGACACCCTCTATCCGCAAAAGTTGACACTAACTTCACCGACATGCAGCGGTCGCTCGGTCGGTATAGTTCGCTTGCGGACGACAGGCTAAGGAGTTTTTCGTTTATCCTCCTCAAAACCGTCGCCACTGGACCGTATAAAATAGCCCGATCAAGCAGTCCAAACTCTCAACTTCTATCCATTTTAATACACTTCGTTTTTCTGTTACCAAAGTTCCCATGTAATCTCCTCAAGATGTAAACCAAAATTCTCCTACTCATGTCCTCCCATATCAACCACGCTTTATTTAAGAAAGTTATTACAGGCCAAAATTTATTTGCAAAGAGCACAAATAATGAAGGTACACGTTATATTCGCCGTACTCATTCCATTCATTGCTGGGATTGATGTTGCATGCTCTTTTTTAAGCCCAGATTTTTGTCTCAGGAAGTTGTTCCTATTTTCTTACCGAAAAAGGATAACTAATAGATAACGTGTAGAAAATGGTCTCCTGGGTTAAGACATCGCATAGTCTAGAAGACGGATATCAGCGTTTATAACGAACATCTTGCCTCCATTTTCTCTCCCCAGCTACTGAACTACAGCGTGTCACATATCAGACGAAAAAAAATAATTCTGTTGAACTGAAGACCTTACACTTATGGCAGATATATTCGTCTTCCTTGATATTCGAAGTATCGATAAGATGAGAGTAAGAGAGAGTAACGAATGAGAAGAAACGCTGGGAAGAGTTTATTATGTCCGCTTCCTTTTTGGTGATTCAATATACACATCTTGCTTACAGGATATTGGCGGGAAAGCCAGAAGGAAAGAGACCACTGGAAAGACCAAGGCGGAGGTAGGTGGACAATATTGAAATCGATCTTAGAGATATAGGATTGTATGGCATGGATTGGATTGATCTGGCTCATGATAGGACCAGTGGAGGGCTCTTGTGAACACGGTAATGAACTTTCGGTTTCCATAAAATGCTGGGATATCCTTGAGCGGCTGCAGAATTGGTGGCTCCTAAAGAAGTAACATACACATTTGTTGTATGAGAAACTAAAGTGAATGGTTAGATAACTTGGGTTTTCTTACGCACATAATACTTTCTTGTATAGAGTAAAAACGATAAGAAATTATTAGTGAAGGATTATCAAAGCATATTTTCAATTAATACATTCGATTTTAGGAGAATATTAATTATTAAGCCAATGTTGACATGCAGCACTGTAGAAAGCAATGAAATATGAGATCAGCTAGGACATATATAGTTTTCTTGGGGGGAGGGCGTTAATATCTAATATCTCAGGCAACTGTAGCACAAGGACACGACTTGAGCGAGCAGACTTCTCACGATCTCCATCTCAAGACTTCAAGTCTGTTGCACTCTAAACACAGGACAAAACTTGAGTCATAAACAAGATAAGTTGCTGCTCACTGCGTCATCCATGGAGATGCAGGATTTGTCAGGTTCGAGACAGTTCGCTATAGTCGACAATACAATCTGCAAGCCTCCAGCTTTGCTTCATGTTCTGTATGCCTCACTGCATTTCTTATTAATTTACTGCGGAAATGGCAAAAATATGATTGCGTTGATCATACTATGCATACTACTTTTCCTTTTTTTCCTTAAACGTACATCACATAGAAATTTTTTTCGAATAAAGGTTGTAGGTCTTAATGCAATATACCTTATTTTCTTAGAAATGTTTTTTGTTTGTCTATCAAGTGGGTGAATTTAAATTGATCGCGCTCAAGGTCTTCACACACAAATAGTCCGAGCTATTTGACCCACACAGTGTAGCCTCCTTCAACATTATCAGTGCTAGTAGTAGTAGTAGTAGTAGTAGGAGAAGGTAAAGACGAAGTGTGAAGATAAGAGCTCAGTTCTAAGCGGCGTTCACTTCGGTACTAGGAAAATGTTAATGGTGACCGTAACACTTCAGTCCATTTACGACCAATGCTCACTGCACATGAGGCCTGGTGGCTCCCAGATACTCTATGGCAGTGGTGGTGACAGAAATCTCCATCTTAGCCGGGAATAGAACGTAGATCTTTCAGCATATAGCGAAAAGCTCTACTAATGGCTATTGATGACAGTAATGAATATTGTTACGTACATGACAGAAGTACAATCTAAAAGTTCCCAAACGTTTGTAAAAAGGCAATACTGTAAATTAAGTAGTATGTAAAGTTACATAATTAATAGGATTCAGAATGATAGATTCACCTGGATTCATCATGTTGAAAGAAAAAGACATGAATGAATTCCAAGATGTTTAATGAATTTTATGCCTGAACGAACAAAACTTATTGAAATTTCGAAGACAGCTGAATCGAGGTATCTTAATGGGAAGCGGGACGGATCAAAAGGCCCAAACCTGTTTATGATGTGCAAGATGATGATGATGATGTAAAAGTATACATCCTGTAGAATAATTTGTCATTGCTGGAAAAGAAGTGAGCTCTGTTATCAGGTATAATTATGGGATGCGAATAAGACGGAATTTGTGTCCCACTGTAGCAACGGGGCCAACAGGTCATTTCTCACAGCAGGCTAATCAGATTAATTGAAATACTGCGTGACGTAATGTTACTGCGCTTAACACATTCTGGATTTGTGTTCCCCAAATGCCACAAAGCACAAAGCGAGATTAGTAATAAATTGAATAGCTTATGTGTGCTTACAATAAGAATAACAAGCATTATACTAGTCAGGGGATTTTCTCAGCAAATAATTAGTACCATTGCATTCCAGTCTTGTCGCACAGCCAATTACACCTGAATGGATTCTTGGCTATGAATTGAGATTACTCTGACTGATAGGGTAAACTGCCACATCACATGGTCTTAAAACCAAGTCTTGTACCAGGAATTAGAAGTGTGTTTTCGTATAATATAATTCAATCAAATTATTTATTTTCACGTGGATGTCAGAGCCCAAAAGTGAATTATAAATTAGTCACCAGGAAAAGACAGAAATAAAATAAACACATACACACTAAAACGACAAAGTAAGGCAATTTTTATCACGTAGATAGTGATGATGATAATGACAACACTACTGCTACTTCTATTACTACTACTTCTGCTACTTCTACTACTACTACTTCTGCTACTACTACAACTATTATGACATTCAGAATTATGTTGAGCCCTGTGATATGAATCAAAACATATTTCTTTAATATAATTACTATTTTTAAAATAAGAAAGTAAAAAATTAAAGTTCCTGTGTTTGATTAGTTAAGCACAATGCCCTGAAGATATACGAGGTAGTGGAGTTATAGCTATACCTTCGGAACTAGGTAGAGGTGAGTGATCAGTTTCACGCCCCTGCCATGTTAACCCCGGTACACATTGAATAGGAGGCTACGAGGGTCCCAGAAACAGTCTGGGTGCTGTGATGAAGAGAAAAATCTTGCACTGTCTGGAATCAAACACGGTCCTTCCAGCCCGTAGCTCGTCGCTATACATATTGTGTTATCTGGTTTCTTTAAATACAAAAGTGCCATTATTAAACATGTTCTAAAATGAATCGTTTTGGTTTAAAGTCGTCAGCTTCTATGCAAACAGAATTAGCAGCCAAGGCGCATATAGCGGAAGGACAATTTCTACTTGAAGAGCAAGCATTGAAAATATAGGGTGTCCGGATGAAAGGTATTCAGATTCAAAATGTGTATCTCGGAAATTATTTGTCATACACTTATCCGGTTTATGTCATCAGAAATGAAAACTCTGAAAGTTTTATTTTTGTCATACCCTGCTTACGCGCGTACTCCGTCTTTTTTGCCACCGTGTTAGGTATCACCTGGACAGAGAGATGACTGGCATATGAATTGGTAGAGGTGGACCAATCGCTTGGCCTCCTAGGTAGCCAGATTTAGCCCCATTGGGTTTTTTTCTTGTGGAGTTATGTGAAGAACATTGTCTACCAAATTAAGACCAACGACCTGCAACACCTGAAAGGCCGCATAAGGGACGCTGTGGCTATGGTAACACCAAACATGCTGGATTGTCTGGATATTTGTCGTGTCACCAAGGGAGCACAAGTTTAAATTTATTGAGAAAGTTATATACGTAGAAAACAACTTTTATAATTTCCATTTGTAATGGTGTAACTCATTAATGTGTATCATAAATTCTTTCTGAATTATAATGATTATATTTGGATATCTTTCATCCGGACATCCTCTAGAAACGCTTCTAAAACGCTGGAGAATAACTCTACAAATAATAGTGTCCTAAAGGAAAACGAAATATTTAAAAAGTAAACATGAATAAGGAACAGTTGATCAAGTTGATCTCTTACGTAATGTGAAATTTTAATTATTCTAAAGCGTAAGTATGAATATAATGGACATGGTGGAGGGAGAAACATGGGGGTTAGGGGGGTCAGAAGGAAAGTATTACGCTGATAGACTTGAAAGGATTCTGACGATGGTGTATACTGTACTTCTTTTGGCTTATTTTGGACTTCACCCATCGTCTGGTATGTAAAAGACAGAAGACCAAGACGTTTCGGAGACTGGATCTGTCTCCGTCTAGCTCTTTCTAACGGGCCCAACTGAGTAGGTTTATCCTTCCTTATCCACCTGAAGACGGAGACAGATCCAGTCTTCGAAACGTCGTGTTCTTTTGTCTTTTACATACCAGACGATGGGTGAAGTCTAAAATAAGCCAAAAGAAGTAAAGTATTACAGTGTTAATTGGATCCAACACTTACTACACTGAGATGATGTATAGCAAATAGCAGTATGATTATGGGAGCGAAGAAATAATAAACTTAGCATCAATTTCAGCCCAGTTTAGGGTCCACATTCAAGAAGGTATTGGAATGTCGTTTTCAGCTCCAAGACTCTTGCTTTCTTATGTTTTTAATAGTGTTAAAATTCAAATTTCTGTTTCACACATACAGGTTCTAAATGGCAGAAATAAAGCTGCGTTCTTCGTTTTTGGTAAAGGAAATCACTTTTGAATCCTAAACTTAAATGACGATAAACTTCATACAATTTACTCATTCTTCAACGTTAATAAAGAATTGAGTTTCGACAGATCATTTTCTTCTTCTGGTACAAACCTCGATTCGATTACGTATTCAGGCTATTCATAATGGAAAAAATCTTAACCGAATATTTTTTCTTCAAAATTCTTAAAACTTTCGTCTGGAAATTAATAACTAGACCGTAAGACAAAACAACGAGATATAGTTGTATTGCAGATTATGTTTCGACACTATTTATATTATCTTGCAATATTTTTCTTAAAATGCTGCAAAGATTATGGGAAAATGCTGCAGTTTCCCTTTCAAGCAGTGCTCCCGTTAACTGCAATGCTTATTGGATTCTCTAATACATTATATATATATTGAAATATATTGTCACGTGTCCGGGATTTGACAAATAACAACGGGTTCTGGATTACATGATTAGATCTAGTAACATTTTTGTTTTCAATTTCTATTGTTTGCAATCAATTATAGGGCTACCGCTAATCTATCCACCTCAAAAATCGCTATGGTACGCTAACCGTTTCCTGTCAACGGATTTATCACACAAACTATCACTTTAAATCACTATGACGTCTTCTTGCCATTTCTTGTTCGACGACCTCTGACTGCTGACTCTCCAGAACTCGACCTAATCCTCCAATGCTAATTCTATAATGGAATCTGGCTACAAATATACTCTCGTTATATAGCCGCGACACGGACCACATAGAAAACACTTTCTTCTATTAGGGATGCGTGTTTACAAGTCCATTGCATATCATTGGGCATGGTGTGAACCACAGAAAACGCCTCTTCTGTTGTAAGAATTATTGTGCTACCTAGCAACGAGTTGTAGCATGGTCCACAGAGAACACAGCTCCCATTGTTGCGTGTTCGCTGGAACGTTGCCTAGCAAAGATCATATTCGTCACAATATTACTGCGTTTTCCTTGTTGTTTAAATTAACTTAATTAATGACGATTACGTTATCAGCTACGTATATCAGCCCTATATACACCTGTCATTAAAGACAACGATGAAACCGTTTTTGAAGCACGAAAATGGGAAGCATATACCTGAGTTCGCATATTCTGGCAAGCACATCGCCTAATGGCAACCAACGAACGTCAGTGTAATGAAATAAATATAAGTGATTGTCTCCAATTTCCTAACAATATATTGTGATATGTAAATCAATTGGTAGACAACGTCCGCAATGCACGTACACAACAATAGAAAAACGGAGTTATGCAACCAGTTTCTAGACAACGGCTCGGCAAACACACATCCGAGCACGTGCAATGACGTCACTGCCACAGTGTTTAGCTCTCATGTGACTTCTGTTTTCTGTGTGGTCTGCAGTAGAACTGTGTTTTCTACGTAGTCATTGCAAAACAGTTGCACTGTACATAGCAATAAATTATGACTAATTATGTATTAGTCACGTCTACCTCCTGCAATATCTATCTCAACTTGCTATTGGTACGTCACTCCTAATCGACCACAATGTGAAACCACTTAGGTAGCACAATGTCTGCACTTAAAATAAGAAACCCCAATAACAAAGAATCTAATAATTTCCTTGCTGTGTTATAACGACAACCAACAGAGCAATTCTTGATATTGTAAAAGAACTACACAAATAAACAATGAAGTACTGAGCTCTTGTTTCAGAATGTGGATACCTAGAACTTGGATCGCCGGGTTTCGGTCTCCAGAAGGATTATGATTTTTTCCTGTCGTCACATTATCCGGACTGGTTCTGAGGCTACACTCTCTAATCCCCAGTGAGCTGCTCGGAATGTCTTCCTTGGGGTTAAGCAACCGAGCTGACGACTCGCTTCCATGTGATGCCGAGCAGTGGATTATTATAATTATTATTGAATGTCTCAGTTCCATTATCAAATACTGCTCTAAGTTTTCGTTTATGCTCTGAAAGGTATTTTTAATTTCAGTAAACTGAAAGTGACATCTACCTCTACATAGAAACAGAGAGCTACTGTCCGTGCAGTTGAGACACTTATAAAAACTGCTGACTTCTTTTAATCCTAATCAATTTTATGAAGTTTTTGAAATTCATATTCATAATCATCTCTGCTTTTATGTTGATTTTAAACTGCATCCCTCTCAAAATGGATTTCTTGCATCAAAAACTACTGCAACTAACTTAGAAATACATAAGAAAGGAAATTATTAAATTTATATTACAGTCTATTTGATAAGTTTGACTCTCCGCGCAACTATGATTATGTTCTAAAATGTTTAAAATTTATAATGCTTTATTCCACATCACAGCATCTCGATGGTTTATTTATTATTAATGTTTCTAAAAAAAGTTGTTACTCTATCATGGACACTGGTACTAATTGTGTACCCACAAAATTACCAGTAATTGAGATAATTTCACAATAGAAATAAGATAAGGTGAAATATTTCAGCCATGTGTGTCAATGTTAAGAATCTTCTAGGTTAGATTTTTATGTTTTCAATAGGAAGACCGTTTTCTATGTGAGTAGGCCACTTTTCCTTTCTATAATCCTAATTATATTTTTGTTTCTCCCTTATATTTATTTTAATTATTTTAATTTCTTTTGCATTTTAATGTTCATTATGTGTCTTAGTGCTTTAACAGCTTACTGCTGTTGGCAGGAACTTTAAATTAATCTAATTTAATCACTCTATTTCTATGCTGCCAATTTGAAGCAGCAGAACAAATTGTGAATGCAGGGATCTGACGTTTACCAGACCAGCGTCTTTATAAAAGCCCGTGTTCACGATGTAAAACAGAATACTGTAAACAGAGCTTCCACAGGAAGATTGAATCGCGAACTATTCCAAAATTTTGATATGAAGAACATATCGATAAAACTTAGAAAGAAACCGAAAGGAATATGGAAGTGTAGGTATAGAGAACTGAATGTATTGAAGCGAGTGGTATTGTTGCGGGATGGTTTCCTCACCCTCTAGGTGTTGAGTTTCACCACCCAGACGGCTGATATGAGGGTGAATGGCAGTTGAGAATTTCACCCAACACGGTGATTCCTTTCACCCTCAAACACAATCTTGCACCCTCAACCATCAATATATCTGCTTCCCATCCACCCTCGAGCTCTTTCCGAAACCTAACGAATAAGTTACGTAAAGAAAAGAAAGAAAGTACAAACAAACAACACCAATAAAATTGATACATTCGCATATTCGTTTTGACATGCAGCAGTTTGTATTGCGTGTCTGACATTGAGAAGTTCCAGAAAGAAATATGTTGCTACGCGGTGTGCAAAATAAGGGAAAGTTTATGTATAACCTCTTGGACTACGCTTCTCTCTTTTCATATTTAATCCTTCAATGCGTTCGAGTTTGTTAGAGCACTCCAGCGCCATCTGCTTCTAGTTGATACTAAAGCAGTGGCGATGTGTACGCTCCATGTTTCCATGTAATTTCAGATGATTGCAAGACCTCGAAGTGGTGGGGGGGGGGCGTGTTTATCCGCTCTTTTGTTACAGACACAGGATATGTTTGGAATTATACGGCACCCCACACAAGCAGGAACGTCCGTGATACTTTTATAAACTTTTTTGAATTTGAGGTTCTCACAGTTATAACTACAGGATATGTCCCAGTGTAGTCTAGTACAATTCTCTCGTACAACACAGCAGCACGCCTGAGACGACAGCATCTAAATAGCAGCTGATTTGTTCTTACGTTTAAGAAGTTGTAATACTGCATCTCCGCCATAAGAGCGGTAGATCTGGCTAAGCTGTAGGGAGTGTTTTCAATAAATAAGAGTAACTTAAGTAGCGATGGGATATGAGGAGTTAGTGAGGGACATAAGGAGTGGAGATGCAATCTGTGAGTGATGACGATCAAGTGCTTCAGAGGAAAGTGACTCACGTGGAACATACGAGTTGATAAAAGGAGAAAATGGCCACCAACATGCACGTGACCCAACAAACATGTACTTCCCATACACCTGTCGGGAACACAGGTCGCCTTTTATCTAGCGGAGAAGAGTCAAAATCAGGATCAGTTTTGTGTGTTATTCTTATAAATACGAGAACGGAGAACATTTGTGCAGTTTGCAAATAATTAAATAAACAAAAAAATTATAATTACATCATGCGTATACGACACACAAATTATTGTGAAATTCATGCATCCATTGAGCATTCACTGCTTTTCACGAAAGAACTCAAGATTCAAAACTGAAGAATTTAAATAAATCCACTGGGATGTCCAGTACATTAAGTAATATTACCAAATTGCTAATTTAGAGTTTTGTCAAATGCCTACGTTTCAACGACAAGACTGTGAGAAACAGGAACAATTTTGACTGATTGAAATAAATTCGGGACTTGTTCATTAAGAACTGCGAAGTAATATTTATGGCCTCTGCTTATTGTCACGTGTAGGGTGGTATGCCTAACGAAAATAAAAGGTTCTAGTTCGGATGACTGGATTTATTAGCACCTTGGTTACACACTCTCTACCAATCACAACTAATAGAGAGCTATCACTAATTACCCACCGTTGCACACGCACTAGGATTCTGTCTTCAGTAGTCGTCTCCTGGCAACGGATCTCAACACTACTAGGACTTCAACTCACTATGAAGTCTTCATTTTATTTCATCTTCAATCGCTCTGTACTCTGTCTCCTAATCTGCACTCAATCTTCACAGTTCACTGAGGACAAGCTCCATTCTCGTCCTTCTCCTCTCAACTGCTGAACCCTCTTGGATTATTTTCCGTGACGGCTTCGTGCTCTTGACTCAAGGTTTCTCAGACATGACTGACTACAAACGAAGTCAAAGCCAAAGTCGCATTGCGACTGACGGCCAGTCAGTCAGTGAGTCTTGGTGTCGAGCAACCTCCTGGGGCTTATGATCCGATATTTATTACTGTGTTTATAATTACGGTCTCATTCTTCTGGGGCGCCCTCTCTGACGAGAGGACTGGTCTGTCTTCTGTACATGCTGCTGGCCCTTGCCAGCGCAGTCTTTCTCGGGTTCGAGGCCCTTGGGACTCACGACCACATTTTACTGTCTCATATTCGAGACTTCCCTTTTCGTCGCCTCATACGACTCATAGGGTCACGGTGGAGGTATTTGACCCGCCTCCGCACTAGTGTGACTACAAGTCCAAGTCCAAGTCACATTGCGACATTACCTAGAAATGGGTGTACATGTAGCAATATTAAAATTGGTTGTTTTCTTTTAAGTCTGAGTATTTTCTGTCCATTCCTTCGGAGCGTCAGAAGAAGAAGAAAGTCTCAAAATAACTGCGAGTTGTAACGTTCCTGCAACTGGCCCTTAGGCTTCTCTAAGGGCTCCTAATTCAGAGTGGCTTCAGTCGCAACAATAGTGTAGTGTAAATGTTTTCCGAATAACTTAGCTCTAGGCTGTTGATTCCTCACGTGGAATAGAGAGCTTCTTGTAAGAATTTTCCACACGAGTTGAGAGGCACAATTATGAAAGCAGTGGGCACAGAAGATCAGTAGCAACATACGCGAAAGCAAGTTAAAGGGTACAACGAAGAAGATTTAACAGTTTACCCATGATCAAAAGACGGGGAGACAAACTACTTTTTTTTGCAGAATATCAGCTATTTAATTATGATGATTAGAAACTCAGTACCTGTAATCGTTGCATATAAAATTATGTGTGTAACAATGCCTTTCTCTATGTAAGATTTGAGGATTTTACGGCGGTGATTATGAGGAATGATGTCTTCTGGGATATGGCTTCGTGTAGATATTGTGTTAACCGACGTTTCGGAGGATCGAACCTCCTCCAACTTCAGGGTCTAAGAAATCCGCGAGCGGGGAACTAGCGTGAGCAGGTGGCTGCATATATGCTGGCTCCTTGCTCGCGGATTTCTTATGCCCTGAAGATGGAGGCGATACGTTTCTCCGAAACTTCGGTTAACACAATATCTGCACGACGCCACTTCCCAGAAGAAGGCATTCTGCAATGTCCTTTTCGTTTTCACTTGTTTCAATTCGCTTTCTGTTAGCCACCCACCCTTAAAACTGAAATATTAGGAGAAAGAAAATGTTTACCCATTGAAACTAAAGAGAAATCGCGTACGTTTCAGTAGTGTTCTATGTGAGCAGCAACGTAGGTAAATTACAGGTAAGCATTCCACTTCTAACAACAGACAAAGCAAACACGTTGATCCTTCGTATGCTACGAGGGAAATATCTGGAATAAAAACAACGGTGTCTTATACCTGAACCTGAACCTGTGGCAGCTTAAAAAATGTCCCCTCTCATCCCTTAATTTTATAGAAGAATTATTTGTGGGTTCTAGCCGTATGAATTATTATAATACGTGAATATAAGGTGAATGTATAGAAGTTAATAATTCATTAAATTGAAGGTATGTTCCTTTATATTATATTATTTGCAATTTTGTTTTTTATTTCAATTTAATCTTCAATTACTGCAGATACCCACTGTTACAAAGCTAAGCATAATAGAGACATCAGACTTAAAAGGTTCAAAAATTTGTTCGTCTTTCGTTACAGAATCGTTAAATTAAAAGAAGGGATGTTTCACATCTCAGTGAAATCTAATTATATTTTATAGTGATTTCATTATGTGGAAAATAATGTTGTATTTAGCAAGTGACCTAATCCTACCATCCGCACTATGGCTCTGCTATGGACTAAGCTTCTAGCGGAAATAAGTGTCAGGAATCTTCCTCTGGCTAAAGGGAGGCCGGCACTTAAGATATAGCTTTACCCTTTTATACCTTTTCCAAATTAGGCCTTTAGCCGCAGTGGACCGATACATCCTTAAATTGGTTCCGTTCAGCATATTTTAGTGCACATCCTTCAATTGTAATTAAGGTAAAAAGGTAAAGCTATCNAGATTCCTGGTATCCATTTTTGTTAGAGACTGAGTCGACCCCATGGCAAGAGGGCGACTGGAAGGATTAGGTCGATTAAAAAAATCGACCTAATCGGGACTCGAACTCGCGACCTTCCGGGTTGTAGCATAGTGCCTCAATCGACTACGCTACAGCATTAGTGTAAATTCATTCGGGAAGTCAAGCAAGTGGTAGGCGGACGGACACTACAATCGTCACATGTGAGCAATGCAGATTTCTTGTGTGAAAGCGATATAACGATTAATCCCTTAGTGTAGGTTGCTAAGGTACTGCACAGTAAAAATAATTCAAATGTACATTATTTACGATCCTGCCGTTATTTAACGGCCCTATCTCAGCAGCATATTTAGGATTTATAGGGCTTATACTCCAAATGTTAGGCTGATAATGCATGATGAAATGGAAAGGGTGCAAAGGAAGCGTTTCCGGTCTACTTAAAAGCAGTTTTTTCTCTAATTACTAAGGAACACCACGGAAATCATTGGTCGACTCTCGGCCACCTCAATACGAGGCAGGATTACCAACCTCTACACTCCGAATTTAGGCAATCCACCTGAACAGTTTTTTTAGATATTGACGTCCAAAATAAAGCAAACTCAGCTTTCCGATTGCTCCATGTGGATGTGTCTGGCGCTGTGAAACGAATTACCCGTCAGCTGCTAAGAGACGGAAAGTATACGCCTTCTTTCCTACGAGCAAAAATATGGTGACTGGTCCTTGATACTTCTGAAAGTAGACCTCATATTCAAAATGGCATTATGGGGGACGAAAGAAAATTCAGACGCGTAAAATTTAAAGAAATAAGAAAAGGGATAACTTAGGGATTGGGAGCGGAAGTTCATATTTATAACATGAAGCAGAAAAGTGGCAAATTTTATTTTAAATAAAGCAAATTTAAAGAATAAATACTAACTCTTTGTGAAATTAAGCGTATAAAATAATTTAGAAACGCGAACAGGCGCTTTTGCAGGCCAGGAAATACTGCTGTTTCATATTCGGGAGATCCTGAATTCGAACGTCTGTTTGCTGATGAATAGATTTCATTGTCTCTCTGTCTAATTAAATGTTCGGAAGGAACATTTAATTGGTCATTAACATTCTATCTTTTATTTCCACCACCGAGATTCATTTAACCAGTTACCTTGCAAATCAACTCTGCATAATGTATTTAGATTAAAATGTAAATAACAAATAATCCAATGATAATATTCCATTCTATATTGTTCATATTCTGTCTTCAATAAGAAAATAAAAAAAATTATCTACATTTCATGGAAAATTCTTCACCGTAAGAGGAGCTGATATATATACTGAGAGTAGAGTCAACTGATAGAAATTAGATTCATTATTTGACACCTAAACCCCCAGGTAATTGTAGACAACTGTAATCACTGAACAATCCAAATTCCACGGTGCGGAGTTCTACTATTAAACAACCCGAAAGAGTGTAATTATTTCTCACGAAACCCATCCGAACTAATTCAATCTAGTCCCCATATTCACACAATATTGTACAAGAAACTCTTTTAATAATATACTCATATACACACCAATGTCCCTTGATGGTCTCTTATCAGTGTTTTAATGCATCTAACAGATGCTTTATGCGTCATTTCATCTAACTTAAATTAATTATATCATTAACAATATTGGTAAATTGCACACATTAAAATTTTCATCTCATAATTTTCCCAGTCCTCCTGCATCTGGATACATCTCTTTAAGAAAGGATGGTAAATGGTCCGTTTGTTTACGTCGTACAAGAGAAGATGTAGATGGAAGACAAATGATTGCCAAATAAAAATGAAAGCCATGAAATAGGATGAAATATAGATCTGGTGGAAGAAAGCAGGAATGATGGCCCATATGATGATAACAATAGGGTTATTCAGAAGTCCCTCTAACAATCTTACTTTATTGACCATTCGAATGTTCATACTCAAACATGTTTACGAAAACTTTTATTTCCATCGAAAATCACCTCTCAGAATTATCACATATAGCATCTCTATGCGTTCTGTAACATTTCTCTTCTCCGTGAAAGGCTTCATCTATCTGCCCCTTAAAATGTTATTGTTCTTAGGAGCATAAACTAAATAATATTACACCAATGACGAAGATATGACGGCCTACCAATTTGTAATAATACCAATTCATTAGCTTACAAAAACTAACTACTGAATATGCGCATTTGTTACATATTAGTTACTTGTACCCTTCTCCAAGTATAATTAGAATGATCAAGTCAAGGAAGATGAGGTGGACAGGGCATGTAGCACGAATGGGGGAGAAGAGGAATGCGTATAGGATATTGGTGGGAAATCCAGAAGGAAAGAGACCACTCGGGAGACCAAGGCGTAGGTGGGTGGATAATATTAAAATGGATCTTAGAGAGATAGGATGGGATGGTATTGATCGAATTGATCTGGCTCAGGACAGGGACTAGTGGAGGGCTCTTGTGAACAAGGTAATGAACCTTCGGGTTCCATAAAGTGCTGGGAAATTCTTGAGTAGCTGTAGAATTAGCGGCTCCTCCAGAAGGGCTCAGCTCCATGTGTAACTAAGTAAGTAAGTAAGTAAGTTACATATTGGTTCACAAATTTTCCACTGTGGGTGACGCTTTTGCTATTCGAAGACTTAACGAAATCTTCCAGTACGAATTGTCTCTCATTTAGAGCGAGGTACCATGCCTTCCTTCCAAATGTATGAATTCATTCTTCCGTTTTTAAGCATGTGGTCTACTTTCCGATAAACATTGTATCTAATAGGAAATTATATTAATAATTTTACAATTTATTGAACCACTCCAGTGCAAAATTTTCACTAGTGTAGATTACAACACGCTTACCTTCTACAGATAAAATGCCAGTGATTATCAAAGTCGGCATGTCTTTGTCAAAGTGAAAAAATATATTTCAAAAATAACTTTAGGTTAGGTTTGTAATATATTTACGTATAATATTTAACATCCATAGCTCCAGGTTTCGCTAGTAATCTGAAAGCTAAATTTGGATTAGTTCAGTAACTATGGAGATATATGTATTTTTTCAAATAATCACTCTAAAAATATATATTTAAGGGCCTATTACGGCACAACATATTCAGAGTTCACCAAACGAGATGGTATGGAAATAACGTTATATTTGAAGAAAGCAGTCTTCTGGGATCTGGCACCGTGTAGATATGGTGTTAAACGACGTTTCGGAGGAACGTATCGCCTCCGTCTTCAGGGTAGAAGGAAAAATAAGAAAATCCGGTACCACAGCCCAGAAGACTGCTTTCTTCATAGTCACCGCCGTGAAAACCTCAAATCTTACAAAGTTATATTAATTTGTAACATATTTAATTATTCTGTCATAAATTCAGACTAAATAACAATGAAATGACGTTCTAAAGGACGAGGGTTAATTAACGGAAATGAACAGAAACAATTTTGTAGTAAAATTAGATTAATACCTTAACTTTAATAGAGCAACTATCTAACAATTTGTAACTAATAAATTATTTGTTTTACTGACTGTAGAATATAAGAAATGACGCAGGTGGTGTTATCTGTATTGCAGTTGTCATTGCTTGCAGGGACGTTGACATATTCGGAGCCAGGAAAGTTTTCCTCAATCAAATTTATAATACGGTGTAATAGTTACTATTATTATTTGCAAGAACATAAACTAGAATTTAATTTGTTTCATTCTTGTCCGTCACACTAACAATTACAAAGACAAAAACAACTCAGTCTAGTGTGACTATTTAAGTTTTATCACTTGAAAACTCATCATCCTTACATGTTTCGATCCCTATGGATCATCCTCAGAGGACATCAATACTTTTTCCGGAAACTACTATCACAATAGGTGTTAAATTATATACATACACATATAATGTCTGAAATACACAATTTACACAATGTTCAACTTTCCACAATCACAGCAGCCTTCCTGGTATTAAAAATTTTAAAGTTTTTTAAAAACTTTGTTGTTTAAGATTAAAATTTATAAACCATGCAGGTTCGTGTCAATTCTCCTATTGTCTTTCTTGGAGGTGGCTGACTTTGTGCCGCCTGTCTATCTTGAGAAAGGACATTCTTAGTATTGTCCGTGTTTGTTCGTGGCCTGCTGTGTTGTTTACGGTAAAAGTATTGATGCCCTCTGAGGATGATCCGCATAGATCGAAACATGTAAGGGTGACGAGTTTTCAAGTGATAAAACTTAAATAGTCACACTACATGGAGTTGCTTTTGTCTTTGTGACATAAACTTGAATTAAACTGAATTATTATTATTATTATCTCTAAATGTCTATATTTTATTTTTCTCAATTATCAGTAGCAACTTCGATTTGTGATAATGAAATTATTATTATTATTATTATTATTATTATGTTTGTTTGTTTTCCTATATGAATCAATGTGCTTTTTCCTCCAATGTTCACCTTTAATTAGTCTTTGACTTTATGCTGTGTTTGTCCAGTATGTAACTACTTTTATCTACACTGTGCTGTGTCTGTGATTGGCCTTACGGCTGTTGGTTCAGCATATAAATAATAAGGAATTGGATTAAATTTAATTATATTCTCGATCAACTTTCAGGAAAATCCTTCAGATATTTAAAGGTTTTAAGTGAAGACAGGAATACGAATGATCTCACGAAATTGTGGATGCATTCTCTTATTCAACGAATCTCCTTCCTTGCAAAAGTAGAACAAAAACTAAACATAACGGAAAGCAAAATATATTTTTCATTTTCAGTAAAGAATATCCACAAAAACAAAATAATTTATTTTCTTGTAGAGTGAATTTTGTAAATAGCTTAGCCAAAAAAGGAACATATGCGTGAATGGTCAACCCGACTTGAGGCGAAGAGCATCCTTCTCGTCCTTCTGAGTGAGTGTTCAAAAAAGTCTTACTGTACCTTCCGTGAGTGTATGTTAAAGAAGAACAGTTAATAATGAAATTGGCAGAGACTCTTCTTTTCACTATAACTGCACAAGAGTACTATGTTAAACGCGTTTTTGGTATTACATCACATAATCTTATGACTCATTCAGGAAAAATACGTTTTTATTCCTGTAATCGAAGATTTTTTTATCATTTCTTCGTATCACCTAAGTAAACTTCTTTTATTGTTAGTGTAGTGGGACTAAGTCCCTTGTACTGCGGCCACTTCTGGCCTATTGTACCAACCCAAGATAATAGGTGAGGGTGATTGTGGAGCAATTTGTGGAATGAAGATTGGCAGGGGAAACCGAAGTACTAGGAGAAAACCTGCCCCAGCGCCACTTTATCCACCACAAATCCCACTTGACCAGACCCGGGATCGAACCCGGGGCGCCGCGGTGTGGAGCCAGCGACTAACCGCTTGAGCTATGGCGCGGCTCTACCTAAGTAAACTTACTGACTATTCCTGAAATTGTGTGAGTTACATTAATTGTTAACACTTCTAAAGCTACGAAAGTGATGAGTCGTTTCGAAGAAGTCAAACAGGGCAGACTGATATAGAGGTAACGCGAACGGGATCTTTTTGAATATTGGCCAGCACATGGTATATTTTGAACAAGGATTCTTGGGATTTTCTTCAGAATCTATAGACAAATGTGAAGATAGTACCTCGATTAGACCACGACAGCTTCCTTTTAAATCATTTCCAATTCTTCCGGCCCCAAAATTTCAACACTATGTAGTCAGGACTTTGAGAGTAAAAATAACAAAAAATAATAAGAACAAATAATTAGAAAAAGAAGAAAATTAGATAGAAAGAATTTAAGAAAGAGAAGAAACAAAAATGAAAAAAGCAGAAGGAGAAAACAAGGAAAGAAATAAAACCCGAAAAGAGATTTAACTTACTCATAAATATGTAGCATGTTGTGGAGTCAAACTCGGAATATCGGAAAAAAGTCTTCACTTCTGGGTAGTTTCCGACTTTCTGCAGCCCAATATGCATACGGAAGTGAAGGTACATTCTTGTCGCTTTGAGTGGGAGACAAAGGAAGAGACAATAAAGCTCGCGACGCTTTGGGCAAGGAAGGGAAAGTGGGACGTTAGAATATACTCGTACTTCAGAGAGGAGAATATTCCAGCAGACTATCAAAAAGATAAGAAAAAAAGTTTCGTTATCGTAGTAAATTGAAGAGGAATCCTTCTGTTGGATGACTGAACAAACAGTTCTGCATTTTAGATTCTATATTTTCCTGGCTGAATATAAATGTTACATATAAGTCAATGTTCAACATCGTATTCTAGATACTGAAAAGTTCCACTTATATTATCATATGAACATTCCTTTGTTGGTAGACCTATTTAATTAAACCTTAATTTATTTGTCACCACTCACTATAGCTTATTATGATCAAGTTCCAGCCACCTCAAATCCTCTCAACACTTATCTCTAAGATCCACAAAGTTCCTCGTTACGTACGTAATACTCAGTGCGACATATCGACCCACTGCTAGGCAACACCCGCAACACACACGCGGTCAACACTACAGGAGCAGTGTCTTCTGTGATCCATGCATGAACCGTTGCTATGCAACGCACGCTAAACACATCCTCGCGTACGCGGTGACGTCACATATCAATAGATGGGCTGTGTTTTCTGTGGTAGTGTGTCCCGAGTGTTTATAAAAGACAACAGATGTGGTATTTCCTATGTAGTCCGCTCCATGTCCAGTGCTGGTAACTGATCATTGAAAGTGCAGTGTGACACTTGACACTTGTTTTCTGTAGGTCGGTGCCGCTTCTATATAAGGGATCGAATTTGAAAGAAAAAGAGCGTCAAGAGACTGGGGAATACGAAGGCATACAGCGGACTAGAACAGAATGAGAGTTCGGTTGAAGAATTAGAGAATTGAAATTGGGAGTTCAGAAGAGAATTGTTGAAGGAGAATTAGAAGTCAGCCTGTGAAGATGTAGTGTGATATTAGAATGTTTAGTGACAGTGAGACTGTTTTAATTCCGTTGCCAGGATACGACTAGTGAGGACTGAGAATCCTAGCGCGTGTGTAGCGGTGAACTGTAAATTGTGCAAATCAGCGATAGGGCTACATTCTTTGTTAGCATAAGTTTATTGTATAAGGTGTTAATAAATCTATTCACCCATCCAAACCCCGTCTATTGTCACTAATATACGTGACAATAGAATTTGCTCGTTCGTTTCAACTGTATTGTGCCAAAACTTGCATTTAGAATTTTCTTTTCAAACATAGGACCTATGTAAATTGCGCCTTTCACAATTACATAAAACAGTTAAGAATTATTATCTAGATTCTGATTAATATCAAGAGATGATGACAGCAAAATGCTGTTTTGGCAGATTTTATTTTGTTAATTATAGCGTGGCTCAATCTTGGATGGGAATGGTGGTTGGAGTTGGAGAATGATATTGAGTAAACCTAGGACAGTTCTCTTACATTTTCATGTTAAAAATGAACTTGAGATAGAGGCAATGTTCACAAATCCGAACAAAAGTAACTGAGAAATTAATAACTGTACGTTGAAAAGTTTCAGTAGGGGACACGGATTCAAGAGAACAATGCAGCGAGAAGAAAACAAACAGAAATTAATTTAAAATTAAAAAAGTGTAGTCGTCAACTGAAAGTAGTTGGGAATATTGTCAGCAACCATTTTTAATCCTTCAAATGCTTGAGGGACTTAATTTCTCCCCCCTCCTCACCCTCCTAAAATCTTTTATCTAATTCATTCATGTTATTCCTTCCAAATATTTTCATCTCTTTCTTTCCACAATAAATTGACGAAATGGAAACCTTATTTCATTATCAAACATTAAAAATATTTTCTTCGTTATTAATCCGTAGCTTTATGCCGGCTCTTACTAAGAGTGCAATAAAAACAATAGTTTTTCTTTAAAAATATTGAGGTAAAAATTACATTAATATATTCCTTGGCTATATATAGTTTCAATGTGATCCGTAGGCAATGTCTTGAGTAATGAGTGAACGTTGACACTTAGAAGAAGTAACTCTAAAAGAGTATACTTAAAAAAATTACAATTTCTGCAAGTCTGAACTTCTCGGCGATCTTGTCAAAAGCCTGCACCTATTGCAAAGGGAATCAATTTTGTTCGTTGCACCTTATCCTTCCTGCGCTGAAACTTGCACCAGAAACTAGTCTTAACAATTCAAAACGTAGAGCAGCATAGTAACTTAATATTCATTTAATAATCAATTAGTAGCCGGTCACGGTAGCCGAGCGGTCTAAGGTATGCACTGTCTTCGCTCGCTCGGAAGCCTGGATCGTGGGTTCGAATCCCGCTCAGGGCATGGATGTTTGTGTGCGTTTTTCTGTGTTTGTGTACAGGTAGAGGCCTTCCGACGAGCTGATCACCCGCCCAAGGGTCCTACCGTATGTGTAAGATCTAGTAAACCAAAGTTAACGGAGAGTTTCATGGAGATAGGCCTAGGCCAAAATGAGGGCTGTAGCGCCAATGAAAAAAATCAATTAGTAAGAAAGAAAAGTACGAGTATTTTCACTCATATATCTTTATATATCTTGAACCAAATACATTGAAAAATATTCTAATAAATTCTTATGTAGCCACGGTTTACTAATTTCCATATCATACTGAAGTAAGAATATTTTATCATATGGAACCACTGCTGAATAATGATTAAAAAAACAAACCCCGCCACTGGACAACGACCGCGTAATAAGCAAATATATGACAGACGTTGCTGAGGGACGTCATCGCAAACAAATATGTTCCCATAGCAATGATTTAGTAACAATAATGAAGAGCACTCTTTGCTACGCGATCCCTGCTAAGGGGGTATATGCAGTAAAATTAAAGAGTTTTGTCAATTTTGCTTACTCTGCCTGGAAGTTTGCTGCAGACAACATCTACTGAAATTGCAGCTCCTGAAAGACAAAGTTTTCTACACCACTGAAAATTTTCTAAGGAGCACACAAATTCGCGATTTGCACATGGCTTTCAATCTTCCGTAAAATTATGATTATATAACAAAAAATTACAGGTAACAAGCATACTAAGTGAAAAAAAAATCATGAAAATGCAAATGTTTCACAACAGTGGACAAGGTGAACCCCGATGCAGGAAATATAAGGGGCTTAAACTTGACGGTGGTCAGAAATACGACCATTCAGGTGATTAGACTGCTCTTGTAGCAAGAGCTACTAATGGTAGGGAATGATCTGCCGTACTAAGTCTGAACTGCCAGAGGCTTTATTCGTATATGTTGTATATAAGTACATTTAATAACAAGTGAAATGTAAATTGTATGTATTGACAACAGACGTATTACTGCTGACTGCGACTCTCTCAAACCCGTCCTCTCGTCAGAGAGAGCGTCCCACAACAAACTCTCAACTGTTTGTAGTAATAAATATCTGGTCGTAAGCTCCGGATGGGTGCTTTATTCCAAGCAGGTTAGCTTGGTCGCAACATAAGATTTCCTCAAGTTTTGTCGGTTGTAAGATATTTGCCAGTCAGTAAGGAAGTAAGCAGAGGAGATTGTTAGGATCGGTTACCAGTAAAGGGCTAGAGAAAACAAACTAAAAACTTAGTATGCGCTGTAGTGAACTTATCAGCCTATGAATTAGCAATAGCGTTAAAATTCCTTGTAGTTACTATCTGGAAATATTTAATATATCCAATTACCATTCCAAAACATGTCTATAGTCATTCATACACGTGACAATATGTACGAGTTCGTCTCATCTATCTTGTAGGGCACTTCTATGGAACAAGTTCAGCCCAAAATTTAAGGTGTGTAAGAACACACTTGTGGACGATAAGACTGACAGATTTATTTTGAGATTGGAACCACGGCGAATATGAAGTGTTCTCTTCTGGTGAATTACGTCTTTTAAGCAGATACAAACTCACTGACTTCAGGAGGAACGGACTGCTTCCATCTTCAGAGTCCACGAACAAGAAAAGCAAGGAACAAGCTAGAAGCAAGCGGTAAACAATTTTCTTGTAGCTTGGTTCCTATAAGGGGAGGATTTTGTTGAAGCGATATGAAATGAAGTCCATTCGGTCAGCGATTTTATGAAGAAACTTATACCAGAATTTAAGGGAATGTTGAAGTTATGAAGGAGGTTACATGAATGTATGACGAGAGGAATATTCAAAATTACGTGTTTGTTTAATGGATCAGCACTTCGCTTAGCGGAATATAGAACATTTTTTTTTAATTCCACAAGTCTGTGTTTCAGAAAATAGTTCGGTATAATTCCTGATTTCTGTTAATAATTTTCGTATTTGTTCATATAATAATGAACGGTTGATTTTAATCAATTCTTTCTTCGTTCTGTTTGTGACAAACTCGTCAGGTTTATTGTTGCGAATTCTTACAAAAGTGTTCAGTTAATATTTACAAAGATATTATATTCTACATTCTCAATTAAGTTGTCTAGCTGTAAACTGTAGGGTGACATGAAGGCGAATGATGAAGTGAAGGAAAAAAAGCTCCTGTAATTTCACGTATAATCACGGCGTTAGACTTAGACAAGTGATCACGTTCACACCCCGACATTCTGGGCAGGATGGCAAAGAGAAAAGTGCATGATTCTACCGGGAACAGAATCCCGATCTGTAGTCTGCAGCCAGTCATTATACTGACTATGTTATCTTAGTTTCGCTGTTGTATGTCCTAATAATATCTGGAGAAGTGAAAACATGATTAAGCTTATCAGTATTGATTGTTTCTTTCTTCTTGTTATTTCCTCTCTTCTAAATCCAGGTACTTCCTTAAACAAACATTTTTTATAATATCTGTCTTCATTCTTTTCTTAAGGGCAGAGTCAAATTTCACGCCTATATAAAAACAGCTGAAGAGTCAAAGTTCTTAAAAGTTTAATATTTAAAAAGGAACTAGTCGAGAATAGTCATTGGTTATTTAATAACGTCCTTTCCGACTTCACGCATCCAAATCAGAGAATCGTGTGTCTGCCATGATCTTGCACCGAGAAAGTTAGCTAAAGCAGTAACAAGTTTTACTTCTATATTTTGGAAGTGTCCGGTTGTAACTTCGAGTGGAACACCGACTATTATGATTGAGGGTTTTCCTTAGTCTCTTCCGGTAAACGCCGTGATATTTTCTGAAACCAGATTACGAAAGCTTCCTTCGAGATTTCGTTCATATTATTATTAGTCACTCTCGGTAATTACTTTGACGCTATATAAGCCGAGTTAGTGGCAACGTCGATAAATATACCTCTAACAAAATTATATGTTCTAGCGTTACTCTGAAAAGTGTTCAGTTAGAAGTGGAGCTCCTGCAGTGGTTAGGAAGGAGGCTTCAAGTGCACCTCTAGCTTTACCTACGTGGGGAAACTTGCCACCAATGCATGATTCCTCCATATTAACGTGTTGAGATGTATCATGCACAAAGTGTAATGGCGGTTTGGGGTGAGGGAGGGGTACCCGCGTTGAAGGTGATTTATAGTGCTGCCCCCTGGTGGTAAGAGGGTGGAACTAGAGGAAGGAAAGTTCGCATGTTAAGGTGACGTTCTTCACGCCTCCTGCTGTACTCGGTCTTCTCACATTTCTAACCTCTTCTGTCCCCGCAACACCCTACAGACTTTTTTTGTTTATAGTTTCGCTACTTGCAAAAGAGAACAGCTTTTCTCCTCTGGGTAGCATGGTTTTGAGAAAAGGTATAATTGGCCATATCAGTTCTGATTATAACACTTTCAGCGCTGGTACAGTTGTTGAGAGAATTGTGCACATATATACATTATAGTTCTGATGATATCAGAAATAAAACTTACATGTATTTCCATTCAATTACTTTCATTCCATGTCTAAATCCTACAGGTGACTCCAAAGTGGACTCCACAGAACAGTTTTTCTTGAGTCGTTTAGTTAGGAAACCTAACAATTCATTGTCACTCTCATGTTCATAAGAATTCTCCGGTGGTTCTTATCTTAGTCTCATGTGTCAAGTCCCCATACTCCTATCCAGTTCCTTCAAGATTCATTTCAAAAATGTTCTTTCGTTTTTCTGGTTTTTCAAGTCATCTCTTAGCTTAATCAAGCTAAACTGTGACGAAAATTTCCCCATTCGTGTCCCTGTAAAGGATATTATTCATTGGCGGTATTTTCAATTTCCATGCACTCCCCTTTTCAAATCACGACATTCTGGCTTCAGTAAAACGGGGTTGAGACACGTTACATGTCCTCCGAAGTAAGATTTCTTTATTTATGTTTCTGTCACATATATTTCCTTTTCTGTTTTCTCTAAGTTCCTTACATCCTCATTTAAATTGTCAAATTGTTTGTATAATTCTGATATTAGTTTCGCAGTCAAGTTATCTGCAACTAAATCCCACGTTTAATAGCACTAATTGTCATTGGTAAGATGTAAGTTGTATACCTGCATTTTGAGTTCTGTATTATTTGTCTATACGAATTTAATTTCATTGTCTATTGCAAATTTAATAGATTATTTCTGGTTATTCAGAGCTGATATTCTGTTATTTTTGTTTTCCTTGTCTACAAATTTTGTTTCAAGTCCTTTATTTTTGCATTTTTTTGTTGATGACACAGTAGGTTTCTACAGAATCCTGAATATTAACTGATTCGGCATAAGGGGTAAGTAAGTTGGCTATGGTCCGGTAGGCAAACTTCCGGATGATTATGTGTTACGCAAAATTAGAGCTGAAATTGACCAGTTCTTTCGTGCCTAGAGAAATTTCTAAAACTCGTGTCACCTCGACCCTAGAATAAAAAACAGCTGCGGAGAAGACTGTGTTTGTAAGCCTCCATTCTAATAATGATTCGGGAATAATGAATGAAGGTTTATAAAGGCTACATTCTGTTAAAAGGACATGAACCTGCTTATATGATGTCGATTTTTTCCTACCTAGTTGACCATAAAGTTTGTGGTCAACTAAATGTGCCAATTTCTCTGTAAAGCTTGAAGTCCTATATATAAAGCGTAATACTGAGCTATTACGGCAACAGCGCAGTCCCATTAAGAACAAAATAAATATGACAAATTACATGAACAGATATTTCGTATATAAAAGATTGGAACTGTGTCTTGATTTTGAAAGAAAAATAGAGGGCTTAAAGCTATAAAGTGTTTTCATCCTCCCCGCTTCCCGCACCAATATGAGAACCAGAAAAATTATTTTCATAATAACTCAAAATCGATGCCCCTGTGCTGTCGCTTCTCTGTACTTCGAAGGGACACATTCCTACATTTCCTGTTCACTGTCAAAGAGTGCAGAACTTGTAACCACTTATCATTACCGATATCTAGATGCGCAGGACATGAAGAACGCACTTAAAGAATGAGAAATGGGCGTTTTCCTTTCGTAGCACCTAAAAGAAGGTATTTGGGAGATCGAAGGTTGGATGAGTGGGTAATATTGCAAGAAATTCTGAGAATAAATAATCACCTTCTTTCATTTCACTGTAATTTGAGTACCTGATGCGATATGTAGGAAGAAAATTTTAATAAGTATCAGTAAAGAAGTCAATAAACCATTAAAATATTGAGAGCCTATAGTGTTTGTCTTAGCGATGGGAGTGACTTAAATACGCCGCTGAGATGGTTTCCTGTGGCACAATATGTTGTACGTACCAAGTGTCATGAAGAGTTCTATAGGCGTTCAAGCAATGTTATGGGCTTAACTTAGCAATTTGAGAAGCTGTAATGTTGGTATCATTGATTGGAGCGACGTTGAGATGGGCTCAGATGCCATGATAACCAAATCTAAGAAGTTTGCTAAAGTAATTGAAAAGGTTTTAGGAGCGACATACGTATGTGCGCACACACAAACATTAGAGATAGGGATGTGATCACACAAGCCTGCTTTTATTTTTTCCAAATTAACAGAGTAGGCTAAAAACGGATCATGAACATGCGGGCCGTGACTCCTGGGCTGCATTGAGTTTCGGACTCTTCTGAACACGGTAATGAATAATCGGGTTCAGCAAAAGGTGGACTATTTCTTGACCTGCTGAACGACTGCCTACTTCTGAAGAAGCACCGTATGCCATGGTCTTAGTCTGCCAATTTACTTTTATGTGTGCTTAGAGACCCATGTTGGTGTGTGGCTTGTGTATGTGCTACCCACATCCTTGTGATCAATACACAGGCACGTTTGCTGACCGAAGAACACTTCTCGTACGAGTTTATTTTCGCTGAAGTGTACATTAATAAATTAGAGTCACTCCTTCTCTCATCTCTTCCGATATATATATATATATTGGCTTTTTTAATATTACTAGTAGGTTTCGTAATCCTTGCAAAAAACACATCATGCTCCAGAGACAGGTTGGATTCATATGACATATAAAGTATTCTGAGAAATGTAATTTAAATAAAACACGAGATAATGTAAAGTTAATTAATAAAACAGTAGGGGAGGGACAAAATATATAACAAACAAGTGTTGCAGCCACATGGAAAAAGAAGACAGAAGTATAGTATAAAAATATATCTGAATTTACTCAGTGGCTGACTGCAAGTTAAGAAATAGCAACTGTGAGCGCTGTATTAAAAAAAATTAAATTAATGTACCTCAAATTAAAATTAAAATAAATTAGTATATTTTATTTGATAATACTTTTGCAGATTAAA
>NW_019730585.1:1556266-1563929 GCF_002891405.2 Cryptotermes secundus | reverse complement strand
CTACAACAAATAATTTAAAAAATTATATAATAATAATAATAATAATAATAATAATAATAATAATAATCTGAAGTTGAGTACACTTAGGTCTCCTGGAACTCAGGCAAAATGACTGACTTATTATAAAGTTGAAAGAATTCAAAGGAAAAATTTCGGCCTTACATTTTTATTGACCTCTCTACAATAGCTGTTATGACATATTACTTAGAATAAAACCTTCCAACACCCCAGTCAGTGTGGCTATTACTTTATGTCTGATTTCTCGTTAGTCTTCTAAAACAATCTCATTTACCCATCTGATTTTACACTGTTAATATGCATGTATGTACTTGGTATATCAGAGATATTAGACTGTCATTCCCTGGGCTGCATGCGGTTCCGTGACAAATGCGACAAATACCGATATTTTAAAGGAATTCTTTTCTAACTGATATAATTAAACCTGCTGATACGCTTGTAGTAATATTAACGGTTTGCTTTTTATACTATGTTATTTTTATGCTATTTAGTCTTTAGTATTACGTCCATTTTGTATATTCTCCTCTCTTCTGCCTATATCTTTTCACATGTTCTCTGCTATATATATGCCTTTATTCATTGCTTGCTTGCAATAGGCTTTTCGCTGTTCTCAAGAAATGTAAAAATGGATCGAATCTAGTTTTCAGAAATAACTTCTTACTCACTTACAGGATTTGTTGTCAATTAACTGGCAAAATGTCCACTGTTCTCATAGACTTTCATGGGTAATTCATAGGATCACTTATGATCTGCATTACTGAAATGCTTCACATTCTTAGCACCAATGATCAATTATTGGTCACTGTCGAAATAAAAGCTAAAATAATTCATCATACGACCGTCGCAGTTTTGATTCATATTCTACAGAAAAATTACGTAAGAAAGTTTCTATTTTCCAAAGATTTGGAACAACACACTAGTTACAGAGGCCCTTACATTAAGTGGAAATAATGTTTCTCCTACCTCATACGTTCATTGGTCCACTTTTGTCATGTAGCTACCGACTGTACAATATTGGAAATTGTAAAGTTGGTGTGGCCGGTCATTGTAGCCGAGCGGTCTAAGGCATGTACTGTCTTCTCTCGCTTGGAAACCGGGATCTTGGATTCGAATCCCACTCACGGCATGGATATTTATTTTGTATGTGTGCGTTTTTCTGTGTTTGTGTACAGGTAGAGGCCTTGCGACGAGCTGATCACCCGCCCAAGGCGTCCTACCGAATGTGTAAGATCTAGAAAAACCAAAGTGAACGAAGAAGTTCATAGAGGTAGGCCTAGGCCAACTGGGGCTGTAGTGCCAAGGAATAAATAGTTGGTGTGGCCCCCAACTACATAACTTTAACACAAGTCTTGTGAAAGCGGGCAATTTACTCTAAAGTTGAAAGTAAATACACATGCGCATATGCACACGGAGTTTATCGATCTCATCAATCGACTTTCATTCCTTAAGGAAAGCAAAGAATGATAAAACGGTCCTACATTTACTATGTCCATTCAGAGGTATTTATCGAGTGTTATCGTTACAATGCATGTCTCAAGCATTGCGGATACTTCCTAGATACAGACAGAAAAAAGTGCATTATTAAATGAAACTCAATTTGGAAAGATTGACATGAACTTCTATTCACTTTAGGTTCCTCCCTCCTGACCTCTGTTGGCAACCTGTGTTCATATTGTCATGTGTAGGGTGGTACGCGTGACGAAAGTAACGGGTTCTCGTTCGGCTGATTGGATTTATTAGCACCTTGGTTGCAGATTCTCTTAATTACACTTAAACATAGCTCTTTCACTGACTTGCACACTTTCTAATCACCGTTGCACACGCATTAGGTTTCCCAGTCTTCACTAGCCGTCTCCTGGCAACGGATCGCAATACGGAAACTAGCACCTCAAATCAGTATGAAGTCTTCTTGCTATTTCGACTTCAGTCACTCTGGAACCTTGGAACAGAAAAATTATTCTGGGCTCAGTTCTCCAGTTTACGACTCACTCGTAACTGCCCCTGAAATAATGCTTGCACCGCATTCATTTACCTTACAAACACTCTGCACAGACCCCACGTAAAACACCGTCTCTATTGTTGGTGACGTCACTGCTTATGCGGAAGTTTTATTACCGAACCGTTGCTTAGAAACAGGTAGCAAAGCCTCATTGTTCCACCGCTGCTCGGCGAGGACGACATAGAAAACACAGCCTCATCTATTGTTGCGTGTTGGACCGTGTTTACAGAGCTGTTGCCCGGCAATGAGTTGATGAAATTCGATACAATATGATTCCCAGTGCTTGCAATATTTCGAAAGCGATCTCCAATATTATACATCGTAACACAGTGATCTGCGTGGAAACCGTTACAAATCATAGCTCATCATCTTGCTATTTTTTTAATTTTTGTGAATAAAGCAGGCCTACAAAGATGGCATTCTTACAAAATATGTGGCAGGACTCGATACTGGGGCAGTTATTTTTCTGTTTACATTGCCCGGACACAAATTGTACAAATCTTCTTTTCCAGTACGTACTATGAATATTTTTTCACTGGTACATAAGCCGGAAATGTAGCTGATATTTGCTTCCTTCTATGTGCTGAAGATATGAACGTATATAAATTTATCTACACACTCTCTATGTGTTTCCTTTGTTTGAGGCCTAGACACTGAAACAGCATTCATAGTAATTCATAAAACGGCATAGGCAGCTCACTTGGCACGGGTCGAGTCATGAGCCAATTAATGAAGACCGAGTTGGGAAAGATCTGGAAGGAAGAATTGTAGTCCTATTTTTGTTATTATTTTGGTATTTTCCAGGATGGATCGAGGAAAATATGGCAGATACCTATGCAGAATAGGACCGAAATTAGAACCAGGGACTTCCTGAACACGATGCGGAGATGCTAACAACTCGGCCGCAATGTTCAGATTTATGGTGATTTAAATTACAGCTAGTCAAAGCAACGATGATAATGTGTAGGTGGGCCGCGAACCAATTCTATGTGTGCCTTCACTGTGCGGAAGAACATTAATGTTATTGCTATTTAGGATTTATGTTAGCGTACAGAATCCAGCATAGCTTCCTGGTCACTGCTCGCGTTTCTGACTCTGGCTGACACTAAGCACACACTGTGCTCCTGCCACCTCGCTCCACGCGATGTTCAAGGGGTGCAGAGGTTAGCGGTTCGTAATTACATACCTAATTCCACAATATTAGTGAAAGTGATGTAGAGTGCGTCTGTTCCATCTTCCACTGAACTTGTGTTTCCATGTGTTTCATATACTCATTGTCATATATAAGTATACAAGTTCTTAAAATTGATTTTTTAATTTTTCCCGTCATTAAAATTTTATATTATATATAAGAAGATATAAAATATATAACATATATTTTAGATTGAAGTTGCACCTATGAAGCCTACATCTTTATGCTGTCACAATTAGAAACCATATGTTAAATATTATTATTATTTCTCTGCAACCCTTTGTTGGGCCTTGTCCGTTTTTTCAGTTTCTTGATCCTGTACACAGTAGGTAGAACTCCTTGGACGGAGGATCAGCCCTTCGCAAGACCGCTACGTACACATATAACAACACATACAGAATAAACGCACACAGATATCCATGCTTCGAGTGGGATTCGAACCCACGAACTCAATGTGTGTTCGGGCGAAGACTGTTCATGCTTAGATGACGTGCCACTGTGATCGGCAAGGAAATATATACTGCAGGAAATGAATAAAGGGACAATCTGAAAGTAGCATTTGACATGTAGACTTCTGCCTAACTATGGTAAAAGATAAAGGTATAAGTACAGGAAAATTGTCTTGTACTTAACCAAATTAAACAATACGCCATGAAGGCGTATGGGGGAGTGGATAGATAGATCCACATTTTCTTGACTGTGCACTAATTGGAGGTGAGTGGTCAGCTTCACGCCCCGGCCGCTTTACCCCCGGGAAAGAGGCCCCGATACACATTATATAGGAGGTTGGGTGGACCCCTCGGTCTGGACGACTTGGAGAAGAGAATATTCTTCAACCTACTGTGACTAGAACTCCAAACCCTCGGTCGTCCAGCCCGTAACCAGTCGCTATACCGACTGAGCTATCCCGGGTTCCCTGCTTAGGAAATAGAAAAATATTCTAATTGCGCATTACGCATCTCATTTAGATGCACTCTAGGTCTACGCTTCTAGTGAGAACCCACGCAGGTTGTTCGTTACTTTGCCCATTGCTCTATCAATGCGTTGTGGACTGGTTGGACGTTAGTTCTGTTATTGCAACTGCATTAATAGATCAATGGTAATTATCCTCGTCCCCTGTAACCCCACTCCACACCCCACAGAAGCCAGTCTGCGTCTCTCCAGCATGTCTTTGTTACGTACATCGCGTGAGGCAGCTTCATGTATCACAAGGTATTCTAGGAGCAAAGCAGCGACAAGAAAATAAACTACTTTATGCATTGGTACTACATGTTGTCCGGATTTGTTACTTCGCTCTCTGACGTTATCCTATCTGCTACTCAAGAGTGTACATTCACTGCCTTAATGCAGAGCTTCAGTTTCTGAGAAAAAAGGAGCGTTAACAGTTAGTAGAAGCGTGTACAACAGTGAAATAAATGCATTTTGAAAATGCCTTCCTTTCTATTTTTCGTACTTCTCTGACCACAACGTGCTTTTATTGCATCTGTTACTCTGGAAATCAGATTAAAGGCATCGCACTACACAGAGTCCTAATGTATTTTTCTTCCTGTGCTATTAAATTTTCACCACAATTAAAATGATTTCAAGGGCTGCAAAGATTCAAGATATATATTTGCATATTATGGAGCCTACTCGAATTTATATCACAAGCAGTCTTAGGCAAATAATGATACATTTGTGTGTAAAATTCATATAATGTAACAGTTTTACTGGGCCGATGTGAATCATAATTTTTTCGCTAGAAAATTTGTACTGCGCGCTTAACGTAAATGACTAAATTTCGTCGAGAAACATTCAGTAGTTTCTGAAATCTGTGGGCGGATGGCACCCACAGCTGTATGTGTCAAACTCCATGGAACAGAATCGTTCATTAAAAGCTAACAGTTGCTTAGCTTGTTAAATGATCCGCCCACTTTTATGAAACCTGATTATTTGTTGCGGTTTCCACAACTTCTCTCCACTGGAACATATTCTGTTTCATATGAATCACTCCACATTCCCACATCCTATTTGCCCGAATATCTGTCTAAATATTGTCACGTGATATACTGACTATAGACAGGTTTTGGATTGATGACTCGATTTACTGCACACTTTCATACAGTGTGTGACTACACTTTACATTTCACTATTACGCGTCCACAGTCACGTCTTCACTGCTGTTGCTTGGTAGCGGCCTACAACGGCGGACGTTCCCCCTCCTCTGGGTTTACGAACTGTCCTCGGCCCCAATTACCAGCTTCTAAAAGCAACAGCTCACAACTGAACCCCAACAGTTCTCTGACTGCAACTGCTAACAGGTCGTGGTTATAACATCCCGACACAGACCACGTTGAAAGCATCTCTTCCATTGTTGCTGTGTTCTCCCGTTACCGTGGAAACATGCTTGTTTGCGGAGCAGTTATTTAGCAATGGCTGTTGTATAGCTGCTTGTTTCGCGGTCTTTACCTAGCAACGGTTCTACATGCCACAATATTGTAACGTGTTTGGATACTGAGACGCCGTTAGTATTGATAATTTGGTTTTATTAACCACTTACAAGTCGTAATTACAAATACTTATGACACTCTTGTGATTTACACAATTCACAATCATTATATATAAATCTTCTCACAACGAACTATCCGTGGCAATCTTCAACCGAGAATTCTTTCATTGTCACTTAAACACTCTCAAATACTCCAGAATACTCTCAGATACTCCCAAATACTGACGAAAACTCTCTAAATTCTCTCCAAATACTGACATCTGTTTTGTTTGTAACTGTCGTTATATAGCTTCCGCACTGACCACGCAGAAAATAGCCTATATTGTTGGAACGTGTTTACCGATCGATTGCATAACAACGGTCGCGGCAGGAACTTCATAGAAAAGGCCGTACTCCCATTGTTGCCTTGTGCAGATTCGGTCGCGAGCTGTTTCGCGGTCAGTTACCTAGCAACCGTGTGTCCATCCATGTATATTCCTTCCAGCTGTACCTAGATCTTCCAAATAATTTTGACCTTCTATTTTTCATACCAGAATTTTAGAGTATTTCCTATCCCTCCCACTCGATTTCTGCCTCCCCTACGTGCCTTCAATTCATGCACTACTTAAAAATACTGTATATATTCTTAATGTTACAAGTCGAAGTCTCTTTGCTTCGAAAGAGACTTTACACGGCTGTACCTGGAAATTATGCTACTCAAAATATACATGTCTTTATCGTCGTTGTTACTACCTCTTCCTATCCCACCCCCCTCCTGCTACTCCGTCAGAAAGAGATAGAGAAGTCGGTATGAAGATTAATGGTTTCGTGAAAAGTAATCACTCGGTCCCGCACTCAGACACGCTCAAACATTGTTCCATTCCGGCCAGAACAGTATAAAAAGTTACAAGTTTCAAAAGGAGATGGAACTGTAACAGGAAAACATAATTTCCATGCATACTGAAGGCGGATTCCATTAATAGAGCTGCTTTAATTGCAAACAGTCTATTATGTAACACAACTGGATTGTAAGCTGTTTATGCATTCCAACAGGAATCCGACAAGAAAGTGTTACCGAATCTAATTCTGTAGTATTCTGCAGTGAAGATTATGCGATTAAGAACGGAGATTAGAAGCTGAATGGAGATGTTCCATTATAGCTTCATCAAACCCTTCACTCGAAGTTTCTGCACTATGCTGTCTGCCTCTCACTGCTTTTGTGCTTACAAAGAGTTCAATTTTCGATGTATCTGAACAGTCTAATTCTTCCTGCGTGTAGGATGTTAACCTAGTGAATGGTATACGTGATATATGTGACTTAAAAATACGATCATATTACAATATGGATTTATTTGATACTTGAATAACTCGGTGAAAGATAACACTCGCGCCACCTTTAAACCTTTCGAAATCTATTTATGTGTAATGGTAATAGAAAGAAAAAATATTAAGGGATTAAATATTTTGTAAATGGAAATATGCATAAAGGTTGTCAGAGCTAAATTTTATTGAGAGTTAATTAGGTGAGTTATGGAAGTAGACTATCGGCACGTCTAGATTTCTAGAATACACTGGAATAAAAAATTATTTCCAATTACTAGTTTAATTTTATATTATCTGCCGGATTCATATTCTACGATTACTACCAAATGAAAGAAATATGATATTTTGGACTGTTATTATAGTTTTGAAAGAAGAGATAGTTCTATAGGGTTGATATCTGGGTATGTGGAGTGTAATGAGTAGTTCACATTTATTGAAACAGCAGTCACGTCATCATCATCATCATCATCATCAAAATCCAAACAATTCTATCGAAACAAGAGTTGTGTATTGGAAAGTATTTGGTGTCAGAGACAGATAACTTTATTATTTAGTCCACCACTATAAAGTAACTTTGATTAAAGAAGGTGTAAAAGAATTTAGTGTTTGCGTTAGAGCACTGACAGAAGTGTGAAGACAGAAAAATAGGTGAAATAAATAAAAT
>NW_019730585.1:1526160-1556233 GCF_002891405.2 Cryptotermes secundus | reverse complement strand
TATTTTGGACTGTTATTATAGTTTTGAAAGAAGAGATAGTTCTATAGGGTTGATATCTGGGTATGTGGAGTGTAATGAGTAGTTCACATTTATTGAAACAGCAGTCACGTCATCATCATCATCATCATCATCAAAATCCAAACAATTCTATCGAAACAAGAGTTGTGTATTGGAAAGTATTTGGTGTCAGAGACAGATAACTTTATTATTTAGTCCACCACTATAAAGTAACTTTGATTAAAGAAGGTGTAAAAGAATTTAGTGTTTGCGTTAGAGCACTGACAGAAGTGTGAAGACAGAAAAATAGGTGAAATTTTTTAAATAAAATAAAGGAAGGGGCAAAGTAAATAAAACGGGTAAAATGAACAAAAAATAATTCGAAAACTTTGTAACAAATCCCTAAAAATGAGCTTCAGAAGAGCGAGGCTGTAAAATTGTACAGAGCACACGTAGCAGGACGGCTCGTGCAAGGAACTGAATTACATGTTAATATCCATGAAACTCTTAACTATTTTAACTGGTTCCTTGTTGGCGGATCATTCTACCCTGACGATGGATTCGATGGGTTCCTCCCAAAACGTCGGTTCACATAAGATTTACACGGCTCTACATCCCAGAGTACGGCATTTTTCAAATGGAAGTTATGTTCTTATATTCTGGAGGAGTTCTTTCTTAAAAAAAATCATAAATACGCTACAATTAATTTTCCCTTGTAATAAACAAACATGAATTTAATAAGAAAATATTCACTCTTATATACTAAATACCAAATTTGGCTAGAACTGAACTATGTATACTAAATGAATACCGACGCCACATTATTCACCATTATTACAGGAAGTAAAATAAAGTAAAGTAAAGTAAGTGAAGCTATACCTGTAACAGCCCGTGAAGGCCCATAGGGTTGGGAGCCGTTGGGGGTCCCACATTATCTAGACAATCGGCTCAAAGATGGCGATAAGGTTGTAAGTCTTACGCGCCGGCCGCGCTTTACTCTCCAGAAATATTATTTAATTAATTCCTGGTATTCGTTTCTGTTAGAGGCTGAGTCGACCCCAGGGCCATAGTGTGGCTGGAAGGATTAAGTCAATTGATAAAAATCCAATTACCTCATCGGGACTTGAACCCGCAACCTTCCGGCTTGTAAAAGTAAAAAAAGAAAAAAGTAAAGCTGTCCCTGTAATAAGCCTTGAAGGCCCATAANAGTCAATTGATAAAAATCCAATTACCTCATCGGGACTTGAACCCGTAACCTTCCGGCTTGTAAAAGTAAAAAAAAAAAAAGTAAAGCTATCCCTGTAATAAGCCTTGAAGGCCCATAGGGTTGTGAGACGTTGAGGGTCCCACACTATCTAGAAAATCGGCTCAAAGTTGGCGGTAAGGTTGTCAGCCTTACGCGCCGACTGCGGCTTGTAACATAAGGAAATTAAATATATGTGAATTTATTAATATATACTAGAAAGTTCTGTTGTAAGAGAGTCCATTAAGAGAATAAAACAGTTCTGACCTCAGGACGGTCTTAACCTGATCAAGACTTTAAATTCTTATAAATTTCACTATTTGGAGGAGAATACCTGCATTTAAGAACTTATTGTTGTGTAGTTAATGATTATTATAAAGAAAAACATTTCGAAAGTAAGAATTTTGTTTGGGGAAGGTTTCTATCTACCTCTCTTTTTTCTTGTTGCTCCGTTTAGGAGCATATGGCAACCTTGAAAACGCATCGTTTCACATCAGTTTCTTATTACTAGACAGTCGGTACAACTCCTTAGACGAGTGATCAGCCCATGGCAAAGCCACTGCCTACACACGAACCCAGAATAAACGTAGACATAGGTGTACATCCATGCCTTGAGTGGAATTCGAACCCATGGTCTCAGTGTTCGAACGAGCCAAGATATTTCATGCCTTGGACCGCACGGCCACTCTGATCGACGGGGAAGGTTTAGGATGCTATAATTACCGAGACTATTCAGCGTTGAAAGATAGGATGATTTGCGAAAGATTTCGAAGAAAGCAGTAATGATCTAATCGAGGTACTATTCTAGCACTTGCCTGGAGAAAATGAAGGAAAACAAAAAAAATCCAGATCAAGATTGAATGGAACACTTCTCAAATATAAGTCTAAAATTTTAGCGATATATCGACGTCTTACGTAGACAGCACGATCGATTATACTTTCATTAAATACATGTTCACATCTCTCTCTCTCTTTGTGTGGTTCTACAACCCTTTGGACCTTGGCCAATTTTTCCGTTTCTTATTTCTCTACACAGTCGTTATGACCCCTTGGACGGGGAATCAGCCGGTCGCAAGGCCGCTACCTACACATAGAACAACACAAACAGAATAACCACACACAGATATCCATGCCTTGAATGGAATTCGAACCCACGATCCCAGTGTTCAAGCGGGCTAATACGGTTCATGACTTAGACCTCGAGGCCACTGTGATCCGCGTACACATACATTTAGACCTGCTAAATGATGTAGGAGCCGGTCACGGTAGCCGCGCGGTCTAAGGGATGAACATTCTTTTTTCGCTTGAACGCTGGCATCGTAGGTTCGAATTCCATTCAAGGCATGGATATCTGTGTGTGCGTTTATTCTGTGTTTGTGTTGTCCTGTGTGTAGCTAGCGACCTTGTGACGGGCTGTCCACTCGTCCAATGAGTCCTACCGAGTGTATAAGAAAAAGATCACAAACCTGATGAAGAGGTCATTGCCCGGCAAAGGGATGTAGAGCAATTGATGAATGATTGATTGAATAAAAATCAGGTAGGGGCAGCTTCTTTTAATTACTATCGAGAAGAATAAAGAGATTTTGCTTTTTATACATGCAATTAGTTTTGTTCGGGATACCGATGTTCACTGTTGAATATGAGAGCGCGCTAATATACTCTTAGTAGCATCTGAGTTATATCCAGAACAGTAAGATTTGCTGAATAATGTTCTGGAGACAAAATATATTTTATTTTGCACTAAATATTTAATTGAAATTTGTTTAGCATTATTAAGCATTTGGAAACTTAAACCTGATATACTCGCAGAAAAGTGCGCAGTTTTTATGGAGAATGTGCGTTATTTTCGTGAAGTTTTTAAGAGAATAGAAACTTGTTGACAAAAAGCTACAAAAGTCCCGTAGTGTCAAATTTGATGAAAATTCATCAGCTATGGAATATTTTTACTTCGGCCCTACAGCCAAATTTGGGTCCTAGCCTACATCCATGAAACCTTCCATAGCTCTGGACTTACCTCATGCATATAGGTGGATGGATGGAAGTAGGGAATTTACTAGGTGCTCCACCGGGCTAACAATGGACACAGAAACGACAGATAATAAAATAAAGGAAGTACTTAACTCCATTCCCTCTGCTAACGGAATATATCCACCTTGTTAACAACACACACAGATACCTGCTGATCGATAAAGGATAATTGGTAGGTAATTGTATAGTAATTATTTTTAAACGCGTGTTTTCAAACTGAAGGGCGTTAACGAGCTGAGACAGAAGGCGGCGCCTGCCGAATCAACACAGAATGATCCTGCCTCTCCAACGGAACTGCTACTCTTCTGTCTTTATGTAACTAGGCCAGTTTACCTAGCAGCAAGGGTTGTCGAACCTGGCGACTGCGATGGCGTGATAATGTTGAAACTACTGCTGCCCAGCACGAACACTCGTACAGTATTTTAATTTCATTGAACGTTTATGACTTCACACTTCGTGTCTGAGGCCAATCCTCAGTTCCATGAACTCCGTAATGTCTGCACGGATTCAAGATACAGACTTCTACCTCAATAAATATAGGTATAAATCATGAATTCTATTTGTTCTATCTGTATTACTTCGTACTATTGTACAGCATCAGATTTCATATTCCATTTAATTCTTAATAATAATCATCACATATCAGAAACAATCCAGAACATTCATGCCTGCAATTTAGTACCTCCAGTGTAAACTCATGCTGTAAGAGTACATAAGTAGTTTTTTTAATTCTTTTAGTGGGAGGTGGAGTCCAACTGGCTCCACTCGGCAAGGCGGTCACTGTTTGGTCTATTGTAGCCTGCCTCGGGTGATTATGACGATGGAGAATTTGGTGGAATGAAGATTGGTAGGGAAAACCGAAGTACTCTGAGAAACCCCCCCCCAGCGCCACTTTATCCACCACAAATCCCATTTGACCAGACACGGGATTGAACACGGGCCGCCGCGGTGAGAAGCCAGAGACTAACAGCTTCAGCTATGGCGTGGCCTTAAGTAGATTGTTAGTATCTGCAATGCTACAAACACCCTAAAGGACATAAATCTGTTCTTTNTTTCTTTTCTTTCCTTCAGAGGGAGCTGGTCCACATCGCGGGCATAAAAGAACAGATTCTGTATTTCAGCATCCCGTTGCAATTGTTCACATTAGCGTCCATTTGACTATATCCGTCTAAATTGCAACACTTGTTTTACACTTCAATATATTCTTTAACACTTAACACTTTTTTCCATGTTTCGGCCTCAAAGGGCCATCTTAAGGTGTTTTATTACAGATATTCAATTAATCAAGAACAAGCTGGCGGGGAAAAATTTTAATATATTTACGGAAGTGACGACACCCTGAGTGAAGTGAAACAACAAATTACACAAAATTTTATCTCATTTTAATTAAAGGAGGACTGCAGCGTGTGGTTTTTAAAATGAATTGGAACAGTTTTAACAAGCTCTTCATTGAATATCTGAAATAAATCACCTGAGGATGGCCCTTTGAGGCCGAAACATGTAAAAAAATTGTTAAGTGTTAAAGAATATATTGAAGTGTAAAACAAGTGTTGCAATTTAGACGGATATAGTCAAATGGACGCTAATGTGAACAATTGCAACGGGATGCTGAAATACAGAATCTGTTCTTTTATGCCCGCGATGTGGACCAGCTCCCTCTGAAGGAAAGAAAAGAAATAAATGAAAACGCCGACATCTAGGTAAGCTCAGCTCTGCTTTGAAATTAAGCTCGACTCTGGCTGAGAGCCCCTTATAGGAGATAAGCGTATTCTATTCTACGTATTATGATTCTACGGCTCTCTGCTGGGCCTTGGCTGCTTTTTCAGTTTCTTAACCTACACTCGGTCGGTAAGGCTCTTTAGACGGAAGATCAGCCCGCCGCAAGGCCGCTGCATACACATAGAACATCACAGACATTTATACCTCAAGTGTGATTCGAAACCACAACCCCAGTATTTGAACGGACGAAGACAGTTCACGCCTCAGTCCGCGCAGCAACTGTGACCTGCGAAACTGGGCTCCACGTCCAACTGAACAATGCAAAATTGACACCGGAGTTAATGATCAAAGTAGGTCTCCTGTTTCTTCTATAGAATGGCATCAATTCATTTATTTGTACTGTTTCGTCTAGAAGTAATATAGTTGCCCCCCTCCCAGAATTGATCTGTAAGGTTACGCTCGTAACTGCACTTAGTGTCGTCCATGTGAAGAACTTCGATTAGTGAAACCCAAGATGAGGTTGTTCGTTTTGAGAGGAGCAGCTGATTTGTCGTTCGAGTTACCAAATCAAGGGAGAGCATATTGGATACAAGCAAACACTGAGCTAAATAATAATAAAAAATCTTCGACAACTGTAGGTAAAAATATCACAGGAATAAACAATAATAAATACGCAAAGTAAGAAACAATGAGATCAGTTTGACATGTAGCACGCATGGTGAATTTCTTAAAGGAGGATTCAATGTAAATGGAAGTTTAGGACGTTTACCCGCAGATCGGAATGCTCAGTAAATTAAAGTGGATCAGGAAAGCTTCAATTATGTTTCTCTAAGCAGTGTTACGTACTTTCCTCCAAAACTAAAACTCTCTATGAACTCGGTAATTATCGTGTGCTGCTACAGTTCTTCCTTGGGCCGTTAAATAATGCTCAGCTGCTCAAGCAAGTAACTGTATTCAGGAACTGTGAAAGTTTACCAAGGTGGTTCGTAAAGGCCTGCTGTTGGATTATATATTTTCGAAGTCTACGTAATCCGACATAATCTTGTTTTGTTCATCCAAAGTGTTGGATCCCAAAATAGTCTCTGAGTTTGAGATTTCGAAATAAAAACACAATACACAATAAGAATTTGCCCATGTGTACCACTAGTATGTCTGTCCGCTTTCAGAGTTGCACAAAATCTTACAAAAGAAAAACAGTGACTCTCTTTGTTATGTAACTTTCTCCATTTCCTTACTACTGTAGAGACAATGTTGTTCTCACCACTTGGCTCTCAAACAACATTATGATATGAGGTCAACTTTTACAACTGAAGGAAGTAATAGATTTAATAATATTTTAATATATTTTAATTGCTAATCATCTAAAGAAGAAGAGGGTCAATAAAAATTGCTTTGGAATTTATTATCAAATCAACAGAAGTGCTATTTTTCGCCTGAGTTTTCCTTGCAGGAAAGAGTATTGAAATAATAAAATAGTTTATTTCTTAAATCTAATATATTTAAGAAATTCACTCCTATCCCCGAATCTTAATTGTAGTTTACACGTAGAAGTTACAGCATTGCAAGAAACTAAGACTCAAGTATTCTTACCTATGGCCATTACTAAATGCAGGTTCTGAAAAAGAAAGGAAAACAAATTGCGTAGTGCTATTAATTCACAACTTACAGCCGTGGTGTTGAATGCTGATACGTCTTGTAAGTGCCGGATAGGCTTACACTGTTTTATACAAGATATCACACATATTTACTGAGCTACGAAACACCACTGTCCTTATGTGTTCTTCTAGCAACATGAAGAGACAGAGAGGGGGAAAGAAAATATTCAGGAGGGAGAGAATTAATCTGTAAAGCAGGTACCAGCTTCGAACATCGCGATAGTGAAAAACATTCTGGCGTATATATTTAGCTCAAGAAAATGTATCTTGTCTGTGTTTACGGGATGTACGATACAGAATCCGATCTCTGCCTTTCAAAACAATTATGTTTTAGAAATTTCCCAGCACACTTATGTTCAACTGAATATGGTCAATTGTTTCTAAATTCGTTTGATATATATATTTCTAGCATGAACACATTTCTCTTGTTATGAAAATCTCTGTTAACAATCTGACTTCTTTCTCTCTGAAGTTATATAAGATTCGTGAAAGCAAACAGATTATTTATCATCGGTTGATTGAAATGTGCTTCATGCAGTTTAAGATAATTTTACTGTAGAATCTAGTGTAAAAATAACTAGAAAGAAAATTCTGATATAATTCCTTTATGTTCATCGTTTATTCATCCCAAAATCTGTTTTAGATGTAATTTAATTTTTGTTTCCCATATTCTTGGATGAAAATAATAATATTATACCATAGCACCCTGTTGCCCTTTTCACTTACTTACTCATGGAGCTGAGCCCTTCTTGAGGAGCAGCCAATTCTGGAGCTACTCAAGAATTTATCAGCATTTTATGGAACCCGAAGGTTCACTACCGTATTTACAAGAGCCCTCCACTGGTCATTATCCTAAGCCAGATCAATCCAATCCACACCATCCCATTCTATCTCTCTAAGATCCATTTTAATATTGTCTACCACCTACGCCTTCGTCTTCCCAGTGGTCTCTTTCCTTCTGGCTTTCCCATCAATATCCTATATGTATTCCTCGTCTACCTCATTCGTGCTACATGCCCTGTCCACCTCATCCTCCTTGATAATTTGAATTATACTTGGAGAAGAGTACAAGTTATGAAGCTCCTCATTATGCAGTTTTCTCCAACCTCCTGTCACTTCATCCCTCTTCGGTCCAAATATCTCCTCAACACCTTGTTCTCAAAACCTTAGCCTATGTTCCTCCCTTAATGGCAGAGACCAAGTCTCACACCCATACAGATCCACAGGCAAAATTATAGTTTTGTATATTCTAATTGTTATGTTTTTGGACAGCAGATGAGAAGACAAAAGGTTCTGGACTGAATTGTAGCAAGCATTACCCGAGTTCGATCTCCTCTTAATTTTCTCCTGAATCAGGTTTCGATTTGTTATCGTCGTTTCCAGATATGTGAACTGTGCCATATTTTCAAAACATCTGTTTCCTACCTTTATGTCCTGATTTTTCTCTGCATTTTTGTGACGAGACAGTAACATATGCTTAGTTTTCTCTGTGTTTACTTCTATACCAACCTCCTTATTTGTGTAAATTAAAGTCTGTGTGTTTTTCTTTATGGTATCTACATTATCAACCAGTAGATTCACATCATCGGCATAGGCCAACAGCTGATGTGTCCCGTTTCACTTAGCATCTATTACTCACAGACTTACGTGCAACGCCACGTCCCACAAAATTTGCTAACTTTAAAAGTATAAAAGTTGACTGCATGTTTCGGCCAATATGGCCATCATCAGGTGTTAAAATCTTTTTCATGAGGAAACTGCTGTCTCCTGTTGTTATACTGTATGCAGGTTCTTTCGATGCGCTTTTGTGTTGGGGTTGGTGCTTGCGTTCTTCCTTGCTGTGTGTTTCTCGGCGTGTCTTTTTCCTGAACGTTCGGGAAGCTTTTAAAGTTAACAACCCTTGTGGGACGTGATGTTGCACGTAAGACTGTGAACAACAGAAAGTAAGAAAATTTTAATCTCAGTTCACTACATTTTTGTACAGAATCAGACAAATATTTGTAGATTATGAACGGCTACGCTTTAAAGCACGTAGTAGTTTTGGCTGGTTATAAAATTCTAAACACTTTTTACGGAAGTATACAGCTCGAGCCTGGTCGAACGACTGGCCAACTTGAACTGCGTTTTGGCATTTATGCCTGCACCTCCAAGCGACTATCTTAATGACATATCCTTTCAGATCATAACATGTACATCAGTCGCATACCTCTAACTCGTTTGCCCAGATCATAATGGTGTCCAAACCCGGCAAACCTATCAACGAAGTCAGTTCTCATCGACCAATCAGCCTACTGCCAACACCATAAAAATTATTCGAAAAACTACTCCTCTCCAGAATAAGCATCGACATAGATCTACCAACCATCATTCCTGACTTCCAGTTTGGATTCAGGAAACACCACTCGACAGTACAGCAAACAAACCGAATAGTAAATAAAATCGCAGCAAGTCTCGAGGAAAAATCCTTCTGCACAGCGGCATTTCTTGACCTAACCCAAGCATTTGATAAAGTATGGCACTCCGGTCTACTATATAAAATCAAACACTTTTTTCCTACCCCATATTTCCTATTATTAAAATCTTACATTACAGAAAGACACTTTCAAGTCAAATACAATACAGCATACTCAAACAATTACTCAGTGAACGCCGGGGTACCACAGGGAAGTGTGCTGGGACGATTACTCTATCTAATTTACACCTCAGACCTGCCCACCACAGACAAAACAATCATAGCAACTTTTGCCGGCGACACGGCCATACTATCAACAAGCAGAGATCCTCAACTAGCATCACAATACTTACAAAACCACTTAGATCTGTTTGAACAATGGGCCACCACATGGAAAATCACAATCAATTAGGCAAAATCTGTTCAGACAACATTCACCATCAGGAAAACAACATTCCCACAAGTCTCCATCCAGAACACACAAATTTCTGTGCAATCCGAGGTAAAATACTTGGGACTTCACTTGGACCAGAAATTAACATGGCAAAAGCATATTAAAACCAAACGTCAACAAATGAACATGAAACTCCGTGAAATGTCATGGCTCATGAACCGTAAATCAAAACTATCCTTAAAGAACAAACTGATACTGTACAAATGCATAATTAAACCTATATGGACATATGGAGCTCAACTGTGGGGCTGTGCAAAGCTATAAAATACACAAATCATCCAAAGGCTACAGTCCAGAGTTCTACGAACAATCACCAACGCACCCTGGTACGTCTCCAATCGGACGCTCCACAACGACCTGCAAGTCCCATACGTAACAGACGAGATAAGAAGATTAACTCTACTCTACAATCAACGACTACAAGGACACGACAACAGATTAATTGAAGAATTAAGAAACCCTCCCAACGTTGTACGAAGACTGAAGAGACAGTGGCCATCCGACCTTCCGAACAGACAAAATTAGTTTAAGCAATAAATTCTAGCATCAATTGTGTTTAAGAGCATCGACGCTGGTTGATTCTCTACTCACGTTCCTACTTTTAACCAATTTACTTATTGCTCCATACTGTAGCGAGTATATTGTAAATTCGCAGAGAAATTAAAAAAAACCTCTAACTTGATACTAATTAACCTGCGCAGAAGAAACAATGTTGCTATACACGTATTCCTGAAGAAGATAAGAGTCAGTGAATGCAGGAATCACCAGTTCAATGTTATTATAATTTATGAACAAATGAATAACCACTGAGCGTTTGAATATATCTTATGAACACTTTTCAACACATTCGGCTTAACGGTCCGTAAATTCCTCTATTAATTAATTACTCAAGTAATATTGTTCTGTCTCAAACCATTCATGAGCAGAATAGTTCCATGTCTGATGCCATTTCAGAGTCAGGTTCGTCAATGCTAATTCGTCCGTTGCCTCGCACTCTCTTATTGATCTGTTCCCTAATCTGAACACAAATTCCTTAGAGCAGAACACTATTCAGAACGCACACCATTAACCCTCCTCCGCCATTACCGAATATTTCCTTAAATCCGTGAACATCCCCGTGGCTCACATTGAACTGCCTTCCTTCCGTCTGCGTGCCTCGTATTCACACCTCATTACCACAAAAATCGGGCACCAGATCGCTGATAGCTTTGAGGCAATCTGTCAGTACACCACCAATGTTAAACACAGTGAAGTTGAATTGCGCGATCAGCCGTTCGCAGCATTCAATGAATTTCCACAGTTTCGGAGCTTGTCTCTGTCTCCATCATGAGGGTCAGATAGAGCTCATATTCACATGACGAGTCTCCCGAGAATGCTTCATTTTACTCAGTTGCCACGAAAACTTTAAATTATTCATATGTGAAGCATGTCACAATATTATCACTGCTTATATGAGATTAAAATTAAGTTCTCTCAACATCGCTTCTGAGATAAATTAAAATTGTCCATATTTTCTTATTTTCCGGTGTAAAAGTCAACCAAATATTTAAATAATTAAAATATCCCTCGCAATTTTACTGAGACGGAATAATTTTCTTATGTAACTGTTAGCATAAAATTCATATTTGGAATGGTGAAATCGGCCGTTACAGGAATAAACTAACAGAACTGAATACTTCTGGAGGATGAAATTTAGGATCATCTGACTTATCCCTTTTTTTTTTGTAGTCATAGAAATCCATAAACCAAAATCAATTCAACACCTTCTTGTTATGTGACACAATTAAAATGCAGTAGTCTTTACCTGGACATCAAATTCTATGCATATATTGTAGTGTTGGGAAGTTCTATATAGTATGTATAGATGTATAGTATCTATAGATGGATGCGAATACATCAAGTGAATGAGAGGTCACATAGCAGTTCGTTATCACCATGCAGTGTGAGGAAATCTTAGCATTGAATTTGCAGAAAGTATTAGGAATTATGGCCGCTGAAGGAAGGTCAGCATTCTAGACGTGATATTGTCATATTTGTAAACCAGCCTGTACTCAACTCTAATAACTGCCCAATGTTTTCAGTATTTTACAGTATACCTGTATATAAGATAATTCTAGCTACCAGGTAGATCAGAACTCCTATCTTTCTGTCCACTCTTTAGAAATTTAGGCATGTGTATATAAAGGTCTCCTTCTTCTCCTAATCTTCCTACTCCAAATGAGGTACTCGTATTAGATCAATAGCCTGTTCCGGCTTCTATGAATTTCACCTTTTGCATAATCTACCACGATCTGCTCTTCCTCTGTATCCATACCAAAGAGCCTGATTCGGCACTCGTCCGTCTTCATTCTTTCCACGCGTCCAAACTTACGTCGTCCGCATCTTCTCATTGTGTCATTCGCTGAGAATCTTCATTCATAATTCTGTTCGCCTTCGATGCTCACAAAGAATAATACAGATTGATGTGAAGATAATTTCGAGACGTAAGAAACAGAACTCAACACGTGAGTAAAGGAAATTATAACTGTTTTTACAATCTGTAAATTTTTCGTAAAAATATTAGTGTGATTAAATAAAGAAGAATTAGATAAGTGCATATGAAAATATGCAAAAAATATTTCTTTACAGATTCTCTGTAGTCTTACACTGAAAATATATAAAATATTTTAATTGCGTCATTGCTACTTCGTCTCTTAGGTTTAATGATATTGTCACTTATCCAGGTAACGCGACAAGAAATTGCGGGTTCCGGATTACAAGAAGCGATTTATTGGATAAATCGTTTGCAGTCACCACTGCAATCACTCTCAAATAGCACCTTACAGACGAAGCAACCTAAATAGTCCGGCTTCTCCCCGCGTTTCGTCTTCAACGGTTATGTTCTTGCACCGCTATTCTTGGTGGAGTGTCTCTTCTCTGACCTCTGCTATGCGCCTTGGTCCTCTCTTAACTGCCTTCGGATCTGCCTTGTCCTCCAAGTCCAAGTCAAAGTCACATTGCAACTGATGGTCAGTAAGTCAGTAAGTGTTGGTGTCGAGCGCCGTCTGTGGCTCATGACCAGATATTTATTACTGTTAAACATTACGGTTTTGTTTTTTGTGGGGCGCCCTCTCTGACAAGAGGACGGGTCTGTCTTTTTTACATGCTACTGGGCCTTGCCAGCGCAGTTTTTCTCGGGTCTGAGTCCCTTGGGACTCGCGACCGTATTTTACTGTCTCAGATTTGAGACTTCCCATTTCTTCACCTCCTACGACTCGCAGGGTCACGGTGGAGGTATTCAACCCCGCCTTCACATGTGACTGCCTTGTCCTGTGTTCCGTCTGGTCTCTTATAATCTACACTAGGACGGAGCAACGAGTCTCTGTGTGCACGCCTTTCGTTGCTTCGATGCAGCGTCGTCTAGCGTATCCGTTGCTGTGGGAACTCAATAATTCTTCCTCTCTTGTCGAGACAGTTTCTTAGGTAGTTGTCTTTCCATGTATTCCTTGCCGCTGAAGCTTGCGTTTCTATTGCAGCCGTTCCGCAGCGATGGACGTCATATTGTCCGGCTTTTAGGTGGCAGGCCACAATATGAAATTTAAAAATTAACAATGTGTGGAGACCTGTTTTGGCGTAGTTTTGTTTCATGAATACTGGCAAGTTGTTTTCAAAATAGGTTACCAGAGAGGAGTCACACAAACACGAAAATCGCAAAGTTGTTGTAAGACTTCTTTTCTTATGAATTCTGGCAAAACTACAGAACCTTTGTTGATGATACAATGAGTTACATGGTACTAAATCTTCTGTTTTACCATCTTCCAGTGGCCATGCTGAATAACAAACTCTCTAACACACTGAAGAAACTTCACATGCCAGGTCATTCTTTCACTTTACTGAAATTCTTGCGTTAATACAAGTAACTACGGCGTGGAAATATAGATAATTTAAAAATCTTTTGTGAAACACTAAAATTATTTTCTATTCGTAGTTTGATATGAACTGAAAGTTCCGTCAGTGTTTGGGCGTGTTCAATAATCAACCACATGTAGCAGAGCCCATGTTTAAAACTGTGGATCAGCCAGCGCATCACAACCTTTTATGAGACCAGAGGTTCTTCGTTCAAATTCTCGTAACTTTGTACTGGTCCCTATCCTGAGCGAGAATTAAGAGCCCACACTCTCATAATATATAAGTTTATGGTTCCTGATATTGTTATTTTACAATCAACTTATTCGGTTCTTCCTTTTAGGTTTCTGACAAATATTTTAGATAAATTTCTCAACTTCGAGAATAATTTTACATTTTCCTCGAATTTATTCATTCTCCTTCATTTGAAAGCCGGAAGGATATTTGATGAAGAGCACAAATTATGAAGATCCCAGTAGGATGTGGATATTTTCCTCAGGATCCTCTTCTCAAATATTCCCAGCCTCCATTTTTCCCTTTCCCTTCCAATTTTCGTACCTAATGTTGCATCACTGGAGAACAGTTATCCCAGCAAAAGGGTGAATCCAGTGTAAGGGGGCTTGGACATGCAACATGGCGATTCGGAGGACTAACTTATATATTTCACGCTTAGTAACTGAAGATTTTTCCACCAGATGATTTACTTTAGAGCTCGGTTAACTGCAGTGTGCAGCAATTGACTCGTATTTGAAAATCAGTAGGACTGAGGTCACGGAAGCTAGGCTTCTTCAATCTGACGAAAACACGCCCTTCGGGATGTCTAGGAAAACCTCGAGGAAAGAGCTAACTCAGCTAGCATACGGCGTCTTGATGGCATGAGGTGGGACAATCGTGACAAATCACAGATCATGCACTCGTACTTAGTGATGATAATGAGGCTAAAAGGAAGGAAGTCTGGAAGCTTCCCACTTTTTGTTAAAGAGTTATGCATGTGCTCCTCATGTCCTAGCTACGGTTTTGATTTGTCCAAACAAATAATAACAGATCTTACGGATACCGAAGATATACAGGTCCTTATATTGTAGTAATACACTTATTCATGAAACCGAGTACTTCTTGAGAAGGGGTCAATTGTGCAGCTACTCAAGAATTTCCCAGCATTTTATGGAACACGAAGGTTTATTACCGTATTCACACGATCCCTCTACTGGTCCCTATCCGGAGCCAGATCAATCCAATCCATACCATCCCATCCTAAAGAAGATCCATTTTAATATTGGCCACCCAACTACGCCTTGGTCTTCACAGTGGTCTCTTTCCTTCTGGCTTTCCCATCAATATCCTATATGCAATCCGTCTCCCTCATTCGTGCTACATGCCCTGTCCATCTCATCCTCTTTGACTTGATCATTTTAATTATATCTGGAGAAGAGTACAAGTTGTGAAGCAATGCTTAAAGCATCAAATAATAACGTACGATCTATTAAGTTATGTACTATGGTAAGGAATATATATTATATTTCTAAATATATAACACAAAGTTAAACAACATTTTTTCGTATTTTAATTTTTAGGTACATAAATGGCGGACGAGATGATGAAGAACTCTGAATGTCAAAAGATTTAAAATAACAAGTAAATTTACATGGAACACGGTTCCTTACAGCGCTAAACATGAACAGTAATAATTAATATCTTAATATAAAAGCAGGTTGCATTCTCCTTCATGGTACCATATCAAGTGTTCCCATTTTTAAAATCCTTATGGACATAATTTCAGTATATTTGATAAGACATTTGCGTTTTCCTCGGGAAGGAAATTAGGTAAGTGAAGGTTGATTCACATATATCAAGTAACAGACCAGAAATGATATTAGAACTAATTTAGTAGCAAACATGCGTATACTGGGGGTGGGGGTTAGAAGGGATACACGACATTTTACTTAGAGCCTATGGGAAAGAGGAAGGGTCTATCTACGTGTACAAAGTTTGGGATCGTAGTGACCACAGGTCAGAACTTAAAGCCCATAATTCTGCTTCCATTTCAACTCGGTTCCACTCTCTTACAAAACAGTCCATGAATATGCAGCATGCAAATCACGGTCAGACTTCCATTAGTACCTGCCTCAAAACAACGCGTATCAGAGATAGAATTCTCTAATAAAGATTGTCACGATGTCCATCGTGATATCGGTATAATAAACATCCATTCGGCCATGTTTCAGATACTTTGAGTATACGCTAAAAGTATGCAATTATAAATAATAATTCCTACTCTTCATACTAAGTTTTTGTCCCAGAGAGCCTGACATAATTGTTTAGGAACGGACCAAAATCAGTCCTCAAACGTAAATAGAATAGCAAGTAGTAAACAAGTGTAAGTTGTAAAGTATCAGCGGTCTTCGTAGTTTAGGCGTACTCAAGGTACGCGGGTTCAAACCCGGCGGAGGTAGTGGAATTTTTAAGGGCGGAAAAATTCAGGGAATAAGTCCTCCGGGAAGCACTTTAAGCCGTGTGTCCCGTGTTGTAGATTTACGGCACGTAAAAGATCCTCGTGTCTCTAGGAGACCTCTGAGCAAGTAGTTTCCAATTCCTCCAGTAGATGGGTAAGTATCGGGGACCACTGCCAGAGAGGGCCGACCCCGCTGGCAGAACGGGGCTGATAGCGAGCACCAGTACTGGAAGGGCATGACTGGTAGAATATTAAAGTGGGACGCACAATAGATTAATAACTAGTCGCAATGCATGGGGAAACCCACCCCCTCCAATAATAATAATAATAATAATAATAATAATCATGAAATACAGAATAATAGGAATTCTAGAAAACCGAACTTACCTTCACAATAAATTTATATGAAGAACTTACGTGGTAAATTATGTTTATTGTCGCTCTGTTCAATGTTTGTTTTTATAATAATAAATAATATTATAGTTGTCACGTGTCTGGGTTTCCAATGTGAATAATAACGGGTTCTGAATTTGATGATTGGATTTATGACGCTTATTTACAATTACAATCAATTATAATAGCTCACAACTAATGGCTGTCTAAGACTCGCTCCTTTCCTTACTGAACTACGAGTGTCTTCTCTTCTACTGTGACTGATTTGGTTCTGATTTAGGAGTCGGTCACTTCTTCAGCTTCCGTTGTCCTCTGGTTAACATTCCACAGCTGAACACTGAACTCTCTTACAAAGGAATGCGAACGACAGCTCACTCGCAAATGAATTCAAATAACTCTTTTATAATTTCGGGGCGAACCGAATATGTCACCATGTCTTAGGGTTCTTCTGTTATTCTATTTTTCCGTGTGTATCCGTTGCGCGGGAATGTGCTTACCTAACCGATGCCCATCAATGGACTATTCCGCGTCTATTCGCTTCAGCTGGAACGTCCTTACCAACCGTTGCCTAGCTATGGTCATATTTGTCACATTACTATTCTTATTATTGTTATTAGTGGCCTCATCACTGTTAGCGCGTGCATAGTTTATAACTTGTTTTGGGACTGCTGAGTAAGTACGTCAATAAACAAAGTATAATTTATTGTATTATTATTATTATTATTATTATTATTATTATTATTACAGACTATCATATTTTGTGTTTTGTTTTCTTAATTATTTTCGTGTATTTCTTTCTATTCGTGCTAACTTTGTAATTGGCCTCTGTGCTGCTAAGTTTGCACGTAAATAAACACGAATTGAATTGAATTGAATTGATTTGAATTAAAGAACCCCGCCATAACCGATCCCAAGCCCCGTGGAGAAAGGAGTAAAACCTCATATATAAATCAGGGTTGTACTGGCTCCAGCTGATAGCTCCTTCTAAGGGCCTCTGTCTAGAATTGCAGAACCTGTTGCTTTGCAAGTGTTGAGTGGTGACATTAAGGGCTAAGGGAAAAGAAAGAATATCCTGGTTTCCCAGGTTGGCGGTTGCTGCGTTGGTTCAGGTCCCCACCCATCACAAAACCGCATATGTGCTAAAATATTTAAAGATAAAGAAATTATGTCTTTTAGTTGAGGTCAACTATGCATTGACCACCAAATTTCTTTAATAAAAATAATAAAAAATTGTGAAAAAATATTTTCTCCTCTTCCATGTACTAACAGACTGAAAGAGACGTGCCCAATATTGAACATATAAGCGTTGATTATACTTAAATACACATCTTCCATCCCTTCAGTGCCGACATACGGGAGGTAAGTAAGTTTACTCATTGTTGATAAGCTGGTACCGCTATAAATAGCATGCAGTGCAGTGACGAAGAACGCTTCCATGTATTTTGTTATATGTATTTAAAAATTAAGACTGCAAGAAGCTGAAGGTGGCCGGCCACATATTACAGTGGTTTCCCACTCTCTATAGAAACATAAATTTTATACCGTGTTCATCAGTACCCACTCTTGAGAATATCCTGAGCCAACTGAGTCCACTCTATGCCCTCGAATAAAATATATTAACATTTATTTAAATATTCCTGATAATCAGAAATAATATTTTTGATATTCTGCTCATCGCCTCACGTATGTTGCAGTTCTCTCCCACCTTTCGTCCTTCTGAATTTCGTCACCCTAATATTATTTGCTGAAGAGTACATACCGTGAAACATCCTCCAGCCTTCCTTTACGTCATGTATTTTATGTCTAAATGTTCCCTTCAGGACACTGTTGCAATTGAATCCCAATTTCTGATTTTCCCTTAGAGCAATGGTTCTTTACCAGTATGTCGCACGGTTCAGGAAGGATATCATGATTGTTAGCAAGGATTCTTTCGTACAAAAGAAGCATTTAATAGTTCAAGAGAGTTTGATATTAGAAGTAAAATTATGTTTCCCGTTGTTTAAACTATTGTGACGCGTTACCTTACGTCCATCGCCGCGACAACCGCTACAAAAGGAACGGACACTTCCACGGCAACGAATACGTGGAAACTGGGGAGTTCCCGCAGCGACAAATCGTAGCAACGAACTGTTGTTGAGTAACAACGGGTGAGACGAAACACGTTACCGGTGTAATCTATAAAGAGCGTTTCCGTAGCAACGGATTGCTGAACAGCGGTAACGGAGCGCTGAGGAATGGTGTCCGGTATCCAGTCCGCATAACGCTTATTTAAGCAGAGCTTACGACACGTACAGAGGACTGACTATTGGAGTATTGTTTAGAATATGAGAACGAGATAATCTTGAGATAGCCGCCGCCAGAGAGAGTTGAGATCCAACCACGGCCAAGGATAGTTGAGACCGTTGAGACTTCGCATTGAGTGTTGGGCCAGAAGTCAAGTGATATTGCAAGTGATAATTATAAGAGTGAGCGTTCAATAAAGATTCGCTAAATCCGAGACCCCACGTGAAGGTATTTGTCGCGCGACATACCCAACACGTGACACTATTTTTTATGAAACGATTACCAACAACAATCAAAACCTGCAAGTTATTATTTGATATTGATAATTTTTATTGTGAAACTTGTGCTAGTTTCTAGTTTTGTCATTTAATGGACGCCAGTTGAGACGGCGTGCGCATGGCTTCTTCTGGCCAGTGGCTGTCATGCACAACTCCAAAATACTGAAAATAATGTGAGATAAATATAAGGTTAGTCAGAGAAGAATGGTCGAGCAACCCTGTCTTAGACCTATAGAAAAACTTATTTTTATGGTTATTGACATACAGCACGAAGATTAGAGATCTGAATGTAGCGGCTGCAAACATTCAATGAATTTACTCCTTCCTTAGTTTCTTCATAAACGAAACTTTAATTTACTGGAAAATAAGATGCTTCTACATTCAAGCTCTAATGAACAAGGTATTAATATTTTTCCTCCAATACTTCAGGGAAATATAAATCCATTCTTCCTCCAGAACTGAGTCGTAAGGACGTTGCTCTCTGCATAAGTCGCGTAATTGTAAGTGTCGAACTTAAGGATGACAGGCCCCAGTGAATAAAGTAGCATAGATGCAAAAGGAAGAGAAAGATTCTCTTCCGAGCCCTTCCTACGGTTCATTAGCTTAAAGGTTCAAGGCACTGACTAACGTCACTTCATCATGTACCAAGCCAGGAAGCAAACCGTTGTCTCGTGTGGCACACAGGGGAGAAGGCCTCGCCATACTCGCGTTCTGCCAGAGTAGAGCTGATCCCTTTGCGGGTCTTAACCATACCATGTCAACTACATACAGCCTCTGACGAGAGAGAGACATTATATACAGTCAAGATGAAAGGGATGAATAAAAGTAAACCCTTTCACCTTTCTCTTTCTCTCTCTCTCTCTCTTGCTTCCTACATTTTCGTTTACTATTTTTTTACTTCCTTCATATTTCTGTTCAGCTCTCTTCAATCCCCTATTTATTCACTTCTTCCTTCTTTATATCATTTCGTTCTCCAACTTTTTCGTCTTCCAGAGAATGACGGGTAGTACAGGACACGTGGAAACAAGAGGCGCACGATAGGCTTGTATTCTTTCGTTTCATTTTCTCATTTCCTTCTTTCCCTTCTTAATTGGTCCAGTTTTCTTTCTTTTTGCCCCTCTGTACTTCTTTCTTCTACCACATTTATTTTCTGATTCGTTTATTTCCTTATTGGTTCCCAGACTGTATTTCTTTCCTTTGTTTATATTTTCCTGGGAACCATACACGGTGTGTCCACGATCCGTTAGGACTAATTATTTCTTAATTTTGACCTTCAATGCCATCTGTTGGCGAGTTGTGGCGTTAAGATTCTTGAAGTTTCAACTGTAGCTGTCTATAATTTCAAAGCGCAAGCATCGCTGCATCATGTATTCTGATCATGAATGTAACATTACTGTTCTGCCGCTCGTCAGAAAATGGCGGTTTAACAGTGAGCCAAAATCAAATTTTGTTTGGAGTTAGGCAAAACCGTCGGAGAAGCGTACGAAATGATGAAAAGTGTGTACGGTAGTGATTGTTTGAGTAGCTAGAACATTTTTCGATGGTATGCTGTATTTCGTGACGGCAGGCAGGAAATTGAAGACGCTCCACGTGCATCAAAGCCGAGAACAAGTCGCACTGAAGAAAATGTGAAAAAAGTGACCGAAATCCTTGCATCAGACAGATGTGTTTCTGTAAAACTCAGAGGATATTTTGGGAATATCAAAAAGTACTGTGCATCAGATTTTGACCTAGGATTTGGCAAACGGAAGGTCTGTGGCTGTTCGAACCGCACGCCCTGTCAGGCAATGAAAAACATGCCAGAGTGGAACACTGCAAAGACATGTTGCGGTCGGCCCAAAGTGATACAAAATTAACAAAATCGATTGTTACTGGTGACGAGACATGGTGTTTTCAATATGAGGCTCTCACAAAGCGGCAGAGTGCAACGTGGTTGAGCCCAAAGAAGCCGAAACCAAAGAAAGTGCGCAAGCAAAAGAGTCGAGTAAAGACACTGCTAACCGTTTTCTTCTATTCCAAAAGAATCATTCACAAGGAATTTCTGCCAGAAGGTCAAACAGTGAATTCTGATTATTATCTCGAAGTCCTCAATGGTTTTTGGGCGAGAATTCTTCGAATTCGACCTGAATATCGAGAATAAGGTTCTTGGTCGCTCCTCCACGACAATGCCCCACCCCACAAATCGAAGATCGTGATCAACTTTTTGGCCAGAAACGGGATCACAGTCCTTGATCATCTTCCGTATTCGCCAGAGTTGGCTCCAACAGATTTCTGGTTGTTCCCAAAAGTTAAGTTTGTGATAAAAGGAGACCGTCCCGACACCATCCAGCTCATTCAAAGGGAATCTACCGCAGTTTTAAATGCGATTCCACAGAAGGAGTACAGGGACTGTTTTCGAAAGCTTTTAAATCGATTCCAGCTATGTATTGATTCAGAAGGAAACTATTTTGAATAAAAATAGTGAAATTTTGAAAATAAATCACCTCTTTTATTTTTAACGAACACAGTCCTAACAGAACCTGGACACACTGTGTATGTAGGAAACATAGTGGAAACAAGAAACGCGATCACGTGTTTCTTCCTTCCTTTTCATTTCTTTCATTGTTTCCTTCTTTATTCATCTCTCTTTATTTCCTTCTGGCTATTTACTTCTTCATTTCCTCGTCTTTTCTTTCTATCTCTATGTTCTTATTTCCCTCTACCTTCCTCTTTCTCCCTCTTCTTTTCTGCCGCTAGGACGAGAGGTTACATTTCCTTTGGAAGAACATACGGCGGGACACTGCTTGGAGGATCTGCTGGCAGATGGTGGGGTTATTTAAGTTAATTTTGAAACATAGTTGAAGGTGTAAAATGATTCAAAAGATTAACTTAAGATCCGGTCATGGGCTTTGTGATAAAGCTGATGGAATTTACCGGAGTTATGATAACAAGCAATTCTGGTTCACATCACTAGGAAACCATGTATTGAGAGTGAGTCATGAAGCACGCACCCACTGTTAGACTGGACATCTTTCTTGGCATAGAGAGTGGTGAGTACAATGGATGCCAGCGGGCACGCGTAGATTAACAAGAGTGACTAACTAAGACGGACGCCAAATACTTCCCACATTCGATAAGTTGAGACCCTGAGAGTTGTGAGATGATCCACTGTGACAAAACAAACCAAGAGAGATTCCAGAGCCATAATCTAGATATACAGGGCCAGAAGCAACTGCAGAATGAAAGAGATACAAAATGAAGAACTCCATAGATTATACTGTCTATCTACTCCATCATGAGAAGGACGCTAAACGCTGAAAGGTTAATGAGGAACTCGTACAAATATTTGGTTGGGAAACTTCAGGGAATGAGGCCACTTCTGTCGTGGAATGATCGCACACAAAGTGTGTATAGTGGCAGAACTGCACTGTAGTGGCCCAGGATAGTGGTTGTCTCTTATGAAACGGCAATGAGAATTCCGGTACCTAAGAGCGGTGTTTCATGACAGACTGACCGACAAATTTCAAGGAAGTTCCTGAGGCATGAAGTTAATTGCCTGATTAGTTAGTAGTTAATTAGTCAGACAGTCAGTTATGCGGATGGTCGTAATACATTTCCACGGAAGATCAGAGAGGGGAATCCTCTAAATTGTTACTCTCTGTTGCAGTGCAAGCCGAGTTACAGAATGCCCTAAATTTTCTCAGATATTCCCAGTCTCCATAAGCAAAAATGTCGTCATAGTATATGCTCCAATAGGCCACGATTTACTCCTCACAAATACTTTTCTATTCATCCCCCATTGTTATATTCTATGAATACGTTACATAAACATAACCACTCTGTGTAAATAGAGTTGCTGAAGAGAATGAGAACAAACTAAAATTAAAGTGATATCAGCCTTCGAGATATGTTTCTAAACATAAATGATGCTTGCAGAAGTATTGCATTGTATTTCCTCACACACGACCGGTCTTGACCACGTTACCTTGGGAATAAAATCGAAATTTGTTCCATAGCCATTTTTGGACGTGATTATAAAAGCCAGGACATGCATACGTAAATAAATATTTGGGTCCCTAGCGCCTGAAAAATTACTTACTGAAGATACAACTTATGCAGTTTAGTTAGGGTGATGATCTCTAACAACAATTCAAATCTTATCAAAATCGCTAGGGAAATTTTCGGTAAAATCGTCATTCTGTTATTTTTTAGGGGAGCGATTCGAAGGTCCACTGTTTTGAAATCCCGAACGGTCATATTCATCAAATATTGATCTATGATGGATAAACTCTTAAATACTGAATCTGAATGAAATCTGTGCAACCACTCAGGTTCTAGCGAGGGGCACATCCTTATATGTACGCATTTGTACAAACGGAGAGACGGGATTCCGGAAACCACTTTCGTTATTCAGGGGATACTAAGGCGGTGAGTTTGTCAAAATCTCCAGATAGAATTTTACAATATGACGGTGCTTTCTCATATCAGATACGAGTACTTCATGTTCTGTTATACTGAAGTGCGTCAATTCTTCAGAACATCGATGTTTATATTTCTCCTCAACACAGCGCTTCCTCGTGTATTACAAAGGACTATATGAGGAAGCAAAATGGGCTGAGGCAGTAAAGAAAAGTGAAGGATATCTCGAGCGCTGGACTAATAACGCGAGACAAAACATAATATATGACTCCGGCTTCCTAATTTCAGCCGTGACGGCTATTGAAACTATTGAGCATTTCGGCTCAAATCGCAGTCGCCGTCTTCAAGTTGATTGCGAGAGGAAGGGGAGGAAGGGGAGGAATGGCCGCGCCATAGCTCAAGCGGTTAGTCGCTGGCTTCCCATCGCGTTAGCCCGGGTTCGATCGCGGATCTGGTCAAGTGGGATTTGTGGTGGACAAAGTGGCGCTGGGGCAGATTTTCTCCGAGTACTTCGGTTTCCCCTGCCAATCTTCATTCCACCAATTGCTCCACAATCACCCTCACCTATCATCTGGAGCTGGTACAATAGGCCAGAAGTGCCTGCAGTACAAGGGACTTAGTCCCACACCACTAACAATAAAAAAAGGGGAGGAATTGAACTGATACAGTTCCCGCTCTTGGGATAAGGATGGGGTGGATGACATGAAGGACTAGCAGCAGACCGTGGTGTTAAACGAACTTTGGATTTATGGGGAAGTCTTTATTTCTATGGCTTCTCTGATGATTTGGGGACTAGGGACAGATGTTACAGAGGGCGTCAGTTTTATCGGAACCGACGCTACAGCGTCCCTGATGAGCACTAGATTCTATTGGAGATGCGACGGCCGGTCTGAGCGACGCACACTTCCCCATGGGAACAAGGGACTTTTAAAATTGCGGGGTTTGGGCAGGGAATTGTTTGTTCTTCAGTGGTCTGAGACGGGTGGCTAATGGATGGTGTCGAAGCCTTTCTTCTTGAGTAGCTTAGACTATTTTCTATCGATCCTGGGCCACAGCATATATTCATTATGGTCTTCCATATTAACTTTTCCTTTATTCCTGCAGCGCGCAACACAATCATGAATGAGAGATTAAGAATTAGGAAGAAAAATTTCGTGTTTATTTCAAGGCATTATACCATCCCTTCCTTTAGGGAGAGTGAGAAAAATAAAGAACTTTGCTCAATAAAATAGGTAACCCATCAGAGATTTGAGTCATGTGCCTCTCATATAAAAGTCTACTTCGTACGGCTGTGTAGCCCACTGGTTAAAATACAGCGATTCCACAAGTAGCTTAAAAGAGAATACATTAATTAGTGAAATATACTTAAATATATATAATGTATCTCTTTCAAATAAAGCAACCTTATAGTCTGAATTTGCATAAAATCCAAAGAGGAAACAACAGATAATTAAAACGTTCTGTGTGCTAAGAAGCTTTCTAGTCCATGAATTAACTAAACAACCAAGTCCATAGAGCTGACTCACTCATGAGAAGCAGGCAGCCGCTCAGTTGTAGCACACCAAACATTGATAAAGACCCCGAAATTGACAGTCACAGAATTTATTCAATGTTTCATTGAAAAGCATATTTTGGCGATATTGGGAGCCAAAGTAAGTATAAGATATAACACCACGCGTACCTCAGAGGAAATATCACTGAAAATTATTCACATACTCGTTAACTCACTGACGACTTGGCAGCAATATTTGGAAGCTTATTAAGTAACATGAAAATTATAATTGTATGGACTATGTGCTTTCCTGTGGCAGTGCGTACCACAAAGTTTCGACATACATAATATTGAAATAATAATTTTATTGATATGGCACCATAATATTTTAAAAGAGATAATATTAAAATGCCAGATTGGAAACAAAGAATATATAATTCTTTAACTGTAAGAACTTCGAATTCTTGCTGAATGTTTACAAACATAAATTAAATTCGAAAAGAAAAAGTAAAGCAATGCCTGTAACAGGGCATGAAGTCCAATAGGGTTTGTGAGACGTCGAGGCTCCCTCATTTTCTCTAGACAATCGGCTCACAGATGGTGGTAAGTTTATCAGCCTTACCCGTCGGCCGCCCTTTACCTCCCAGGAAGATTCCTCGTACTGATTTCTGTTAGAGGTTGAGTCGATCCAAGGGCCATAGTGACGCTGGAAGGATTATGAAAATTTGAAAAAAAAAAAAAACTAAAATGCTCATCATTGGGACTCGAACCAGTGAAAAATATCGCAAGTACTCATACGGCATGGACAATGACGACTATTTAAACAAGATGAAACAAATGAAACGTGAGACTCGCTTCCTTTAGGTTAATGGTAATATGGCAGGAGCAGGAAAACCTGCTGCAGATGTGGAACTGGCGTTGGAAGGAGGAGGCTTTGACAAGTAGAACTAGGAAAACTGATATACATGAGAGGAGAACAGCTAGAAAGCTACTTCACACACGGACATACACACACATATGTTCACACAGAGATATATGCCAAAATCTAGATATCGTCTGAGAGCTTAGGGAAAGTTTGCCGATGTTTTAACAGACAAATACATTTCACACTTTTCTAACATTCCTTTCAACACTAAATTTAATAGTTCAGTAGCACATAGTCTACAATTATCTGTTGATACAGTTCTCAGCATGATCAGGAAACTGTCTTCATATAACCCGGTCTGTGTTTGCAGTGACTCGAGAAGAGACTCCCTCCCTCCCAAGAGTGTTCAGTGCAGTCCTGTGATTCTACACGCTCTTTTTCCCAATGCCAGCATCCACGTCTACTGCTTGGATTTTTTTTTTTTTTTTGTTGAAAGCATATCCTCGCAAACCATTTTTTTTCCGCTTCTAAAATATTACTGTGGCTTACGGACTGACAGAATCTAGCTCGCCAAGACAAGAGTAACACCTGTTGGATCATGTGAAAGTGGGAGGCTGGACACGCAAAGGATGAAGAGAGATGTGGAGAGTCAGGTAAGGAATAAGAAGACATGCATCATACAAAACTCAGACGAAGAAATGTATAGACATAAATGGAGAATATACGCCAAAGCAAAATGAAATGCAGAAAAAGTTGCTGTCTCGTCACCAAAATGCAGGCCAAGATCATGACATAAAGAGAGGAAACAGATGATTTGAAGATGTGGCACAGTTCAGATATTTGGGAAAGACAGTAAAAAATCAAAGCCTGATTCAGGAGGAAATTAAGAAGAGATTGAACTCGGGTAATGCTTGCTACCATTCAGTCCAGAACCCTTTGTCTTTGCTTCTGCTGTCCAAAAACATAAAAATTATACATTTTTTTTCCTCGGCACTACAGCCCCAGTGGGCCTAGGCCTACCTCCATGAACTTCTCCCTTCACTTCGGTTTTACTAGATCTTACACATTTGGTAGGACCCCTTGGGCGGATGATCAGCTCATCGCAAGGCCTCTACCTGTACACAATCACAGAAAAACGCACACACACAAACTAAACATCCATGCCATGAGTGGGATTCGAACCCACGATCTCGGTTTCCAAGCTAGCGAAGACAGTACATGCCTTAGACCGCTCGGCTACCGTGACCGGCAAAAATTAGAATACACAAAACTATAATTATGACTGTGGTTCTATATGGGAATGGAACTTGGTCTCTGATATTAAGGGAGGAACATAGACTGAGGGTTTTTGAGAACAGGGTGTTGAGGGCAATATTTCAACCGACGAGAAATGAAGTGACAGGAAGTTGGGGACAACTGCATAATGAGGAGCTTCATAACTTGTACTCTTCTCCATGTATAATTAGAATGGCCATATCATGGAGGATGATATTTGAAGGGACTGTAGCACGAATGGGGTGGAAGATGAATGCATATAGCATATTTGTAGGAAAGGTAGAAGGAAAGAGACTACTGGGAAGACCAAGGCATAGGTGCGTAAACAATAATAAAATGGATCTTATAGAATTAGAATGGGAAGGTATGGATTGAATTGATCTGGCTCAGGATAGGGACCAGTAGTGGGCTCTTGTAAACACAGTAATGAACTTTCGGTTCCATAAAATGCTGTGAATTTCTTGAGTAGCTGCACAATTGGCGGCTCCTGCAGAAGGCTCAGCTCCATGAGTGAGAGCGAAGAAAGAAGAAGAGGAAGTTATTTAGAAGTAAGAAAGAATTCTGAATGAAAGGAAAGAGGAACGAAAAGATCATATAAATTATGTTAAAAATAAGATGAATTCATTACCTTAAATGAAGGTTCCTGAACGGAATATCAAAGTGAAGGAAACAGAAATCCGAAGGAAATATGCCTCTTTTTATAGTACCGCAATATAGCTAATATAATTCGCATTGGCCTAGTTGGTACTGAGACTAGACATAAATCCCTGTTGTAAAGCCTAGAGATTCAAATGCCAATAAAACAGCAGAACTGGAAGTCCACTATCAGGACGCATGAGCAGTGAAACTTGAATTCTGAGCACTGTACCACGGATTTCGAAATGTAGCACCGACGTGCAATACGGATCCATATTCTACAAAGACAAACGCACCCTAATTTAGGATAGCGACCGGCTATACAGGGCGAAACTAAATAGCAGCGACAACGTCACGAACGTCCTCACTCTCGCTTCAGAGTGTAGTTGAAGCAGGTTTCTGGACTAGGTATGGAGTATAGAATGAAGTTGGAAACGCAGTTATGACTGATAAACTGTACAGTGTGTCATCCAGGAATTACCTGCAGCGTTTGAGGAAAATCACGAACAACGGTCTGACGAGAAATGCGCTGAAGAAGGAAATGTTCTAATCGGAAAGGGCTCTAAGAAGACTTCCTAAAATTATTTCCAAATTTGTATACAGAGGAAGGTTATGTAGGTTCCACAGACGGAAGAAGATTCCCTTGTTTATTCATCTGCTTGTATAAAAATACTGTCCTTATCGCAGACTACGAGTACATAGCGTCGATAGACGTCTTGTTGAAATGTGAATGAGTTTAATTTTCTGAACTGTATTTTCGAAAAGAATTACAGTACTGCACACTGATCCGATAACATGTGTACGCGTCTTATAGTCACTCTGAATAATGAAAATTCTTTATTAAATTCAATAATTCTTTTATATTCAGTTCTTAATAAAGAATCGAAATGTAGCTGTTGACTCGGCATATATATATATATATATATAAATAATAATAATAATAATAACAATAATAATAATAACAATAATACTTATAGACTAGTGATTTTGTGTTCTATAATGTTAGGTGCTTTGTTCAAATGTCTCCTATGCTATTACGTGCAACAAAAATCCAGACTCCTTTTAATGAGTCTTATTTCCTTCCAATTTTTTGACTCTAGTACCTGCACTCAAGCGTCCCACGCTCAAGTAAATCAGCTGAGCACGAGATAAAGTTCAAGTAGGTGGGAGCGATAGTAGTAACTCAAAGTGATAGATTGTTCGTGACAAAATTAAGAGCAGATTCTTATCTCATAGAATCTTTGCGGTTTATGCCGTCTGGCCTATTCCAGTTCAAAATTAAATTAAGAGCACATTAAGTTCAATGAGCTGACCGCGCCATAGCTCAAGCGGTTAGTTGCTGTTTCTCACCGCGGCGGCCCGGGTTCGATCCCGGGTCTGGTCAAGTGGGATTTATGGTGAACAAAGTGGCGCTGGGTGGGTTTTCTCCGAGTACTTCGGTTTCCCCTGCCAATCTTCAATCCATCTCCATCATCATAATCACCCGGGGCAGGCTATAATAGGCCAATCAGTGGCCGCGGTGCCGAGTGGACCCAGTTGGATTCCACCCCATTCAAGGAGTGATGCTCACTGCTCAGTTCAGAGTCATTTATCCTGAAGCAGTGTCACACATCTAGAAGCCTAGGGACTCAAATACACACGCCATGCCGATCTACCACTCTGAGACAAGAATATACATTTAGGGTATTTAGAACTATAAATGCTGCAGAGAATATCTGGATCTACGAAAGGTGATGATGAACTCGAAGAGGATGTACCATTTACGGGGAGCCGGAAATTTATGTAATAAATTCATCGGTAAATTTCAAGAGCAGACGAAACTTCGGAGACACGGTTGTAGTTGTGATTGTGAAGGTAAAGGTAAAGATGTCCCAGTGCTTAATTAAGTAAACACCAGGGCATGAAGACACATGAGGAAGCGCTGCTATAGCTTCAGCATTCTTGACCTCGTCAATAAATGGGTGTGAGTGGTTTGCTCCACCATTATTGTGCTTTTTCCCTGCAGAAAGCCTCCTGGTACCCATTGGATAGGAAGCTGGTTGCACCTCAGAGCTGGTGTGAATGTTCTGTAGAAGAGAAAGCTAGCTTATTTCTGCCAAGAATTGAACCCAAGCCGTCCACCATATAGTCCATAGCTATATCGCCTGAGGTATCTTATTTCTATAAGCATTATAAGGAAGAAGATGTGCTCAAACTCTCATGACTGTGTTGGCTTTACATCCTGATGATGGCCAATAATTTCTGAAAGATGTAAAAGCAAAAATTTTACTTACTCCTGTTAAGTGTGTTGATCCAAGTAGCCGCGGGGCCTAATGCATGAAAAATCTTCGCCCTCTCCAACATTGGGATCGCGGGTTCAAATCCCACTCAAGGCATGGATGTTTGTCTGCATTAATTCTGTGTTTGTGTTGTTCTGTGTAGGTAGCGGCCTTGCGTCGGGATGATCTCCCTTCCAAGGAGTCTTACCGACTGTCTAAGATTAAGAAACTGGAGTGAAACGAAGCATTTCACGGATGCCCTATGCTCCAAGTGGGAGAAACTTAGATAGATAGATAGATAGATAGATAG
>NW_019730585.1:1446852-1526061 GCF_002891405.2 Cryptotermes secundus | reverse complement strand
GAGGAGTACGATGGACGAGAAACGAGTGGAGGGGGGGGGGGGGGGGGGGGTCGCAGACACACAGACACACAGGATGGAGATATTGTGACATTTAATGCAAGGAGATATAGTATTTAGATTACATTTGACTGGATAAAGACACTCAAATGGGTAAATATAATGATAAAGCTAATGAACCTTCGTGTTCATAAAAGCATGAGATTCCAAAATAAACTGAGCTCCCAATGTGAAATTTCTCTTGAGATTGCCTGTATGTCCTTCTTGTCCGTATCCCGGCTCCTTCGCTTGTCTTGCATCACCTCCGCTGCGGTCCAACTGCTGCGATTAAATGAAAACAGAAGGTCAAAGAAGAGGACTTGCTCCGTGAACTCAATTAGAGAAGTTTTGACTCAGGGAACTCATTAACCCATGTCAGTGCGGACAAAACAATCAGACGTACAAGAAGCATAAGCACACCTTGGAGGAACATTTGGAGTTCAGATATGGATAACGTGCAATGTGAAGGACTGTGTGTTCGAATACCGCTGATACACACGGCACCATTACGAAATAATATATTATCTCCGTGGAAAAGGAAAAGAGTCATTATAGCTCTCAAGTGACTCGTAAAACATTGGTGGAAAAAGTTCACTTTCAGAACCATATGCATAATCACTTCAGTTCTTGAGCATACAGAAACAGAACTGAACAGAAACAGAATAAAACAGGAGATAACACAAAAGAACAGAAGAGAATGGAATATGCAAGAATAGATAGCGTAGAAGCACGTGAATTTAGGAAAAAGAGAACGGAATATAACAGACTACAATAGAATAAAGTACAACAATGTGTATTGGAATAGAATAAAGCACTGAAGAGAAGAAATAGCATAACATATAGTGAAATAGAAAGCACTGAGCACAAGCTAATAAAGGAGAAAGGAACAGAACAAAACAGAACATAATACTATTAGATAAAATGAACGAAGGAAGAATAAAATTAAATAGGGAAAAACAAACGAGATACAAGGGAAAAATACTTAAATAAAAGCAAGACACAAGAAGTTCTGGGAAGAACTATTAGGTTACTTTTCTTTGATACGACATGAAATGCATAAAAAGCAACGCGTTCAGCAACTATTTTTTTTTTGCGCTTGTATTCGTTGCAACGGTAAAGGGTTCATCGAGCCGTTGTCTAGCAATGGTAGCAGGATACACATCTAGACACAGAGACTGATTGGAGGGATTTATGGAGTGCGTCTTTGAAAGGGTTCAGATGGCATGATATACATACCAAGTTTCTCTTCAAAAGTAAATAGGAGAGGCTTCACAGACACTCAGAGAGCATAAGCGACATCTATTCGGAATATAAATATTTAGATCTACAGGATATAATGGTAGTCAGATTTATAACACCCTTCAAACAAAAAAAAAAAAAGAACTCTTTGGCCTTTAGTTCGGAACCGAAATATACCGATCGAGCGACCGCCGCTTGTTGGCGAAGTTAGTGCCAACTTTAGCGTATAGACTGTGTCGCGTGGTCATCGCAACGAACCCCCAAGGCCGTTAATTTCGGTTTTATATACCGGAGCCGCTACTTTTCCATTCAAGTAGCTTTTCAATTATCCTCACGAGTTTAAGTTGACCCTGTTCCAGACCTGCTACTTCTCAGAATATCTGGTAGCGCCGGGAATCAAACCCGGGACCTCTGGATCTGTAGCCGTGAACTCTGACCACTAGACCACAGAGAAGGTTCTTTATAACACCCTTCGTTCAGTTTTAATTTACTATTTCAAGATATCTAAACGGAAATCCACCCCCACCAATGTAAGATATTTGCAATTATTTTCAGGATCCCACCGTCTCTTCTCCATACATATCAGACAACCGCTTTACAATTAGGGGTCTGAGGCCCAGCTAGGCTCTTACCATGTACAAGTAGGTTCCCTGTAACTCGGATAACGACCTACCAAGAGACAAGCTAACACCTGCTTCCTATCATAACTGATATTAATGAACACATGGAACCTCACCTTCTTCCAACCTTACGATCCGGAGAACGAAGGCAAGAGCACACATTTTCCGGTAGTAATTGCGAAAGTTCTATACCGCTAATAAGAAATCTACCATAGAACATGATCTTGGGCGAATTTTTCTACCTCCCTCTGGCGAAAACATTTTCAGCATATTGCTAACTGCAGAACACCAGGGCCCTTCAAGTGGAATGTATTCGTATCTAAGCGATATCCCCACTACAATTCTGCAATCATTTGTTGTCCGTTTCTTTTTATGTGCGTTAAACATAATACGTAATTAGAATGATTTCAAGACAGCAGCTGAACCCTACTGTCGATGCTCACCCCCTGAGATAATATTATCCCTGTCGCCATCATTATGAACATTTGTAGTCTCGTATACATCAGAATCTGTAATTTCTGATGTGGTAATACATATGAATGTGCATCAGTTTGTTTCAATATTTCAACGCTTCATTCCAGGAAGATGAAGTTCCATGTCCTATTTATAATGAATATTAAAAAACAGACTCAGATGTTCACTAATTAAGGATTGAACTAATTTATGGACACTTAAAAAAAGTCAGAGACTACTCACAAACATGACATCACTTCAAGTTCAGTTCTTCAGCTAGCCGTACTTATGCAGGCAACGTAAATTGCAGGATAATTGGCTTTTTCAAAGAAAATTATATTTCGGTCACTAAGAATTTATACTCCATTAGTGATTTATAGGTAATTAATTTATTATTTTTGGCGTAGAATCTTTAGGTGTTACTTTGTATATATTAACCTTCCTTTCTTAATGATAGATACCCTCAGTGCTTTCCTATACTTTATTTCCTTCCCGTTGTGAAGCGTTTAAATAAATAATTAGATAAACTGAAATAAGAATATCAAATATAAGATTCAAGGAGAGGGTTTAGAACTCTCGTTATGAGAGAAATTTCACATACATATTGTTCACAATATTTGTTTCAGTCGTATTCTGCCTTTTCTATGACTCATTCCACATACGAATAAGACTGACGGTCCCACGAAACAGAGGGAGTTTGCATTAGCAAACAGCACGAGTGAACCTGCGCAAAGCACTAAGGCATGGCTTCGCGCGTTTGAAGTAGAAACTCGATTTGCATTGCTTTAGCTACATGAAGCGCAGAATTCAGTAGTCTGTACCTCAAGTCCACAGAACGTTGACCCGCTTGCGAATTATCACCACTAATTTAAAAGATTGGGGCCAACTCCTGGTTCAACCCCATCAAGAAATCTCTTGATCAATAACTTTCTCCACGAAGTTATTTAACAAAAAATTAACTGCCCATTATGGAACCCAAAGTTTCAATGTCGTATTCTCATGAGTCTTAACTGGAACATGTCCTGAACCAATTGAATTCCATCCTTATCTTCGCATTCTTCTTCGTTACTTCCATCTACCAGTGTGTATCCCAGTAGCCTCTTTCTTGAGGGATTCTGAATAAAATCGTGTAAGGGTCTCTCATTTTTCACGTGTACCAAATGGCCTTCCAATCTCCTTCTCCTGGCTTTAATATACGAGTATCTTTGGAACTAACTGCGCCGACAAGCGGCGGTCACACGGTCGGTATAGTTCGCTTGCGGACTAAAACCACGGAGTTTGTTTTTGTTTGTTTTGTATGATTTCCATTCAGCATTGTATTGTACTGCAGTACCACTGCCACCGGGTGAAAACCCATTTGCAGTTAAATAATAATAATAATTTCATCTTTTCATCCAGTGGATTCTAAATTCAGAATTTCTTTTTCGCATGGATTTTCTTCATTCCTTTTCTATACGTCCTCAGCATTTTTTCTACAGCCTGTTCTACCTATAATTGTATTACTGATCTACCGTTTCTCTATAATACTCTCATGTCTGTAAGTGACTTTCGACGGGGTTTTGGATCTGATATTGGATCTATTGACCACTCTACCACACAACTCGTAATTACACTTAATTATAGGGCCCTAACTAATTACTCCACTTTATAAATCACTAGCGCACAAGCTAATTCTTTACAGTTTCTTAGCTTTTTCAGTAGTATTTACCTGGTAGCAGGTTCTAACAATGGCTATTCCTCTGCTTCCGGGCTCAAGTCCTCTCTAAACGGCGGCTCCCTTCCTTCTAAACTAATCTTCGTATGTACCGCTCAAATCCTCGGCACTGATCACGGTAGAAAACGCCGTTTCCAACAGTACCTCCACTGTTTCCCGCGGTCTGTTGCTGCGGGAACCCGTTTGTTTGCTATCATTGCCTAGAAACGTTTCTACACATTACAGTACCTTGAACCACTCCTGGATCTCGGAATGTAACTGGTAATACTGACCACAGAAAACACACCTTAGCAGCTGCACTATTTCTTCTAATTACCTCTTAACCTCTGTTCTTCTGATCCACATGACAGCAGGTGACGCTGTCTCACCCAGATTCGAAAGTTCCTATGTTTAGTGGATCAGGTTAGCGTAGGAGTATGGCTGTGAACGTTTATTCGAGGGCTACCCGATTCTATTCGCAGCCAAGATACCGCCTCTCCTGGCTCGCATGTAATAGAGTGCTATGGGAATGGATGCCTACAAAACCATTTGAACAAATATGTAGCAACAAAAAATATTACTGATGATAATTACGTCCACATAGAGACGAGTTTCATGATTTCTACTCTTATCTTAATAATATAACACATATGGAGTGTTTACTCAGGATATGGCCAAATAGTAAGGCTTTAGCCGATCACAGAGGCCGCGCGGTCTAAGGCATGAACCGTCTTCGTCCGCTCGAACACAGGGGTCATGGGTTCGATTACAGCTCGGTGAATGGTTGTCTGTGTGCTTTTATTTTGTGTCTCTATTGTTCTGTGTAAAGGTAGCGGCCTTGCAATGTGCTGATCTCCCGTCCAGGGAATCATACCGAGTGTGTATGGGATTAAGAATCTGGAAAAAGTGGCCAAGGTCCAAAGGGCTGTAGAGAAATACAAAGAGAGAAAGTAAGGCTTTATAAATACGGTGATGAAGTTTCAGGTTACAGAGAAGCAGGGAATCTTTTAATTGGCTGATAACCTCTAAAATAGAGTTAGTCACGTTTAGAAAATTGTGAGCTGAGAGATTAGGCAGTGCATTTACTCCATAAACATTAGACTGCCTTACCCATCTACAAACGAAATCTATCTTATTTAATATTACAGAAGTACAGAAGAGGAATTGTACGTTCCAGTTCATTTGCTTCTTCCTCCACTCGCAGGTAATAAATCAACACCATTATGTACAAACATTATACGTAACCCCCCAAAACAAAATAAAAATTAACAAGTGAATGTAAAAAGCATGAAGTATAAAGGATATAAGTGTTGCAATAGGAAGAGATAAATAGGATGAAGAAGGGAGACAGACGAAGATGTGGTGAGACAGATAAGTTGCATAGTTTAACACCAGAGCCAGTGGGAAAGAGAAGGTTCCAGGAGACTTTACCAACATGCAAATTACTGTGCTGATAGCATTAACTCCTATTTCAACCCTTCCACCATCCCCGAACACACAACACACCTATATACAACTAGAACCTCACTTCCTACTCCAGTGGCTGCTAAACACCCCCTGCCCCTCCCTATACAAACATAAACCCTTAATGTAATACAGAATTCTACCAGTCACATCCACAACACCAGAACTAACTTAAAATAGCACATTTTCTTTCGTGGTAATGGGGTTTGTATGTGCATGTGGGATAAGTGTAAATCCCAGATCTCTGGATTTCTGTAATCTTACTGCGGATGTGAAATCGTGCTGTAAATATAACCCCAACCCCTAGTACTAAGATAAACAGGTAACGTCCTTACTCTCTCTTTCTCTCTGTCTCTGAGGTCAAGGATTTATCGAATGAATTTACATGCCAACCGTGACTGCGGCTTATATAGCGATATAGACGCGGTAATTGAAACTAAATTGTTCACGGGTATCTCAGAGGGAAAAAGAAGACATAAAAATTATTTAAGGTTTGAGGTTTTCACGGCGGTGGCTACGAAGAAAGCAGTCTTCTGGGATCTGGCACCGTGTAGATGTGGTGTTAACCGACGTTTCGGAGGAACGTATCGCCTCCATCTTCAAGCAGTCTGCTTGTACCAATTCTCATGATCTCTTCGCTTGCGGATTTCTTATTTTTCCTTCTACTCTGAAGATGGAGGCGATACGTTCCTCCGAAACGTCGGTTAACACCACATCTACACGGTGCGACATCCAAGAAGACTGCTTTCTTCATAAAAATTATTTTCTTTATATGGGATAATGTCTGTGAACGATGAACTGAGAAGTGTATGGAAGGAACCTCTCATTATCTACTTTAGTCATGACTAGAATTTTTGTTTTGAGGGACGACGTAACAGCAGGAGCCCTTTGTTAGGGTAGCCGATGTCTGGGCCACAAATTCAATCCTGTCTCTGTCTAATCTGAAGGAAACAGTGCAAATGCTCAGTCGAAACGTTCAGAAATTTACACGCTAGTTTGAGAAGCATCAGTGTCTTCATTTATTTAACTATTATCTTGCATTTCCTATAGATCTATGGAATAAGTTTCCTTCAATTTGGCTGTTTATGAAACTATTTTGTGCGACCGCATTTCTTATAAAGAATTGAAATGGAAGATGTTTATGAACGACAAATTTCAAAGGACGCGGATGCAATCTGTAACGTTCGCTTTAATTTATTATTCAATAACTTTGTTGGAGTGATGGAGGAAACCCAAGGGAAAATAATTTGGTACACAATCCAAACTACTCGTAGAAGGAGAGCACGCGGTAGCGTAGCTGGTTGAGGCACTATGCTACAAGCCGGAGGGTCGCGGGTTCCTCTCCCGAAGTGGTCATTGGACTTTTCAATTAATTTAATCTTTCCAGCCGCACAATGGCCCTGAGGCCGACTCAGCCTGTAACAAAAATGAGAACCGGAAACCTTCCTGGGGGGTAAAGGGCGGTCGAGACGTAAGATTGACAACCTCATCGCCATCTGTTAACCGATTGTCTAGAAAATGTGGGAGCCTCGACCTCTCAACAACACTATGGTCCTGCACCTCCTATTACACGGAAAGCCTTACCTCTTTTTTATCCGAACTAAAAGATGAGTCTAGAGCGCGCGAGAATAACCACTTACCAGAGTTAACAGACAATCAGTCACAGTCAGCAACAGGGCTGTTCCCGTTTGGCAACCCTCACAATGGCAAGATGGAAACAGATTGAATGCTTATACGGAAGGGAACATAATGTAATTTTAGCGGCCCCTTCATATACATATATAAATTAACAGTATATTCACATCGCAGGCACTGCACACAGTGCCACATTCCTATCTTAAGCAAATGAAGGAAAACAGAAACCGGGTTATTAAGTGCGACATTAAATTTTGCAACATCTGGAGGCGCTATAAGAAAGCTGCCCCTTTAACCAGTCCCCCTCTATCCCATATTTTTTAGAAGTGAGGGTCTGTATCCTGCGTGGGTGGTTGACGCTGGTGCGACATTGTAACTTGAGCCTCGGGGGCAGCTATTACCGACACCGAGTACAGTACTTCACGCCTGCGTAGAACCACCATCAAATTGGTTTGGTATAAGTTTATCGGTTTATTTCAGAATCCTGGTGCAGAATATTTTATCACCATAATCATTTTTATCATTATTCACAAAGACAATCTATCATAGTAAAATTAATATTTTCATAATAATAGCAGTGAACGCGCCAGTATTTATCCTGTTATTCCTAAAATTCCGTGTACTGTAATAATAAAATTATTTTATTCATTTTAAAAATCTTTTGAGTTATGATCGTCTTATACATATCCATACACATATATGTATGTGTGTTTTTCTGATCACATTTTTTGTCGCTATTGCAATGATTATTGTTAACTGAATGCAATAAATAACTGCCAACAAAAAAAACAGATTTGTTTTGCTTTTGCACTACAAAAACTTATTGTGATCTGCTAGGAACTAGACAGCGATATACAGAGAGGGGAGGAGGAGTGAGCAACACTATTGGCATACGAAAATAGAGATTACAGATGATCAGGTTCTCTGTAACATCCATAACGATATGACGATTCTAAAAGCATACACTCCTCGTTGACGTCGATCTTTCCAACAAAATCGCTTCACCTGAGAAGGCATTAGTTCTGCCTGCAGTTTTCGATTACGACATATCTGAGACCTTAGCGTCCAGCTGGAGACAGTAATTCTCAATGTGGTCCGCATCATCGACCTCATGATTACAATGTTGGACACTGTTCATAAACTAAGTGAGGATGCCGCCGTTCATATAATCAGCAATGCCTCGCTCAAATCCAAAGTTAATAATCTTCAACCCGAGGGATCATTGTCCCCCAGAGTTGGTCTGCAGGCAGACAAGGAAATCGCTGATGCAGCTAAAGCGGTCCCACGTCGTAGTCCAGCCAGGAGCTATGCCTCAGTTGCAGCTTCTGGCTCTACACGTACTGCCTCGCCTTCCAAAGAACTCCCTTATCGAGGAAGTACCCTGGACGCTGCATCAATGTTACTTCACATAAAGTTTCTACTGTCCAAGAAGTCACTGATGGTTGCAAAACGGAGGTCTGCAGAAGGAAGACAACCACTTTGGCCCCTGAGGTAATTACTCTTACACATTGTCGGCAGCCTCTTGTTGGAGTGCGGAACTCCATTTCCTTAACAGGTAACTCAAAGGAGGAAGAGTTCAAGACAATTTCCTTTTCCAGATTTACTCCTGAAGTCAGTTATGACGTTGCTAAGAAGTCTTAGGAGCAATTGAGTCTACAGAAATTGGTCTGCACTAGACTCGAAACTAAATTTAACACTTTTGTCTTTTTTCATGTTTCGGTAATTGAAGATGACTTGCCACTCATCAATAGCACTGATGTTTGGCCTACGGGATACCTTATTGCTCCTCTTTATGTTGAACACTCTCCTGATCAGTTGCACCCCTCAAGTACACCCGTCACTGTAGGCGTAGCTGTCCCCATTAGTTGTAATCTGAGCAAGGATGTAGTCCTCATCCCTCCCAACAATGGTATAAACCCCTGCGATTTCGTATCTTTTATCAAAATGTCAGGGGTTTTAGAACCAATTGTATTGTGTTGACGGACAATGTTTACGTTTATAATCACGAAATTACTGCCCTACTGAAATCTGGTTAAGTGACATTATCTATAGTCATAAGCTTTTCCCGGCCTCTTGTTCTGCATTTCGCGCTGACAGAGACTATTAGAATTTCCACACAAGTCAATGAGGAATAGAAATTGCAATTTCAAATTTGTTGCAATGTGACAGGTGGAGACGTGACGTTGAAACTACTGAAGGATATGTGTCAGCAACAATTTCCGTCTACTGACAGGAAATCATTACTTTCCTCGTGATTTTAATGTCGCAATTATTTACAATTGCTTAAACTTCTTTGAACAAAATGTAAATGCACTTCAGTATCGGTTAATCACATTAGATAATTTTAATGTACTTAACTATGATTGGATTAATGGCCCACCACTTCCCAATTCTTATTATTAGAACAAAATTAAAGGAAATTAAATTAATGTGGCCATCTGCTTTTTTTATCCTTAACAACGCAATAACTCTGTAATAAACAGTCACTACTATCAAATGTTAGCGACTTAAGCGCTTCTGTTTCAAGCTCTCTCGTGGCCACTCCTAATAGGTACCATCCACCGCTTCTTCCTGATTTCAGTTTAACTCTTGCCTCTCATCTTGTCTGCCTGACCCCTCATCGCAGCTATGCTCAAGGTCATTACTTGTTGCTCTAAAATGCCTGACGTCATTCTGAGTGGTCTTGTGTTCAAAATGAAAATTCCGTCGAATTTACAGTGAATAATCTCACTACCACAATGCTTGAAGCTGTAAATTTAGCTATTCCTCACATAATGTCCAAAAATTCTACTTTTTCGAATTAACTTTCTGATTTTTTCAAATATTAAATTAAGAAAAAATCGACACTTCAAATATATAAGAAATCGAAATCTCACTAAAACTATAATGTTCTTCTTATTATTGCAAACTGGTTAAAACCGTAATTAAAACCGACGGGCTTCATTCGTTAAAATTTATCGATGACAATATGTAAACTAAACCTAAAGACTTTTGGAAATGTGTCTCTAAGTTTGAAAAGGATGACCATGTTGTCACCCAATTCAAATTTGAATAAAATATAATAACACGGCCTCAGGGTGTTACTGTGCTAGCACATGCTCACGCTGGTTCTTTGCTTGCGGATTTTCTTCTTTTTTTCTTCTACCCTGAAGATGGAGGCAATGTGTTCTTCCAAAACACAATATCTACACGGCGCCACAACACAGAAGAATGCTTCCTTCCCTCTCTTTCGTTGGCATTCCAAACTATGCTACATTTTCTGTGTTATTTTTAAAGTTTCTTCGAATTCATTACTAATGTTAAGCGGCAAATTTGACGTCTCAGCCCGTCGAACCCCAGTTTTGTCATTAAAAGATATTCAGAGATTTTTGCCCCTCTTTCGAATAGCATTTTTAATATGCTTCAGCGTGGGCCACCATACGTTCCAGTCAGCTATGTCAGCAGATAAGGTAGACAGGTTTGAATGTTGCTCGTAGGTAGATAGGCAGAGCGGTTCATACGCGTGCGACGCATTGTGTTGACGTGCAGGAAGACATTTTTGAAAATCTTATGTAAATCCAGTCGTCTTCTAAAGCACTACAGTTTAAAGGAAACTGATTGCTAGAAGGGTGTGATATGCAACCATTGGTCTGCTTACAGAGTGGGATGCTGAAAATAATGTAATTTTGTAACACAAAATCGACGAAAAATGTTGCACAATGCAAAATTAAGAAATTGAAAAAAAAAATGGTTTTAGAATGCTTATTTCCTAAAACATTAACGATTTAAAAAGTGTTTGTATTGTATTTCTGATTTGTTTTGACCGAAATTCGAAGAAAAAAAGATTTTTCACCAGTTTTCAAATTACTGTTTCTCTTTAATTATGAGTTGGATACCATTAGTATATTCACATTTTTTGTTCCAAATTACCTCAGGAATGCCCTCCTTATGTGGGGGTAAAACTTCATGAATCACCCTGTAGATACTGTTGGTCTCAGTGTACCCACTAAGCATATTAGGGACTTTTGCCCCTTAACGTCAGTAATGCCACAAGACTTAGCCCTTCAGCAAGATGCATCATGGCTGCAAACATCTACAAATCTCTGGACATTTTCAAAAACAGAACATCTCCTTTGAGGATAAAATTTCCATTGTTTAATCCTGCTTAATTACGTAATTATTGTGTTTCCTGTACATTTTATTGCCTATCAATAAATTTTAGAATAATTCTAGTTCAAATTCTACCTTTTATCTAGCTTGTGTTATGTAGACTTTCAGTGGTCGCCTGTTATAGGCCACCCGTTCTTGGCAAGCACTAACATAAAGGAAATGGACTGAATTGAATTATTATTATTATTATTATTATTATTATTAGTTGTTGTTGTTGCTGCTAATGTAGTAGTCGTTGTTCTTGCTGATGTTTTTGTTTGAGAATATGGCCTTGACAGAGAAACGGAGACACCACAACTAACTTCGAATCCCTTTGGCTCACTTTGGGTTCCAAACAGCCCGATAGGTTCTACCGCCAATCTACCCATAGTGACGTAGACGGCTGTTCTGCAGCGTTTGCAGACGTCGCTTCTAAAGCGCCGAAATTCTTGGTGTACGAATGTTCTGCAACCTGGCAATTTCGATGGCGGTAAAGAAAAGAGGGCTATGATATAAATCTGATCTTTAGGAATCTGCTAAGGTTAGAGTCCATTTTCTATCATAGTGGGGGTTGGAGTCCAGCTGGGTCCACTCGGCACGTCGGCAACTGAGTGGCCTATTGTACCTGCCCCGGGTGTTTATGATGATGGAGAATTTGGTGGAATGAAGATTGGCGGGAGAAACCGAAATACTCGGAGAAAACCTGCACCAACGCCACTTTGTCCACCACAAACCCCACTTGACCAGACACGGGCTCGAACCCGGGCCACCGCTGTGGGAAGTCAGTGACTAACCGCTTGAGCTAAGGCGCGTCCACTAGAGTCCCTTAATGGTCAATATATTAATAAGCGAGCTAGTCAATCAGTCGGTCGATTATCCAGTTAGTGCCTCATTCAGTCAGTGTGTCGATCTCTTAACTCAGTAAATCATCGGCCGCTCGGTCGGTCACTCCAGCGGTTAATTTAATTTTCTGCAGTACCGTAAAGCAACATCCCTTCCTAGTTGCGCTTATAATGAACAACTTTAAAGAGACCATCCCGCAGCTGAAAGGGCCATACAAAGACTAGTTACGAGAGTGAAAGGGTCACCTTAAAACTGGTCTGATGATACTGACTTTTCATTTCGAGTTATAGCATGAAAATTCACGTGCTGGACTTCAGCTTTCGTAATTTTCGAAAATTACAAGCCAAATGGGAAATTCTTGCAAAGCGTAATGAGAGGAAATAAGAAGTGAAGCCTCTATGACAACATTCTAGCTGTCACGTTCTCTTACAGTAGGTCCTTCTTGCTCTTTTAAAACACGGAATCTTCTCTTAAGAAAAGTTAACGTCACTACTCACATATAATATTTTCATGGTCCATACATTAAGAAATAAGACGCTGAAGTAGAAAAATCATGGTATATTTAACCACACAATGGCAGTCAATACTGTAGAGTGCCAATCGAAAGTGAATAATCAGTTTGTGTAGTGTCAGTCCTAGAATTTTGTGTTTTATTTTCATTAGCATTTGATATTGAATTTAGCGTGAAAAGTGTGAATCTTTAAAACAAGTAAAAATATCACATGCTGTATAATTGTATGACTCATATATTTAAAATTAAGAACTCCAAAGTTTATAAACGCCGGTCTCGGTAGCCGAGCAGTCTAAGGCATGTACTGCCTCCGCTCGCTTGGAAACCGGGATCGTGGGTTCGAATCCCACGCAGGGCATGGATGTTTAGTTTGTGTGTGTGCGTTTTTCTGTGTTTTGTCCAGGTAGAAGTCTTGCGACTAGCTGATCACCTTCCCAAGGAGACCTACCGAATGTGTAAGATCGAGAAAAACCGAAGTGAACGGAAAAGTTCATGGAGGTAGGCCTAGGCCCACTGGGGCTGTAGTGCCAAGGAAAAAGAAGTTTATAAACAGACGTATAATATCTGAAGCTGTACAACGAGTGGTGAGGAGAGAAGAGGAGAGGAGAGGAGTGAAGGGAAATGGCGGTGAGTATTGACAATTTTAACTATTATATTATTCTTTCATAAGAAATTTAATAGACCGTAACTGATTCCACATAAAAGGATTAATTCTGAAAATTTCATGTCAGTTTCGCCTGTTTTAGTAATTACGTACTTTTTTTAGAATAAACTTTTAGGCACGTCCAATGATGGTTTCGATCATTTCGTGCAAATTTGTCCGAATGTGACTTCAGTTTTCTCTGAAATAAACAAGCATGATAAGATGTAGTCTTACTTTACACTGATTATTATTAATTTATGTTTTCTGAGACCATGTGTCCACACTTAACTCAGCTTAACTTCTACAGGAGAGAACTGAACAGGAAGCGTGAGAAGTTAGGAGAATGTGATTGTTTAAAATCGTAAGGATAATTAATGTAGTGGATAAATGACCTAAGTTACTGATACGCTATTTAAATGACATAATAAGAACTTATTCGTTACCGTGATTTTTCAAACACTGTAGTTCAGTTGGTGTTGAAACAAATTAATTTTCTTTATATTTCTCTCCCACAAAGACGATAACTTGTCCTCCCCATGCTGAACTAAATTTGACTGTATTAAATATTAGTTGAAACCCAAGGGATAATTAAATACATAAGAAATAAAATTTTACTTAAATTTGACAATGGTTGGGCACTGTTGTTTAAACATTCACACTGAAGAGAATTATAAATCAAGTTTATTTAATTTTGTTAAATGTTCTCCATATTGGAAGTGCTTCTCATATAAATTGTAGATGTCAGTTGGATCTATGTTTTTTATCATACATCAATTCATTTTAGGCCGAGCCGTTTTCTAACACATTTTTAACTTGAGTGAATTGTCTGACCATCAATTTCTGTGATGCTTGTCACTTACATATTAATCTGAAATTCTAACGAAACAAACACAGGCTGACAGAATCAACGAACCTTATCACTGCAGGACAGTAATTTGTCCATCTTGATGAATTACAAACAAGGCGAATTGATCAATCTATTGTACTAGCTCCAGGTATAAAGATACACACACATGCTGATATGTAGTGCATTGACTGCAGCTAATTGGATTTCCGGACCTTCATTATGTTGGGCCCGGACCATTGTTTGTCTTCTCTGGCCCCATGAAACCCGAAAGTTTGCAATATTCGCTATTGATAGACTCTTCATTGTCAAGTCATCGCTAGCCAGACTCGTAAGGAGGAAATTAATAAGGAACAAATTGAATTAAGTCAGTGAAGCCTGAATAAGGCTTCTGGCACGAATTTAAAATTATTTGCATATAAGGAAGTGTACATTTTTCTGATGTTCTTGTAACTTACCTAAGCTCTTCTATAAACTCTTTAACAATGCCCTAAAATAGGCCACGGACGTTTCCTTGGACTTTCTGTCCAATTTTTTATTCACAAAATCTTTCTGTATTTATACCGAATTCTAACATTCGAAGCTGATCGCGCCCTAGCTCAGGCGGATAGTCGCTGGCTTCACACCGCGGCGATCCGGACTCAATCCCGGGTCTTGTCATGTGGGATTTTTTGTGGACAAAGTGGCTCTGGGCAAGTTTTCTCCGAGTACTTCGGTTTCCCCTGCCAATCTTCTTTCCACCAATTGCTCCACAATCACCCTCACCTATCATCTGGGGCTGGTACAATAGGGCAGAAGTGGCCGTAGTACCAAGTGGACTGAGTCTCACCCCACTAAGATTAATAAAAAATAATAGAAATAACATTCGATGCTAATTAACGCAAATTGAAAACTTTCATTAAATAACCCATAAGTTAATCAAAGTGGTGTGCAAATTACTGGTCTACTAATAAAGGGTTGAATTGAAGTATGCACACCCATATATATGTCACAAATATAAGGCCATCTCTTACAACATTTCCCTAATATTGTGTTTTTGACAATAAATAGGCGATTATAATTGCTCCTGAAAACTTTTCCTCTCGAATATGTTTCCGAGATTGGGCAGGATAAGATGAACGTTCCTGCACACCGTGGAAACCTCTCGTATGATGACGTGTGTATGTCTGTTTTGAAACAGCGCTCCGTAATCATATATACACTGAAGTGCCAAAAGTCATGGAATAGGTACCTAGTATCATGTAGGACACCCTCTAGCCCTGCGAAAAGCAGCAACTCGACGTGGCATCGATTCCACAAGTGGACGGAAGACCTCTGGAGAGATGTTGAGCCATGCAGTCTGGATAGCCGCCCACAGCTCCCTGGTATTTGTAGGTGCAGGATTTTGGGTGCGTGTGGGCCTTTCCACCACATCCCATAAATGCTCGATTGAGTCCATGTCGGACGAACGTAGTGGCTACACCATGCGTCGGAACTCTCCGGAATCCTCCTCGAACCAATTCTGAACAACTCCGGCCCGATGATACGGTGCATTGTCCTGCTGGAATATCCCACCATCGTGGGAGTACATGAAGTCCATGAAGGGCTGCAAATGGTCACCAAACGGTGTAACGTAGCGGTCCCTACACGGTGCCTTGTTGACAACTGAGGTCCATGGCCTCATGGGGTCTGCGCCACATCTGAACCCTACTATCCGCCCGAAACAAATGGTACCGGTACTCATCGGACCACGCCACAAGTTGCCAATCCTCCAGGGTCCAATTGGTGACGTCACAAGCTCAGGTGAGGCGGTGTGTCCGGTGTCGTGGTGTTAACATAGGCCCTCTGGTCGGTCTTCTGCTCCCATATCCCATGGAAGCTAAAGAACGCTGCACTGACCTGCTGCATATGCGTCTGGTAGCACCTGCATTGAATGTGGATGTGATTTCAGCCAGTGTCGCTTGTCTGCTACCACGGACAATTCTAGCTAGACGCCGCTGGTCACGATCATTAAGCACCCGTGGTCGGCCACTGCGCTGTCCACGGTGGGTGGAAATGCCTTCCACAAGGTATTCCCGGTAAACACGTGACACCGTGGATCGAGGAGTGTTGAATGACCGCACAACTTCGGAAATGGAATGTCCCATCCGCCTGGCACCTACTATCATGCCCCGTTCAAACTCCGATAATTCACGTCGGCTTGCCTAGAGCAGACTGGCCGGTGTTCAACCTGACTCACGAGAGAACACCTCATAACTGATACTGCTCTGGGCATTCCCAAGCCGTCAAGGGACGGTGGCGCCACTTAAAAATAAATTTACGTAATGCTATATATACCTTGTAATTTGGTTGGCTAAAAGTTTTACCTACACTCGAATATGGAAATTACCCAGTCGCGAACTACTCCATTATAACATCGCATTACACATTCTATTTTAAGAACATCAATAGTTCCTTCCCTCGAACTTATATGGAACTCTGTTGTGACTGGAGAGAGGAAATGTCTTGACTAGTTTTACATGCAGGTTTACTTGGTCCCTATACGAAATAGTAGAGATTCTACGTAATATATGCAGTTGACGAAGTTTAGTTACATAAGTTACTAAAATTAAATTAAAATTCGCTTAGTGGGGGGTGGAATCCAGCTGGGTCCACTCGGCACGGCGGCCACTGATTGGCCTATTATACCTGCCCCGGTTGATTATGATGATGGAGAATTTTGTGGAATGAAGATTGGCAGGGAAAACCGAAATACTCGGAGAAAATCCCTCCCCAGCGCCATTTTCTCTACCACAAATCCCACTTGACCAGACCCGGGATCGAAATCGGGCCGCCTCGATTGTAAGCCAGCGACTAACCGCTTGAGCTCTGGCGCCGTCTATAAGGATCTACGAAGAATTTCATCTCTGTGTATGTATGTATATCACACAAGCTGTGCAGTGTGAATTTAATATATTTAAACAACCCGTTCCTGGTGCTACAGATACAATTAATGCTACGTTTCGTGAACATGTAAAGGATTACATGGTATCAGTTAAGGAGAATAGCCATTAAATTACACAGTGTATTCATATACTTAGTCATCAGTCTATCCATCTTCTCACTCAGTCATCAATCATTGCTCTACACATTCACTTAGCCAGTAAATCGGCAGGTCATCAGTCCAACCATTCACTCAGTCAGCTAATCAATACCACCGTTTGTTGGATTCTAAACTTTGCTATGTGACAGAGCTTCGAATCATGCCAACCATTTGTTGCACACTTCCTGCAATGAAGAGATAAATGCCAGCATGACCCAAACATTTTTTTTTATTGCTGGTGGGGTGGGACTAAGTCCCTTATACTGAGGCCATTTCTGGCTTATTGTACCAGCCCCAGATGATAGGTGAGGGTGATTGTAGAGCAATTGGTGGAATGAAGATTGGCAGGGGAAACCGAAGTACTCGATGAAAACCTGCACCAGCGCCACTTTGTCTACCACAATTCGCACTTGACCAGACAGGGGATCGAACCCGGGCCGCCACGATGGGAAGCCAGCGACTAAGCGCTTGAGCTATGGCGCTGCCTGGGACCCAAACATACTTCTTCTTCATTAAAGGAAACTTAGTACATTTCCCAAAATGTGGTGTATCTTATTCCGAATTCACACACAACAGGACATTATCTCTACAACTATTGAAGCGCATGCGAATGACAGGTTATTTGTTTAGATTGTCTTATTTTCACATCATTCATAACATTCCTCGAAGATCTTTCACGAAATAAAAATTATATGAGTGTATAATTCTGAAACATTTATAATGAATATATTTTTCACGACAAACAATGATATTCAAACAAACTTTTGGGTAACATGGAAAACCTTACTGTCCACAAAATATTAGTAAGGAACAACTTTATGTCACGAACAGATGGACAAACCACAAACTCTTTGCGTTCTTCGCTTCGCTTTTTAAACAAAAGTTGATATCTTGATTCATATTTGGAAAACTTAAATTGAAGTGATTTAAATATAAGTCCGATAATTTATACACTTGTCCATGGTGCACACATCATCTTTGTTGACGAAGTTTCGATGCTCTAAAACGTTATACATGTAGTATTGACAACGATATTCCGTTACCGACATTCTCCTGCACTCTAGTGACGATGGAGTGAACTAGAATGTATTTGAAACAGGTTTCGAATTCTGCTGCGAGATGTCAGGAGCGCATGGAATGCAACAAGTTGCACTGGACAATATTGGATCTATAGTAAATGGCAAAACAATGTTATTTTTATAATATTACTCAAAGTTTATTGTTTCATAATGTCACGTGTGTAAAATAGCATGTCAAAAACCGCATAGGAGACTATAAAATGGACATATTTTAAGGTGTAAACACGCATTCAAATATTTATACACATGTGTAGAAGCCTGTACAAATGAATTAGGTCAATTAGCAAGGACTTCTTGTGGAACACGAAACTTTAGAAATCTACATTCTTTCAAGTATTTGAACATGTATAATGAGACTAGCAACGACTATAAATTAACATTTAAACAGTTTAGTAATACATTTCTGGTACACTTTCATTAACACTGATTGATATCTAGTTGAACATTTTCATGTATATTTTCAAAGATTCTTATTGGTGTCGTGTCAAGTTTGTAACTTTAACGGACAGAAAATATTCCAAAGTAAACCTGTAGCTATGTCCAGAATCTATTCCTGTAAAACCTTTTACATGCTATTCAAGAGCTGCATATTACTTTATATCTTGTTTTTATAAAGTTTCTGGACCTAATATTAAGTTTCGCAGACTTTTCTTCACTTTGCAACATCACGTGACAGCTGTATTGGTATCATTGAGGTTAGAACGTGGACTCTACTTACGTAATGCGCACACAAAATTTCGACGTTTGATATGAATCTACTAAAATGTTTAACTCACGTGACTGAGCCGAAATGTACCTAGATCTAATTGTTTGTGGCCCTTACAGCCCCTAAAATCCATCAGCACAACGGAACCTCGAAATATGTCACGACTTATTAGATAATATACTCTCGCTGTTCATCGCATTGTCGTCCACAGTCTAACAGTGCAGTCCATCTGGAGTTGATACAATATAAAAAATAATGTTACATCCCGAATACGATCCATTATCCGCGAAACTTAAACGGGACCCTCTGTTTTGTGGACTTCACTTTAAAACCTTCGGTATAAGTCGATTCTATTGTAAGTACATAATGGAGCTCATAAAAATATAAAATATAAATACTGTCTGTAGAATTACATTTTGCCTTACGAAATTGTTATGTTACTTTTCTGAAGTGTTTCGAAATTCCGTGACAAAATTTCATTTTCTCTGTTTTTCATACTTGCAATTGCAAAGTATATATGGAGGTTTGTTTCCATTTTGTAGTAAAATCATACTGCTATGAAGAACGCCGTCTTCTACGATATAGCGCCCTGTAGATCTTGTGTGAACCGACGTTTCAGAGGAACCTATCGCCTCCAAGTTCAGGGTAGAAAATCCGCGAGCGAGGAATCAGCGTGATCAGGTGGCTGCAGCCTCAGAAACGTCGGTTCACACGAGATACATACTGCGCTACATCCCAGGATACGGCGTTCTTCATTGTCACAGCTGTGAAAACCTCAAATCTTACACAGTATTAGTTCTCCAATTTTGCTTTTTCTTTCTTGTACATGGAGCCATATTGCGCAAGATATCTGCCCTGAGAAAGAAACTCTGTTACAAATTGCTTTCCCAATAACACAGTTATGGCACGTTGAAAATGTAACCTTCCTAATATGAAATAATTCGATTCTAAAGGGTTCTGACGATGGTGGATGACATAGAGAATTACTTTGTTTTTGGACCTCTTCCATCATCCGGAAATGTAGGCAATAGAGAACATTCTAGGTAATAGAGAACACGACGTTTCGGAAACTGGAACTCTTTCCTTCTTCAGGTGTCTTCCTTTCTCGCCTGAAGAAGGAAACAGATCCAGTTTCCGAAACGTTGTGTCCTCTATTACCTAGATTTCCGGACGATGGAAAAAGACCAAAAACCCAGTAATTATGAAATAATTCGTTCGGAAATTCTGGAAATGTGTAAGAGGAAATACTGAGGAATCTTGAAAAGTTGTCATCCCCAGTGACACTATGGTTTGCTTGCCTAAGCCCAAGTAACTAACAGACTCTGCAACACTAAGAAGGATGTGGAGCTGTGCAGTCTGGTAGATATTTATTGAGGATTCGGCGGAATATTCAACCTCAGTCTTCAGGGTTAAATCTAAAGTTTATGTCTTCTTGTTCTCCCTAATCACGCGTGAATACTCGTATTTACCAGAATACATGGCGTCACTTCCTGTAAGGCTAATTTTCATAGTCACTAACTTTGGATGTAAAATCTGCAACTAAACTGGTCTTAAGCAGCTGATAGTTATACAGGTGAACAAGAAATTTCGCAAAAGAGATTTGAAATTTTCGTTGCAGTGAACATCCATGCTATGATGTTCTCAATTATGCAGCAGTGTAAACTGATACGCGATTAAGACCGTTCTCGCTGCTTCCATCTCTCGGTTAGAAGTAAGTCAGACTCTCTCTATGCAACACAAGAATTTGTCAACCTACTCGCCGACAAGGAAAAAGACAAGATACGTAATTCTCAGCAAGATTAACTAAGTACAGAAGACTGCTGACGCTCGGGAAAATGCAAATTATGGACAAATGACAGAGTACACTACAAAGTCCATGGGATATATAATAACTAATCTCCTGAAGGAGTCTTCGCTGTCAGCAAATGCTGCTCAACTTCTGAGACCATGTGATTTCATGATGCCTAGGCTGTATTGGCTCATAGAATGTACGCGGGGGAAATCCCTTTATTCCCATTGTTTGCATGATAGGGTCTCTAAATCTGTAATGCCTCACAGAACACAAAGTAGGCAAGCTGAATTCATCCCTGGGCAGCCTCTCCGAGTTTCTCCTCCCCTGTAAATCCTTTCCACTACACTTCAAATAATAACAGCAGTTTCCGTGATACCTAATTCTTCATCATGGTACTGCTTAGAAATATCGCAATTCCTCTGAACGAACACGTTCATGAAGACAAAATGAGATTTCCATCATATCCTGACACCCTCGTATTTTCATTTTGAACGATCACGTGTACATATGAGAAAGTGGATGAAGTCACTAGTGGTCAGTTTAAGTCCACTGTGATTTCCAGACTTTCTCAAGGAAGAAGCTGAGAAAGGAATACTTTAAAGAGTAGAATATAAAGCTCTCTGCTTGTTCTACTTTTATTTTGAAGAAACTTTCAAAATCTAGACTCGTGGAATAGAAAAAATTGAAAGTCTCCGAATTCACCAGGGGAACAGAGATATTCGTAATTGGCAATTTGCCGTCCCTCTCATTTACACAGAATATCACTACTTCTGTTATAGAGTGCAGAGGAAGCCCATTCAGATCAGCTTTTATTTGAATAAGAGTTCTTCCCACTATCCGGCTAATGAAAAGTCTGTGATTTCAAAATTGTACACATGTACAACCATGTGTCACCAACAGAGGACTGGGATTACTTTTCAGAAATTACAGGAGGAATGACTGTAGCGACAGGAGTATAAGTAAAAGTAAAGCTTTACTACCAAGGAAAATTATTTATTTAATTCCTCGTACTCATTTCTGTTAGAGGCTGAGCGAACACCAGGGCCATAGTGCGGACGGAAGGATTAGGTCAACTGAAGAAAATTCAATGACCTCATCGGTATTCGAACCCGTGACCTTCCAACTTCTAGCATAGTGCCTTAACCACTAAGCTACCGCGGCGGCTTCTCAAGAAGGGCTCAGCTACATGAGTGAGTGAAGGTAAAGGTAAAGTAGTCCCTGTGATCAATTAATTAATTAAGCACAACGCCATGAAAATGTGGTAGGCCACTCTTTCGAAATTCCTGCATTCTATGTATGTTGCTGAGCAAAAATTATTCATGTACGATATCTTTGTACAGGTTCGGCGTGGAGTACATTCAGTCGCAATTTTCTGTGTGTTATGTAAGGGAACTTCTAGTATCCATGGCACACAGCGTCGAAGTGATGGATGATGGGTATCCGGAAAGTATCTCAACAGAAGCGATCGTTCCTCGCCGAGGTAAGAGTCCAGCATCTGCCTGGAGGGACTAAGAAATTTCCAGGGGACGCTTAAGACAGGCTAGCGGTTGCCCATCCGATATGCAAACCGAAACCGTCCAGAAAACAAGTGAAGTGCCTTACCTCAGTGCAGAAATCTTCTTGTTAAATGGGTCCGAATAATACAGTGCCTTGCGCCGCAACTTCTTCTGCATCGTACCGCACTTGATCAACGGCATCGGCGCTGAGCAAACAGAATCTCGACAGAGACATGTAAGCATACTGACAGAAGAAGTTGATATGCCTCTCCCCTCTTCAGTGTGGATTGCCAAATTTATATCTCCAATTGGTACAAAGTTGCTGGATTTAGGCCTTATAGTAAAAAAGTCGTAACTAGAGTTTTGCCTCCAGAATGCCAAGTAAGAAATCTGTGCTATAGGTAGTTTCAGGAAACAGTAGTCAATGGAATTCTAGGTCCAGAACTTACATTGTACAAGGGATATTCGGAAAATAACTTCCGTTTACTTATGCAACATACTGTAGGATTGGGGGAGAGCACACGCCTGCGAGGTAGCGTCACATGACTCATACTGCCTTATAAACCATCACATAACTGGTAACCTAGTGGTTATTCTTGTCTCTACAGAGTAAGTTTTGTTGTGTCCTGCAACTGACAAGCCCGCCATCTGCGAAATTCGCACTCTTATCCTCATTCTTTGCGTCAAAACATGAATGCTGCAGAAATCAATCGTGAATTGTATGCGGCGGTTTTCGGCAAAAATTTTATGAGTAAAGGAACTGTAAGACATTGGTATAGAATGTTCAAAAATGGGCAAACAAATGTTCACGATGAAGAGAGAAGTGTTTGGCCGGTGATTTATAATGAGCGGTGATCTTGTTCAAAATGTTGAGTAAAAAATCTATGAAAGACGGCTCTTCACAGTTTCAGAACATTCTTGTGAATCTACAAAAATTTCATGTACTCTTCTCTACTAGATTATCACAGTTAGTCTAGGATATCACAGGTTTTGCGCAAGGTGGGTTCAGATAATTCTCATGGGTGCGCATAAAGCGCAAAGAATGGTTTCGACTTTGACTTTTTAGAGCGATACCAAAAACATGGCAATGAATTTGTTAATCATATCGTAACATGTTACTCGTACTTACGAATAGACCTCTTAATAAGATGAAGTAAGATCCACTTTAAGTGATTTCGACAGTAGCCAAAACAACAGATACAGGAGTACAGAAAATTCTCAAGCTTTTCTTGAATTGCCACTCATGATTTGAAAGTTGGGGTGAGAGTGAAATAATACGCCTGATAATGTAACTAGGGTGTGAGATATATTGAATTTTACGTAAATTTGGTTGTGTAATTCTTATGCAAAACAAGGTGTTCTGAAGATGGAAGCTGCATCCTACTGGTTCAGAATCTTTTCCAATTACAGACGTTGGTATTAGGAATTCTGGAACTTTGGTATTGACACCAGAGTTAATTAAAAGCAAGGTTCGTTTCTAGAAAATTCTTACCGCAGAAAAAATACAGATTAAGGCATGGAACTAATTCATTCAATAAATTTTGGTATAAACTCAGCTTACTTATGGAGCTGAGCCCTTCTTGAGGAGAAGCCAGATATGCAGCTACTAAAGAATTTGCCAGCATTTTATGGGACCCGAAGATTTATTACCGTGTTCGACTGCAATGCCACAATGATATTGTGACATGTTGACCCCTACCTCCCCAGCGGTATGTGGCGGTAACGTAACGCTCGCGTTACTACGGTAATAGGCGAGTTCCCGCCCCGCCACTCCCCTCCGCGGTGACGTCACGAGCGGAGCCGAAGATAGCCGAGCCCCGTAACCGGGTAACTATGCAAGGCGAATCAACAGCGGTGACGTAACCGGACAGCGTGGCTAGCAACAAGGGTGCCTATTACGTCCGATCGAGGCTACATAGGGAGAAGCGAAGGCTATTCACAGCCAGTTGTACTGTAACAGTCGCCGAGTCGAGTTGTACTGAGTCAGTCAGTGAGTCCTGGAGCTACCGCCGAGTTAGCCAGCAACTAGTCAGTTGTATTCTGGCATTTTGAGTGTACTATTTGTGATACTGCAGATAGCAGTAATCGTAAATCTGTAATTTGAGTGATTGTAAGTGCGAATGTGAAATAAAATTCGCTACACCGAATACATCGAGAATTTATTTGTCGCGATATACGCCCGATACGCGACAATATATATCACACAGATTAGAGACACTATGTGTGAAATTTATTGCATTCGTCAGGAAAAGTAAATCTTTTAATTTCATGTAATTAAATGTGTTTTTACATCCAATCAAAGATGGCATTGACGGAATAAGCAATGGATGTCAGTCACCTATCGCTATCAGAATATAATTATATGAATGAGTTTACGATGGCATGACGACGTACGCGTATCTCGGATATGAGAAATGACAACAGGTGCAGAATATTGGTGGCCAATCTCTTCAAAAGAGGCGAACTGTAAAACAAAATTTTTGGAACATAATATGACATGACGTTAAAAGTCCATAAAATTCATGAGAGAAATTTGTGTCAAATTTATTTCCATCCCGAACCCTCTGTCAGCACCACGTGGCAATGTGTTATTTAAGTGCAGTTTATAGACACACATTGTGGGAACATGACCTTCTGAAGGGAACTGTTAGACCTGAGATGTCTACTAATGCAATTAGTTAAGGTATATGGCCTAGTAAAAGGCTACCCCGAATTTAAGTCTGTCTCCAACGAGAAAATCGGAAAAACAAGAAGTTCGGGGAAGAATTATCGCCTATATCTCTTTCATATGACACTTCAACATAGAAAACAAAAAGAGAAAATAAAAGGAATACACAGACACACAGATAAAAGTAAAGTGTGTAAAGTGATATCATAAGCCTCAAAATTGGGGGGGGGGAGTGGGGGAAGAATACTCGTACGTATATATATATAGAGAGGTGGACAGGCAGACAGCAAGGTGATCTAGCAACCCTCCTCTTAGTATTTTAAAATGATGAAATAAGGATACAAACATTTATAACACCGTTGAATATGGTAATTATTTCTGACAGTTGTAAGAAAAAAGAAGTCGAAATTGTAATCTAAAGAAATAATAAACTCAAAACTCCATATCTTACATATAATCCTAGGTATATAAATTTTATTATTGAACAACGACGAACACACATTTTATATCATTTTATAAATGGACACTTGATGGCAGGCAGTGCAATGGTTTAACGTGATTGATACACCTGAGGATGGCAGAATGATGCCGAAACATGTAGTGTGAAGTGACAAGTGAAATTGTATGCACTAAAAGACGGTAAATATATACACATTATGGATACGAATCAGTGCAACAGGACGCTAAAATACAATATAATCCTAGGTATCTTCACAAATATCACTAGCATTAACGAAGGAGAAATCCTCACAATCACCTTCTTCATATTTATCCTTATGGATCCCAAAAGTAAGGCAACCCAATTTCAAAGAAACACTGTGAAAAAGAACCTCGTCTTAATTACGGGATAATACAGCTCTCAGATAAGAGACAACGGGGTTCATTAGAGGCTGGATTCTAAGATATCTCACTTCGCCATAGAAAGAAAGGTTTTCTCCGTCACTACATTCGCATCAGCTCGGAGTCCCACCCATTGGGCCATAGGGACTAAAGCACAAAGCGCAAACCTGACCACCCACCTATACATACTGTCAATCTTAAAATGCTTTAAAAATCTAACTGCTTCCCCTTCATATAGAGGAATGGCAAGACACGGAGGCATACAGATTATGTGCTGAATGATTGTTTTGTTATTTAATGACCTGAACTGGTTTTATTGCCTATAATTCATTGCGGAAATGAAGAAAACTTTGCTACTGCATGGGCTCTATCTGTACATGTCTCTCAGAGGTGCGATAGAAACAAATGCTCTGGATACCTGTGAAAATATCACAGAAGGAAAAAAGAAGAATTTCTTAACTAGGGACCCGAATCAAGAGAGATCTATTTCATTTAAGGAGACTGTACTTAGGTGAATCCGCAAAGGAGATTGCTTATTATTCTTCCCGCTTTCCCCGCTCTTCCCTTACTACTCCTAGGTAACTACTGTCTTTATACTCCCTTCAGGTAGCGAATTCTACCCTCTTCTGCTTCCACCGATCCAAAGTCCATTAGACGAACTTGAATAAACCCTACTCTGCCTCATTTATTTTTACTTTAAAAGAACTTTTTTACTTTTTTTCTTATATGACTTCATGTGGCTTTCAATTTTCAATTTTCCGTTTCGCATCCCGCCAATAATCGAATGGTCGACAGGAGGTTAGAAAATGGTCTCCTTTGTTCGACCTATTTCAAATCGCAATGATTAAGTTCGACTTCACTCCCTCACCCCCCCCCACACACACACACACATATACGCGGGCTCACGTACGCACGTGTATTTTTTCTCTCTACTTTTTATACAGTTCATCCCCTTTTAACCTCAATTAAAAATGCTCTCTGCAATATATGATGGTATGATAGAGCAATAGCTGTGGAGACCTCAAGTCACATGTCTCTTGATCCCTAGCCCCACCCCATCCCATCCCAGCACACACACACACACACACACACACACACATACGGCTACAGGAAAGAAAATTCAATTCAAATTTATTATTCTAGCAGAACACATACGTCGAAACTGAGTTAGCAGGATATGTGACATGTGATTTATAAATTTAAATGATCGAATCAGGTTCTACATTCGATGGGTTTCAAAAAATCTCCATTCTTGTCATATAAATGTTATTCTGTCTTGTATCATTTGTGACATGATTCACAGGTAAAACGCAAAAATTGACGTAAGAAATGGGTTAGACTTCGTGTAAGGAAAATCGAAAGATGTATGATTCGCAGTTCCTGGCAGAAAGCAAGAGGTTAGATATCAGGCGCGGAAGAGAAGGAGAGAGTGAGAGGAGGACACGAAATGCCTACCACCCTATATTTGTGTCCTTTCTCTCAGTCGGTAATATGGCATATCCCGCAGTGAAATACTACGAAACGCTGTCTGAATCTACTTCCATAATAACAATTATTTTGATATCATTCACCCTTTGTTAATTGCAGAAAGTGAATTCTCAGGTAACCTATGAAAGAATTTAGAATAAGTCCTTTCATCGCTTTCTCCTCAAGACACTGAAGACATCGTCAGGATTGAAGATGATCGTACCGAGATTCCAACTGGAGACCTCTTTGACAGACTACATACCTGGATAATTACCAGAACAATAATCAGCTGTTTTGCCTTTCGGCAAATAAGAAAAATCTCACAAATACATTAAGAAGTCATTTAGTGGCCATAAAATTATCCGTCAGTGATTGTGCCCTGTTTATCGAACTTATAAACATATTCCTTTCGAAGAAAATATGGTTTGATTACCCGGGCTCCGTCAATTCTGGGAAATGTCCTGCATTTTCCCTTTCCAGGAAATTTACAGAGTTTGCTCAATTATGGAACCCTACGTCAATATCATTAAAGCTTTGTATTTTTCTTAAATTCTTTCATCCCTGGAAATAATTTTCTCTTTCCATCATTTCTGGGAAATTGCCCATAAACCTATTTCATTGGTTACTTAGAATATCTCGGTTTCCCTCCATTCCGGGAAATTTCACTTGTTTTTTCATTCCAACAAATCACCCCACAAGGCTATAAAATCGTATTTTATTTGTTAGCAACGATATCCTATGGCGAAACCGCACCTTATCATCAAGGCCAAATTCAGTGAAGAAAAGGGCCCTAAAACACTGCTCCAAACGGGAACTACTTAAACAGCAGGGTAACCAATTTTATGTAAAGTAATAAAGCAATGGAGGTGTTGTTTACATTCCCTACAGTACGGACAATACTTTGTAAGATGAGGCACCGAATAAACAATTAATAGTACTGCAGTTCAGTGGTGTATATATGTTTAACCATATGGTCAATGGTCTTCCGACGATCTTCATCAATTTCACGCACACTCTTTGTTCCTTCTGGTCGGCCATCTCACTAATCGCCAAAGGGTTGAAACAGGAACGCACACAACAGAGCACCACAGACAAACCACTTAACTCAGACTGACGCCAGCTCACTAACAGTCGCGGGAGACCCCCAGCTAACACCACCTAGCAGCACAACTCGTAACTACAAAGCATACGCGCGCAACAGGTCGTTTCCGGTTATTTTTGGGTTCCCCCTCGTATTTGCCTAATGATGGCTATTGATAGCCGAAACATGTAGCAGCGCCGTAGCTGGACATTGACTTTGATATTTGTTGTGTTGTGACGGTTAATAAAGAGGTTGTAATAAAGTTGTTACAGTGCATCAGTGCCATTCCATGATGCAGAGGGCGTGCAAGAGTAAAGCTTCTACATTCCAGACTTCAGAGGCAGATGTCGCCGAACTTAAGGATACATTTCAGCCGCTTCATCCCGAGAAGCGTGCTCTGGGCTACACTTGATTGAAAGTTGAGAGGGTGAAGAACCGATAGGGAAACTGTGTCTAGCTTGTTGCATTCTCTAGCCTACGTTCCTTATTTTGAGAAAAATGAATTTAGGCTTACGCGATCACCACCCTACATATGTGTCTGTGTACACCCCACCAAACCTCCATCAAATTTTGAATGCCTAAACCAATATATATGAGATTTTCTATGTACGAGTATGCCACATGGCAGCCCATCTCAACCGCGTACTTCATAAATCCCTCCCGTTTTTCAGCCTCTCTATATGTTTATCCAGTGAGGGGATGGAGACCCCTGTGTTGAGTTCGTTAGATTGAGCTAGCCTCAATCACTGGACAACCAATGGAAGTGTTAGCAGTTAGCTCTTTCTAACAAAGCAGATGAATCCCAGCCCTTCACCTGAGACGTAAACAAATTCAATTTCAGAAACGGCGTCTTCTTTAGAATACCGGATGATGGACAAAGCCCAAGAACATAACAATCCCGAAGATTTTAGGCCTGTCAACGATACAGACTTTTTAGGTAATATATGGGAAATTTGACGCAGTAAGAATATATACCAGTGCGCAGAAAGCACATAAATGGATAACTAAGCTGCAGGTCCATATTATTAATTTATACTTTATTACTAACTCCACTATGTAGGCTGAAGTATCATACGATTGTCTCAGAATTTCTTGTTGCTGAAGAACCTGGCAGAGCTACGTATTTCAAGCGAATGTATTTCAGACATCTACATAAAGAATTCTTTTTTGTAGTCGTAATAACTCCGTGGCCTTTAGTCCGCAAGCGAACTATGCCGACCGAGCTACCGCCGCTTGTCGGCGAAGTTAGTGCCAAATTTAGCGGATAGAGGGTGTCGTGTGGTCAGCTCAACGAATTCCCACGGCCGTTAATTTCGGTTTTCTAGACCGAAGCCGCTACTTTTCCATTCAAGTAGCTCCTCATTTATCCTCACGAGGCTGAGTGGACCCCGTTCCAGACCGACTACTTCACAGAAAAACTGCTAGAGCCGGAAATCGAACCTGGGATCTCTGGATCTGTAACTAGGAATTCTGACCATTAGACCACAGAGGCGGTCTTCTTTATACTCGTGGTATAAATTTTTTGCAAACATTAGAAACTGGGTCTTTTATCAGAAATATTATTTGTTCTATACGTCAATTATTCTCACTGACTTAATTCTGGAGGGTTATTTCATGTCTTCAACAGTGCCTGTATTATATAGCGTCGAACAGAAGAATGATTGATCATTGATGATTTGGAAGAAAATAGCTGTGACCTACTCAAAGTTCTATCCCGCAATTTACCTAGACGGACCAAGTAGAACCACAGTAAACAACAATAAGGATTTCCGGTGACCAAAACGAGATTCGAAACTATCATCTCCCAGTTATTTTTATGCCTATATTACGCAAAAATATTAGATTATTCGTAGAATACAAGGGATCCCAGTACCTACATAGGATTATCCGGCAAAATTTTGACTTAGTAATTATTTTTCATTTTGCGGTTACAGTTGTTGAATCATCACTGCTTTACGTATACCAAGGTCAAAATTAATAAAGAGAGAATTAGTAAAGGCAACATCTCGGAACTCTGCCCACCGGACTGGAAGATTTGTGGTTTGTTAACTGCTCGTGGACCGTATTTTTCACCACTGGATTATAAATTCATACTTGTTTTTCCAGTAGTAATGAGATTGATTTATGCTTGGTTTTCTTAACAATTCTTCTTCAACAGCAGAGAATTCGTTCTACTGTACAGTTTTTCATTAACCAAAATTACTACCGTCAGTATTAGTACAACGAAGCTGTTACTATTTCAAGTAGTACTCTTAATAATGCTACTGTAATTGCTAATATTGATCTCATTACTGCTGTCTCTGCTGTTTCTTTTTTTTCGTTTTTCTTTTTCTGTTTCTTCAAACCTCATTCCCATATTTTTCTGCCTGTTTCTTACCCTCTTAGTTTCACCAGTTTTTATTAGAGTCTACACTTCCTTCTTTACATTTTACCTCCATTTTGGTACAATTTTCGTGACTTAACGTATAAATTAATTTATATTTGTTAATTTCTGTCATTATTCCTTTCATTTTGCCTTCCTTACTTCTTCATAATGTCTTTCTCAATGCGAAACAAAGGTTCTATATAATCTACTTTTACTCACAGTGACGATATAACCACTTGCTGAAATTCCAGAAATATTCGAACGTTGAAGAAATTGGAAGGACAGCAGAGCACAAGAAATGTCCAACACAATAAGGCCTAGAGTAAAGCGTTGCTACTTCTCAAAGACTTACCTCATTGTGTGAACCGAAGCAGAAATAAGACATATAAGAACTCTCACACAAGAATGTTCAAATGTAATTTCCAGACAATTCCATTCCTTTCTAAGTTTAAAGAAGAGGGAAAGGATACAATTTGGGACAAGTCGTTTGGAAAAAGCAACTGCCAGACCACACTTAAAACCTGTAATAAAGTTTTCTTATAACCGGTAGGCCTATAGGCAATTCCAGTACTAATGGCATCATTAGGAGAGTTATTGCAAGTTTCGCCATGTACTGCGCGACATACAATGGAGACTGATTTCATACCATCGTGCTAAGCGTACTAATAATAGTACTGTTCAAGTTACATAACCTCTGCATGTAATATCTAAAACCTTACATACTGATTGCAATCTTATGTTGCTAATTATTTACTGTACGAGTACATCAGTATTTGTGCTTACGCATGTAGGCAAGAAGGTGTACACGTAGATTCTAAAAGGTTTCTAGTTCCTAGATAGCTGACGCTGGACAAAGTCCAAAAACCCAGTAATTCTGATGTGTATAGAAGAAGATGTCAGAATTACTGGGTTTTTGGACTTCGTCAATCGTCCGCATATGTTTTTGTATGTGGCTGTGTAAGTAGGACCATGAGAAGAAATTAAGGGTACATTAATTTTCGTGAAGGAATGGCAGCATAGTAGGTCAAGGTAGTCGAGCGGCCTAAGGCACGTACTGTCGGGCTCGTGTGTTCGAATCCCACACAAGGCATGGATGTTTGGTGTGTGTATGTGTTTATTCTGTGTTTGTGTTTTCCTGCTTTTAGGTAGAGGCCTTGCGACGAGCTGATCACCATCCCAAGGAGTCCTATTGTCTTTAAAATAATCATGAACCTGAGAAATGAGCCCTGTGCTCCAGAGAGATAACAAGAGGAGATAAGAAGGAGGAAAGGAGTGTTAGAATTCAGTTCAATGCTTTCCCATCTGTTCTCTACAAATGTAAACAAATCTATGCTATATTCAGAACTACGGCTTCTCTTGCCCTTTTCTGTGATTGCGTAGTTTGGTTTCTTGCCTCAAGGAGGGAGCATAAGATGTCTGAAGAGTGTAGTGAGGGAATATTTGGGCCTAAGGCAGAAGAATAAATGTAGGGTGGTAAAATTTGCATACTGAGGTACTCCAGAATTCGTACCCTTCACTAAACTTTATTAGGGTGCGCAAATAAAAATTATTACGTGGGTAGGATAAAAAGTTAAAATTGTCCGTGTGCGTAATTAGTTAAGCACTATGCCTTGAAGACATATGCGGGAGTGAGGGTATAGCCGCACTATTCTTGACCTCGATTTAAATGGAGGTGTACGGTCAGCTTCACGCCCCAGCCGCTTTACTCCCGTGAGAAAAAGCCACTGGATAGGAGGCTGGGTGGGCCTAGAACCGTTCTTGACTCTGTGATGAATAGAAAAATCTTGCACTACCGAGAATCGAACCCGGGTTCGTAGCCCGTGTTTCGTCTCTCTACCTACTCAGCTATCCCGGCTCCAACATGGGAATAACATTTAACCTGGAAACCTCAGACAACTTGGAACACCTTGGCGTAGACGGAAGGACACTTTTAGAAAGGCCATTGAAGAAATTATACAATGTGACGTGTATTGTTTCTTTTTCATGAATCAGAATTGGTTAAACTTATGGTTCTTTGAGAACAGTTTAATGTATCTTGTGGTTTCATGACGGGGAAATTTCGAATCCGAGGCAGTAATATCCCACGAAGTAATTTTCTACGTGGTGTTAAGCTTTTATTCAATATACCATCTAAAAACACATAAGACAAAACAAACCATCAAAGCATTTACAAAACTCTCATACCGCAAAGTAACGTAAGAATAAAGGCATCTGTTAGCCGTGCTACTAAGATTTCGAACTTGGCCCGAATCGCAACGCAACTGTAATGAAGGATGCAGAACGATAAGGCGGCTTCCGGGTACGGGATTTGCGACGAGCAGGAGAACTCTGTTGCCCACGTTCATGCTCCTGCGTACAAGGTCCTTAACTTACAAGACGTTCGTCGAGCTCTGCAACACATACAGCAATGCTGGTGCTCCTATCCCTGCCTCTCCGGCAACCTGCTTTACAATCCCCGCATTAATCTTCCTCTGGCACTACTGGTGCCAAAGCTTCTTTATCTTCCCCAAAGATACATAAACATCAATTGCGCCAAATATAATACAGAACAAGTCATACAGTAACAGGGTGATGATCAAGATGGAGAGACTGGTAATCATGCTTCATGTTTATCAAGTTTCTGGGTCCGAATTCATTAAATATAAAAGAACATAGGCTAATTAAATTAATTTCAGGAACGGAGCTCGTCTTTAGAATCTCGCTGTTATTAAGCTACTGTCGTGCCACATTCATTAGATGATAATTATATGTTTTATGTACCTACGTACCTATCTACCTACCACTTGGCGTTACAGCCTTGGGTGAGCCTTGGCTTCCTCTAAAACCAGTCTCCACAACCAATACGTGCTGCCATAGGAATGGACCCACGCATGATGACCCGAGGCTGGTTTTTACGTTTCTGAACAAAATTATTTTTACAGGATGAGGTTGTTACCTTCATGCCCAACCCCCACCTCGAGTACCAGGGTATCTCTCTTAGTCTGGACTCTACCCTTTGATATTTCCGGCATGGGTGACCCTACTGGTAGTAAAACTACCGCCTTGATAGCTCTCCAGGTAACAGAGACATGCAAGCCCCACCACCAAGGCAAGGAGGAAACATTTTTGTGAGAATAAGTTTTACGTAAGTTTCAGTAAGTTAGGTTTTATCGACCAGACGACTGACCGGAGCCGAGGATGAGATAAGGCTCTTATCTTACTACCTTCAGCCACCAGTTAAAATCTGAGTTCTTCTGTAAAAATGCTTACCCACATGGGAACCATACATGGACAAGTTTCTGGAGTTGAAGGACGGCGTCCAATGAGAACTGTCGATTTTAGGGCATTTTCCTAACTCGGCAGCAATTACTCGTCCACAAAAATGTAAACCCCTTAACCCCGGAAACTTGAAAGATCATTTTAGGAGAAGATTCCGCCACTAGAATCTCTGTCGGAAGTAGAAAGGATGGCACCATTTTGCGTCGTCATACTCTTCAGTACGAGTGAGTAACTCGTCCGTATTTGGGTCACTGGCTGCAAGGCTATAGATCTGGTTCCCACTTTGTAGGTTTTTGTTGGACACTGTATGTAGTTAACCACTTTAGTAAGTTAATTATACTTCACTTTCAGATGTTGGGTTTTCTTTTTTTTCTGTCCTTTTACAAAACCGAGATTAACGGCTGTGAGGATCCATCGGGCTGACCGCGCAACACTCTCTATCCGCAAAAGTTGGCACTAACTTCGCCGAGAAGCGGAGGTCTCTTGGTCGGTAGATTTCGCTTGCGGACAAAAGCCACGGATTTTTTTAACACATTCGTCCTACAGGACTTAGTAGGAAGTACCCATAGCTGCCCTATAGTGGTGAGAACAGGCATTGGCCCTTTGGGCACAACACTACTTATGCAAAAGCCCAAGATGGATGCATAACAGTGTAAATGCAGGATTACGTAGAGGTAGCAATAATTTAAAGGGTAATAATTTAGTACTAGGATAAAATATAATTTTTTGCATATTCTGAAGACATGCACGAAAACAAGTCGAAGAAGAAGTGTCGAACTGTGCAAAAGAAAATCTTCAGGTGAGTGTCTCATAACTGTCTTGATTGCAGAAGGATCGGCAAGGAAGATGTGAGGAATATAAACAGATCGACTCCATGAGTAATGGGATCAGCGAACTCTGGAGAGTATGCTTACCTGCTAGAGCATCTATTGACATTCTTCCTTACACATCGACCTGTTGGAGGGAGAGGAAAAAAATANGGGGGGGGGGGGTTCATGAAACTTCCCTAACCCAAGGTCCTATATTTTATTACTTCTTAGAGGAGTAGGCTCTTCCACCTCGTGTTAAGGTGTACACGTTCCCAAAATATTTTACATTATGCCCTCTTAAATGTTTCATAAATTTCACCCCAAGTGCAAATATATTTGATCTACAGAATTACTTGGGTTTTCGATTTTTTCCATCGTCCGGAATTTTAGGTAATAGAGGAAACGACGTTTCGGAAACTGGATCTGTTTCCGTCTTCAGGTGATAAAAGAAGATACCTACTCATTTGGGCCCCTTAGAAAGAGCTAATCTCAATCACCTAAAATTCTGGACGATGGAAAAAGTCGAAAACCCCAGTAATTCTGTAAGTCATGCACCATCGTCAGAACCCTTCAGAATATATTTGACCTAATTTTTATTATTTTTTATTATATTTTTGGGGTGAGGCTGAGTTCACTTGATACTGCGGCCACTTCTGGCCTATTGTACCAGCCCCAGATGATAGGTGAGGGTGATTGTGGAGCAATTGTTGGAATGAAGGTTGACAGGGAAACTGAAGTACTCAGAGAAAACCTGCCCCAGCACTACTTTGTCCATCACAAATCCCACTTGATCAGACCCGAGCTCGAACTCGGTTCGTCGCGGTGGGAAGCCGGGGAATAACTGCCCGAGCTTTGGAGCGGCCATGACCCAATACATAGCTATGAGTTTACATTTTTTATAATTTAGTATATATGAATTAATATATTTTATTTAAAGAACGCTTATCAACTGAATTAATGGGAGGGATGTAAATGCATTTTTGAACGTATATTATTATACCGAGGTTGGAGTTTTGAAACTGTCCCTCTGAGGTCGGTTTCCAAGCTCATCATAGAACGACACTTTGTTTTGACGATTTGCCACTGGAGAAAATCCAATCTCGCACAGGTAGAATATTGCGAAAGGAAGGAAAATATTCAAAGCTTTCCTGCTGATATGAAGGAATTCACCTACGGTACCAATCCAAAATTCTATTTACGACATCCTACAGAAATAAACTTTTATAGAAATATCAGGTATAATGTCAATATATTTTTCTTCTTCCTCAAGAGAAAAGTCGTGATTTTTGAGCGAATCAAAATGGAATGGATTCGTGATTTATTTAAAATTTTCTCTTACTTATTGTGGAAGATACAGTACTTAGAAAACCTGAACTTCAGATTAATCAAGTGACCTTTGATATACTGATAAATTCAACAGTCCCTTGTTTCCTTATTCTTTTCCTCCACAAAATCTTTCAAGCGAGAAAATATATCCAAAATTTCCCTTCTTCTTTTTCTGAGCCACAAGCCCAACTTCCCAGCAAAAGTCTTCATTTTCTCAGTCACTAAAATAATGTCAGCTTCGTTCCCTTGCATTCCTATGTTCAATGTATGAAATCCCAAAATATATCTCTTTAAGTACACTAACTTAGGAACAATTGTTCATGGCGAAAATTGTGCAGCATGTACCATATGTATATTATTTAGAAGGAATTAATTTTCCATATCCTTGAATATAAGGAGGCAATAATTTATTTGAATCAGCCAGTCAGTCAGTTAATAATTTATATAAACATTAACTTTCGAACAAAAAATCTGTGATTAAATTACTTGCTGCTTCACATAGTTCTATCTCTCTGCATTTTAAAATTTAAACCAAAATGATTTAACATTAAGTAGAGGAAAGAAGCAATCTATTAAAAAAAATGATTCACTGTGAAGTGAATGAGCTGTGCTTGACTCCTGGCAGAAAACTTGTAGCAGATAATCCGTTTTTACGGGAAACTATGGACAGCCTAATCTCACGCTGACCTGTAGAATCGATAGGACACGTCATAAGTATACAACGACACTAAATACGTACGATAATTCATCTAAGAGATATGCACTGCCCTACCTTGAATATATGACAAATGATGAATGCTGGTTTGCGAAAGTTGTGACGTAGAACACGTTTGTAGTACAAATGAATAGGTCTCTCCTTCCTGAAATGGAGAGGGAATGGATCTATAATAAAGCAATTATTTAAAAACATGGTAACTGCTTCAAATTCGAAAATTTCGGCATGCTTCTGCGTGTTGACATAAGACATTAAACCCTCACGCATAGAGAACAAAGGAGTATATTCTCAGGTGTAGAGAAAAAAATGATATAATTTCTTACGTGTAGGGGAAAAGGGGTCTAAACCTTGGCGCACGGAGGAAAAAAGGGCCTGTTTTCCCAAGTGCAGAGAAGGAAGAATCCAATTCTAAAGAGAAAGTAAGGTAAGAATGAATGAAATCCTTTCGTAGAGAGGGGAATGCATCTCTATTGCCACATGCATAAAAGAAAGTTAATATAGATTGTAAATTTTCGCTTGTAGAAAAGAAAGAGTCTAACTTCTCACGTACAGAGAGAAGTCAGCACCATCAATTTTAATGACACATCATCAAATTACTCTCATATAGAGAAGGAAGGCGCTAAATACTCATGTGTGGAGAAAAAAGACCCTTAGTCCACACCTACTATAAGAAATTAATATTATATTTATTAGTTTGCTAAACGTTTCGGAGCAACAACAAATTCTGATATCCTCTCGCGCCACTCATGCGGTTTTATCAATATTAACGTGATTTTACTGACGGTGCGCTGAACTAGTCGATAAGCTCAAGCATGTCACTGAACAATACAGAGTGAAATATGCATCCCGTACTTGTTCTTCTAAGCCCCATTTAGATATTTGCAGTTCCTCTTACGAACCAAAGAAGAAATAGCAATTGCAGCGGTGAAAATTGGGATTGTACCTCTTTGTAGTATTTTTAGTTATAAAATGATAGAATGCGTAAATAATGAGCCGGAAAGGATTTGAAAGAGGCGGTCATTGCCTAAACGAGGACTATTTAGGAATTTGAACGGAGGAACTAATAAAACCTTAAAGAGCCTCAATAAGTTAATAGATGTCACTCTGGGATTCGAACCGAGCATCTTCCGAATAAAAGTCTAAAACTTTGTTGCTACACCAACCAGCCCGAAGACTGTAGCTAGAACATCCTGTAGTAACGTGAAATCTCCTTAGATACGATGCGGCGCCATAACACAGGGAACCGTGTTCTAATTGTTATTTCGGACATTTCAAATTAGAAGAATGCCGTCTTCTGGGATGTGAGGCCGGGTAGATACTGCGTTAGCCGACGTTCCTCCCAAACATCTACACGGCGCCACATTACAGAATACGGCATTCTTCATAAGCACCGGCGTGAAAATCTCAAATCTTACATTTCAGATTAGATTTGCAGCTCAAAATGTTGCCCCATGTTCTGGTTTTGTTTGTTTTACTAATGTGTTATTTAACCAGATGCATGTAAATTTCTATTCAACATTACGCGTGTCAGATGTTTGGCTTGAAGCCCGTGCCTTCTAGCATCAGAGTACAGCTGGAAGTCTAGTGACTAACGACAAAGGGGTTACACAGAATTAGTGGGTCCCTGGACTTTGCCCATTCTCCGGTATTCTAGAAATACGAGAAGAAAGCGTTCCCGAAATTGGGTCTGTTTACGTCTTAAGGTGAGGAGGAAAGACTCCTGAAGACGGAAACAGATCAAATTTCCAAAACGTTGTTTTCTAGTTTCTAGAATAATGGACGACGTACAAAGACCAAAATTATAATAATTCTAAGTGTTATACTCCATAGTCAGAACCCTTTAGAATACGTGTATACAGGTTACACAGGACTAACACACAGAACTCTGCTTTCCAATCACAGAAATGTGCTATATACAGTATCAATTACAGAAATGAAACAACATGGTCACAAAATTTCAGGAGTATTTCGATGAAGGTAATATCGTTGCTATATAGGCATGTTATCTGGGATATGTGCTTTCAAATTTCGGTGAGTAAAAAGCTCAGAATGACATATTAACTCTTTGATTCCTGGAAATTTCTACAGATTTTACTTTGGGAAATGGTTTCCACATGACCCAATATTGGTACGCTGAACCAACTTTTGTAACAGTAATTTACGGATTTATTCCTGCACCATATGTTTGGCTACAGCGCTATTATTACGAAATTATTGATGTGAGTTTTACTATTCATTTCGAAAAATGTTATCATATAATCTATTATACAAAGCGCTAATGATGAAGACATACAAACTATTTCTTTTTTGTATATTTTATACGGTTATGAAAACAGGTCACTTGCATTGATGGAAGAATATAATTTTTTAATATTTTAAACAGAAGAGAGTTCTGTCTTCTGAGGCGTAAAGCTTCGCTTTCTGCCTGCTCCTTCAAGATGATTTCCATCTTGACTTACTCTTCAACTTTGAAGATGGAGGATATATGTCCTTCCGAAATGTCGGTTCACTTTCACTGGACTACACGGTCTTGTATCCCGAAACAACTCTTCATGAACACCTATGTGAGAACCTCAAATCTTAATTTGCGGGCAGTGTTTAGGAATGTATTTGTATCAAAAGAGATTTCAGCACGTGAGCAGTTTAGAATATTTCATGACGGAAAGATAATGCAAGATTTGATGAACACAAGATGGTGGCTATGAGGAATATTACGGGATATGTCTTCGTGCATTTTGATAGGAGTTTATTGGTTTTCAGATCAACAAATCAAAGTGTCCTGCTGCTACCTGTAGCTTGCTTGTCTCATTCTATGAAGGTAATACTGTTCTCCGAAAGTAGGTAAAGTAGTAGACTACACTAGGTCACGTCATGGAAGATAGGGCTATACAGAATGAAAATGATTTTTACAGGGTCCCTAATAATATTATGATAGCGATTCTGTGTACCGTGAATGTGCACGGCATGTAGCAGTATTGGGGAGTGACGCTGATCATTCTGAGCCCTTATTTATTTGGATGATTATAGATGACCATGAAATTTATTTCTAATTAATTCTCGGTAATTTTAATTTCAAAAGTCTTATGTTTCGATATTACTGGAAATGTGTTGTGATCTTAAATATCGTATTTCATTGTCTGAGACTTGCAATACGGTGTTTATGTTGGAATTTCTAGATTCTGGCAGGACCAAGGAGTCCGGAGTTCTGACATTTACGAGCAGTCATAAATTTAGCTCGGGTACAGGGAACCGGACGCGCCTAAAGGGAAGGTCAATGAGAAGGACAGGTCAGAACTTGTTACGGTTGCCTGTGAATGAGGGCCAGTATGATTGAGTTGCCTCGTTCAAGCTTCCTACGGAAGATGGGATGAAATGTATATGTCCACACCATAGAGAATTCGAATTCTTTCGAATTCCCGGCGTGGGGTGTGCGAGCCATTCCACAAAAAAGGACTTTCACCATATTCCGAACTCAACGGACGTGACCCTTGCACGCTCCAAGACATAGCCTGCCGATCGTGTAACGCTGTAACTTAAAGCTAAGGATACATAAAATTAACAGTGGTTTGGAGAACAAAAATGTGAATAAACGTCAATTGGATCAACTCCCAGAATACCGCTTTCTTCGGCATCGCTACCCTGAGACTCATGCAAACCGACCAAGCTAGTTTCCCGTACCTATACCGACCTTCCTTAGTTTGATCTGTGAGAACAACTTCAAGTAGCCATCATACACTGTCCTAAGGTAGAAACAGGCGTAGCAGGGATAACACCATTCCGACTGAGCTGAAATTTAAGTAAAGACTGGTTGGAAAAGAGCGGTGTTAGGAGGGCATAAGGGTACATACGTAATTCCTTGAGGAGAATTTTCTGACTGAAATATCAAATTGCAAGGTAGAAAAGGAAATGGGAATATAACATTAAGGTGCGCGTTAGAGACATGTTTGCAATGATGGGGGGCGGAAGGATTTATCTGAGGTTCGTGTCCAGTGACAGATTCTCATGTTAGCGATTAATAAAAACCTTCGGGTTCTCTTGCCATTTTGTGTTAATTGTAAACACCACGCTGTTTAAACTGAGTACTTTTTGATGAAACATGAGGGTGAGGCTATTCATAGTGTGTTTAAGAGGCAGAAGCTGAACACAAGTATATATGCACTCAATTTCCAGAACGTAACACAGTTCAGCAAATAATTAGAGTATGTAATGTTTAACAGATGCCAGTCCTCCGTCGCTATTGGTGATAAGTTTGAAGCATTTTGTTGCCTTGTGCTACATGTAATGTGGCGTGCTATTGTGCAACTTTTCATCGTACAGCAGAGCACAAACACACTCCCTCCTGCCCCTCTCTTTTCCCTTTAGCATTAACGTTATTTTTAATACACGTATGATTTACACAAGCAATTCATTACGGTTGGACCCCCACCCCCGGGTCTCACTGTTGAGCACGTAAAGGTGTGTGGCACTCACCGCAATAAAGGTCATGTCAGATGCTGCCCTACTTTCAAAACAAGAAGGACGTAACTGCAATAATACAAATATTTCTCAACGGTGCTGAAATGCGTAAATACTAACCGCTTAAAAATTGCAAGGTATTGGCTTCAATTGTCATTAAAATCTGAAAGCGAGAAGAGGCGAAAGTTATGTATTTATTCTTTCCCTTGTTTCAGTTATTGTTCATATATATTGTTATTTAAATTTCTCTCTCATTTCTGTCTTGGTTTTCATGTATGAATTTTCATAATTGTAGTATATTTGTTTTATGGGATATCTTAGTTAGAATGTCTACATCGCATTAGGACAGTCCTAGATTTGAACTTTGGGCCATAAGACAATTATCTAGATTTAGATACTTCGTGGTTCGTCCCAGTCTCTTCAGACCGGAATAGTGCTGAAACACTATCTTAAAACAAACAACAGTCATTTCATTCCAAATTGATCATTAATAATAATTCTCCATTTCGGCACTGCAAATGAGAGGGAATAGTTTCATAATATAAGGAATTATTAATTTTGATGTTTCTTTCTATATATCTCTTTCTTTCCTTCCTTCTTCTCTATATTTCTTTCCGTTTTTCCACCTCGCCTTCTCACTTCCGTAGCTTCTCTGTTTCTTCTTCCTCCCTTTGTGTCTCTCTTGTTCTTTATTTTTACCTTGGTTGGAATGACACTTCTCGTTGGCGCCAGTTTCTACCGTCTCACAAAGTGACGTCCGTTCTTTGGATGTTATTCTTGCATTTTCACTACGTCACTCAAAATCCTTTTATATACGCCTAATTTTTGTCATACAATTTTTCTCTATTCATTTCTATTTTACGCTCTCCTTTCTTCCAGTTTCTTTTTCTCTGTAGTACAATTTGTCTCGAAACCAAAATACATTTTAACTTATTACTTCTCACTCCGGTTATCTCCGAGTCTGCCGTTCGCATTCTGTAATTCTATATTGCTTATACCGTTTATCTTCCTATTATGTCATACTATATTTTGTCACTTTATGATTCCATTTTCTTTTCAGCTGGAAATTAATTTTGTGTTTCATGTCATTTCCATAGTAACCCACAAGCCTTAGTCTTGACATTTACTTTCTTCATATATAACCTGAATTTGCAGCGCGATCCGTGTCTAGATAAGGCACTGAAGACCAGTACACTATACTTCTTCCATTCATGCTTGTCAGTTGTCTGAATCGTTTTGCTGACAACGTTTCACGTTCCAATTATTATTTATATTTCCAATATAATTTAATGAAGTGCTTATCTGGTATATTTATTTTGTTGAAGTATCTTCCGTTAATCACACTTTTCATTACATTCATGTTTACGGTTTCATTTTTCAAAATATTATTATTGAAATTTTGTAAATTACCGCGGCAAAGGGTGGAAGCAAGAATAGAAGTATTGTTGGATGTGTCATTTTCTGTGTTATCAGTTTCTTATGAAAGAAAAGTCTATGGGTCTGGCTGTGTATATACCCCTCTCATTGCTACGTAACAACTCGGTGGAGACGCTCCCAACGAATAAATTTTGGAAGCGTCGTTTTCTTTGTGGCCTTTGACGTATAGAAAGAAAGTAGGCGATTAGGTCTTTCCAGGACTTCTTTTTGAATTGCAATCAGACCGACTCCGTAAGGCTTAATTATTCCTTCAATGACTTTTACATATCATCAACAATAGTGTCGGAGATTAGTCAAGGAACAAAAAGCACCTTCCTTCTCTTTTTTTTAAGTGGCAGAGAATTCGATGACGTTATTTTGCAGTGTTTGCTGCTTGAGAGTCAATAACGGTCTTTCTTATATATGGAACTGTATTGCGCCTTTCGGAAACTATTTCCTCTGCAGAGAATCAGGCGGAAGACCAGCCGATGCAAAGTCCCAGCAAGATATGGTGCGTATTAGCAGGTGTCGCGGCAGTAGGAACTGACGGCGCAGGTGTTAAGGTGACAAAGATACAGTAAATGGTCTGTGAGGATTACTGGTCACATCTTTTTGTGACACAGCAACTGGATGAATTCTTCGACAATCTTCGTAAGACTAGGCACCATTACACAGTAAGTAATAATATAAACTCTATACCATATTTTCAATGTCAAATTATTTAATTATAACAAAATTTAATATTACTACATTTATATTATTTTCAGATTCATTAATTGCTACACCATGGGCCTCTCTTAAAATCTTCTATATAAAGTAATATCGAATTTCCAAATTGTCTATGGAAACGCACACTAAGTAAATCCAACGACTGATTTGATGTTTTGAAAACATCATTAATGTGTATCTTGTTATATAATACTTTCAATTTTTTATTTTTATATAATCTGAAATTTGTATCTTTTACATAAGCATTTTTAAATTTGTACGATTAATAGTGTTATATCCATTTTATGATTGCAGTTAAATGGTAGATTTTTGTTGATATGTATTTGCCTGATGATGGCCGTTAGTGGCTGAAACATGTTGCAAAGCCACAGCTGAACGCTGACTCTGATGTTTTACTATTTGCTGTGTTGTGACGGTTCATTAAAGAGTTGGATGAAGATTGTTCCCAATTTCTTAATTGTGAAGAGGACCCAAATGGGGCATAAAAAATATATTGTAAATATTTTATTTGTAGTTTTTAAACAACAATGTCATTTTTATATTTGCAGATTGGATCATCGGAAGACTTACTAACAATTTTTACGAGTGATTCGACCATCTGAAGAGTGAATCGGAAATTCAAAAGAACAGTTTCAATTTGAAAAATTCAGGAGTCATAATTTTTCAGTGGGGATGGTCAGGAGGAATATTTTCTTTGCCTGCATCGGAAGTAGATATAGGTCTGTGAGATTTAACTGGCATTCAATCATTCCTGCCGGATTTGCAATCTTAATACAATCTCCACACTTGCATGACGTATTTTACTAAATTAATATTTTTATCTCCTTCGTTGTATTTCTTTTTTCTTTTTCCTTCATAACGTCCTCAAATGTTACTACAAATGTCAACCAAGTTTAATTTGTGTAGGTTTTTTATATTGTGGCGTGCCGCCAGAAAGACGGAATAGTTCAGTGAGATCAGGGCTGATTTCCTAGGCAACGAGCAACGTTCCCGCTATAGCGCTACAATCGGAACACATCCAATGCTATACGACGGCTAGCAATATCCAAGCAACGAATTGTTTAAAGCAGGCATTTGCGTAGCAGCGGGCGAAATTAACCTTTCGACAAGGTATTCCATATTCAGTCCGAGTGAAAATTATAACAGTTCAACTTCGGCCGGAGACAAGCAGAGTATGTATTCGACTTCAGCTTGAGTGAGTTCGTATCCGACAAGGAACCAAGGACAGTTGAGCTCCGAGCAGATCAGAAGACGCTTCACCAAGATCAGCGGTGCAAGTAAATGATATATTGAAGAAGAAACGTCTGACGACGCTATAAGTTGAGAATAATTGTACTTGCGAGTGTAAAAGAGACTGTCCAATAAAATATTCGTTCAAATCCGAGAATCCGCACAAACACACAACAATATTAACAATTTCAAATGCGCCAAATATTTCAAACCAGATATTTCATTACTTTATCTCCATTGAAAATCTGCCATTTTCGAATATTTGGAAAGAGGAGTACAATTCAAAACTGTTTAATCGTGAAGGACACATAGGCGTAATTTACAGGAATACTTGGCACAACTCGATTCAGAAGTTCGTCTCTCCCCGCCCGTAATCTAATAACGTTATAAGTAAAGTATACAGAACTGTAAATATGTGTCTGTACGGACGTAAATCTTGTGCCTTCCGCTTTAGGAAGAATTCAGAGGAGACTGACGAATGAAGACAGGACTAGCGATAATTTAAAAATATGAAATCTGTTTCGCAGGAACTTCATAATTTATATTATTCTCATATTTCCGAGACGATTACCCAAGAAGGATAGAAAGTTCAGGATATGGAGTAATAAGGATGTGTATCCGAATTTTTAGTTAGAGGCCACTTCGGAAACCTACACTTCGACTGGATAATATTGCAATTTACGTTATATAAGTATGCTGTGGAGGCGTGAAATAGATTGAACTTGCCTCGAATAGGGCCCTTGTCATAAAGACGATGAACTTCCATCTTTCTTAGCAGCTTCATATCTCATGATGAGCTGAACAAACTGTACACATAATTCTAAAGTAAAGCTCTGTAGCAAGACCTCACCTTCTATAGCTGCCTTATCGACTAGACTAGCAGTACCGGTCGAGTATTTATTTCAAGTCTCTTGCAACAGAGGGCATACAAGTCTGCTGCACATTGATTTTTCCCAGCGTGAATTTTGTCTGTACTTCCCTGTTTATTCGTAGGTGAAAATTGTATTTGCAGTCTACTTCAGTGGTAATTAATTATCTATGTCAGTTAACTGTAAAAGAAAAGTCCACAAAATGTTGCCTCTATAGAAGAATACACCGCAACACTATTTCAGATCACATTCATGCCAGCTTCAGCAGAAATTCTGTTATGTAAACATTGTTCCAAAGGACAAAAGTGAAGGAAAAATAGAAAATATTTTTAATTGTGAGCTGAAATACTCGTACGACTTCCGGTTGATATGTTTCGCTGGTTTACTATATGATATTTTTGGTGGAGTAAGATATTATTAAACATAATATCACGTTGTTGCTAGCAGGCATAAAATTCTTTGGACAATGGGATATTACTGAGAAGGAATTTTTGTAACGAACAGAGATCGTAAAATAAGAGCAATATTAGTGTAACGGTTAATATAAGGAACAACATTCTTAGTAATAGCGGTAGTAGAAGTACTAGTGGCACAGCATTTTAGTGGTAGTAGTAGTAGTAGTAGTAGTAACAGCAGCAGGATCGGCAGTTACAGCATTGTTAGTTTCATTATTTGCAGTACTATATTCAAAACGTTTACCACAAAAGGACATACATGACATTTCTATTTTTGAACAAGAAATATAAAGACTATTTAGTAAAATCTCATTTCTGGTTAGCGTTACAAAGGCAAGTGTGAAGATAACATGCAAAGAGGTAAAATGTAACCACACGGTTGACAATATTAATAATATGGACCTCTTATAATATTTATAATCTCACATTTGTTGTGCAGAATAAACTGTAATCCCTCCGCCGTTTAAAAATATCTACACGTATATTTTGACGAAAATACTAATGCCTGTATTTTGCTGCTGTATTTTAATTTACTCTGTACACACGGTCTGTAACTGACAATGAAATAATTGAATTGGCCTAACTTCAGTTTTAGTATCATGCATGTTAAATACCATAAAAAATTCTGGGAAGAACCAATCTCATGCTGTCCTGTGCTGTAATTTGAATATTCGGTACAAAAAATAGAAAACTTCAACATGTATGCGTAATGAAGTCAATAAATCAATAAAAATTTGGAAGCTGCAGTGTTGGCAGTACTGATAGTAATGATTTATGAAGTGTGTCGTTGGGATGGACTGAGATGGCAAGATATATGTGCGAAGTAACATGATGATCGTTTCAGGCATTGCCTTAAGTATTACCTCAACAACTGAGAGGCTATAATGTTGGTATTACTGATGAGAGGGATTTCTGATACGCCATTAAAATGGCCTCAGTTGCATGATATACTTAACACGTTTTATGAAGATAGGTACAATGTTTCAAGCAATAACATGGTTTTTCCTCATCAATTTGAATGGCTATGTTTCCAATAATGATGCGAGGCATTTGTGATATACGCCTTCCAAATGGGCTCATGTGGTTTGATATAAGTACCAGGCTCCATGACGATCCACTCAGGCAACAATTTTAAAGGATGTAATGTTAGTATTACTGACCGAAGGGATTAATGCAGTACACCGTCAGGATGGCTTCATGTGATATTATATTGTGGCGTATTTACTCCATGTAAGAACTGTTAAGTCCAAAATACATCCGTTGCTAAGTAATACAGCACGCAACAATAGAACAACAGGGTTATGCAACCCGGTTCTAGGTAACGGCTCAATAAACACGTTCTTCCGAACACGCAACTGTGGGAACAGTGTTTTCTATGGGCTATGCTACAACTAGTTGCTAGGTTACACAACAATTCTGAAAACAGAGGAGAGAGTTTTCTGTGTGGTGCGTTCTGAAGAATTATAAGAGATTTCAGAATAACCTAGAAATCAGTCGTAGCTGATGAACCGTGATCAAAGACGCGAAACCGTCCGGGAAAATTATTGTGATGGGGCAAATGTGAAGTTTTTACAGGCGTGGAAGACGTTATGTGTTATAATTAACGAAATCTTGATAGTGTTATAATTAATTGTAATTACGACTGGTGAGTATCCTATGAATCGACTCACCAATTCAAAATCCTTCTTCTTCTTTTTTTTTCCTTGGCACTACAGCCCCAGTGGGCCTATGCCTCCCTCCATGAACTCCATTCACTTCGGTTTTTTCTAGATCTTACACATTCGGTAGGACTCCTTGGACGAGTGATCAGCTCCTCGCAAGGCCTCTACCTGTAGACAAACACAGAAAAACGCACACAAACATCCATGCCCTGAGTGGGATTCGAACCCACGATCCCGGCTTCCGAGCGAGCGTAGACAGTGCATGCCTTAGACCTCTCGGCTACCGTGACTGACCAAAATCCTTCTACTAATCACTAATAACCGTGACAATATAATGTATTACTGAAGATTGGGATTTATGAATTTAGCCAATGAGATGGGCTCATGTACCTTGATATGTATACCAGATTTCATAAACTTTGTTTCAGCCATGGAAGAGTTAATAGGGGTGAACACTTACAGACAAACAGAGACACAGAAACTCACAGACAGCAAGGTGATCTTATAAGCATTGTTTTGTTTTTAAAAACTAGGAAAGTGGGCTAACAATGAACGGTTAGGAAATCATGCCCAAATACATAATTTATGAATATGTTTTAATGATTCAGACTATATATGTAAATTATATAATCGGAACAAACAATTGTCAAATATTTACATGCTTTTTAAACCGTATGAATTTTCTTAGGAGTCCATTTGGCCTGTGTTTGTCTCCATCCCAGTGCTACTAAACACTGTCCACTCCTACCCCATCCGAATCGAAAGGAAATTAGAAAAGACATGTCTTGGTTTGTTCTATACGAAAATTTTCACAAGATTCTTTGCACGAACTGACGAATAAAATGGGAAAATTTCGATTCCGCTATTAACGTTACACGTGCATATTAATTGACCGCCTCTGTGGTCTAGTGGTCAGAGTTCCTTGCTACAGATCCAGAGGTCCCGGGATCGATACCAGATTTTCTGAGAAGAAGTGGATCTGGGACGGGGTCCACTCAGCCTCTGAGGATAATTTAGGAGCTTTTTCAAGGAAACATCGGCTCCGGTCTAGAAAACAGAAATTAACGGCTGCGATGATCCGTTGCACTGACCACGCGACACCCTCTATCCGCAAAAGTTGGCACTAACTTCGCTGACAAAGGGCGGTCGCTCGGTCGGCATAGTTCGCTTGTGGACTACAGGCCAAGGAATTTTACGTATTAATTTGTCTCCCTAAATAATATATTCCTCTTGCATCACTTTCTCAGGTTGTGTAGTATAATTTATTAAATAAAATTATTAAAATATTTTCTTCAATAGCATTATCTAAGCCTGCGACTGCATTCACTTTGCAGCACGTTCTTCCAGATTACGCAAAATGGTAGATGTCTTATCAGTTGAACCACAAACCGATCGTCCTCACGCTCGCATATTCTCATTTATTTAAAACAGCTTTATATTCACACAATCTGAAATTCCAAGTAAATAATTAAGCATGTCCCTGGGGGCTCCGAGCCACTGTGACACAAATTAACTTTCAGTCTCTTTCGCAAAGTCCGGATAAACACAAGTAGCGGTGAAATATTGTCAACAGTTTTTAAGGTACAAACATGTTTTGCATGACGTCTCTACACTGTATTCAAAATAATGAAGAAAATAAACTGTGGAACGGAATGAAACTAACAAAAGAAAAGAAAATACAGACCGGTAGAATAGAAAAGGAAAGACATTGATTGAGAAAAAGGACAGACCAAAAATGTACTTGTATACACCCCATTTAAAGGGCCTTACTTAGAATTTTGGAGGCAGATTGTCTTCCTATTCTTGCTATCGAAGACAGAAAGGAGATAATGGAGAAATAAAGTAAAATAAGAAGATGGGGGCGCGTATAAAGAGACATAACAGAATACAAGCAAAATAGATTATTAATGGTCCTGACTCGGGACTACTGGGGTTTTGGACTTTGTCCAGTACCAAAAACTTAGTATTCACGAAGAACAAAATGTTCTATTTGTTACTTCTGTATTGTTTTCAGAAAACCGCTAGTCTCTGAAAATTCAGATATCTATGATAAAGAACACTGTCTTCTGGTTTGTGACGCTTATTGCTTATATTCGAGAAAGTTTAATCGCCTTCAGCACAAGAGTACGGTGAAGTGCAAGGCACAATGTTCTGTTCAAATTCATACTGCCTCGCTTTCTCCGGACCTAACTTCACAGCATTCCCACCTTCAGTCGACCCACAAGAAGACTCATCCCGTCTTTTCATGGTTCCGCTCCCTGCTACTATTTACCGTGTAAGATGCATGCCACAGTGGATGCATGACCTGCATTTGAATTATTCTCTCATGAGGCGCTGGCGAAGGTGGCTCTTATGGGAGTAAGAGACCAAAATACTCCTGCAGGAAGCAAACTGGAGAGAAAGATGGGTAGTGAGAGACAGATGAGAATATGTGAGAAGGAAAGAGATAATACTGTAATATGCGGGAGATAGAGAAAGTTGGAACTGGTATTAAGAGAGAATGAGATGGGAGAGAAATATATTAAGTAAGACATAAATTGTCCCTGAGAAGTCGGGTTATGCAGTAGAAGCAGGAATTGAATTCAACGAGATTATTGCTTACAAGGCACAGCAGTGCTTCATGAACGTTTCCACGAATACGACTTTAAGACGAAGGGAAAAAGGGTATGTACGAGTATATAAATAAAATACTAATAATTCGTGAATCTATTTCGGAATGATTAGAAATGCAATCATGATTTACCAGAGAAAAATTCTGTTCTCATTTCATAAGCGTTTACATCTATCAATGATTGTGATGGCAGACACAAGAGAAAGACTGATGAAATTTCAGGAAATTATGATATTCTGTGCTATTGAATGAAACTGGCTTCATATGTAGCAAACAAGGGTATAAAAATGCAACATAGTATTCTCGTAAGGAAAAACTCAAGAAGAGAAATCTTTACAGACATACAATTAAATGGACATTGTTTGATAAAACGGAATTTAGAGAAAGAGTTTCTGAAGATATTTATCGACAGCCACGATATTGTAACGGATCTGATCAAAGCGTTGTCAGGCAACAGCCCTGTAAACATGAACAGAGCCAACAATAAAAGGGAAACTACGTTTCCTCTGCGCTCCACGTCGGGGGGTGAACGGTAAAGTAGAAAATCTCTCGCCCGACAACGAAGCTCTAAACATGCATCCATAATAATGATGACGTTTCTTTTTCTGTGGGGTACGTGCAAAGGAATTATCTTAAAAATGAACGGCACTACGTGTCACTTCTGAGTTCTCGGTAGGAGATGACGGAAAATTCGTCGACATGTGAAGACTTAGAATGTGATTAGAAGATTTTATTCATGTGTAACACTTGGAATATGTGATTCAGTGGGACTGCTATAGTTCCTGCGTTTTAATTGTGGCACCAGGAGAGGCCCAGTGTGTGTGTGTGTGTAAATCAGAGATAACGCTATGTTTACATGTAATTAAGACAACTTGTAACCAAGGTGCAAATAAATTCAATCATCTGAACTAGAACCCCTCATTCTCGTCCTGCATGCAAACCTACTGATAACATTTTATGAAATGATTAATATTTTGGGCACTTGAATGAGCCTGGCATGACATGTAGCATACAGCGGTATAAAAAAGCAACACAGAATTCTGATAAGAAAAAACTCAAGAAAAGGAATCTTTATAGTCATAGAATTAAATAGAAATTTTTGTTAAAACGGAATTTAGAGAAAGTGTTTTTGAAGATATTGTCGCGTGTTTTGGGGTATATCGCGACGAATAACTTCTCGATGTATTCGATGTAGCGAATTTTATTTCACATTCGCGCTTACAATCACCCAAATTACAATCTGACGATTACTGCTATCTGCAGTATCACAAATAGTACACTCCAAATGCCACAATACAACTGACTGGTTGCTGGCTAACTCGACGATAGGTCCAGGACTTGCTGACTGACTCTGAATACAACTCGGCGACTGTTACAGTACAACTCTGGTAGCCACACTAGAACTCTCTCGTACCGGCACTGCAGCTCACTTATATAGTCGCAGGATTGCCTGTTACGTTCCACGTCACAGTAGGAAGCAGTTCCGCGTCACCGCGTGATGTCACCGCGGAGGGGAGTGGCGGGGCGGGCTTCGTTACCGTGCGGAGGATGGGGAGGGGAGCGCTGACTCACCCGCCGCGTCACTGCTGGTGTGTGGGGGGGGGCCTCGGCTTGGCGCAACATGTCACAATATTTATCAGCAGCCAAGATATTATATAAAAACGTATTAATAAACATCAACTGATATTGACATGTATATGTCTACTTCTGTAACGGAACGAATAAATTATTTCATTCTGCAATTCCTTCACAGCTCAGATTTTTCATAGCTATCTTCTTCACTGGAAAACGCGTAAGGCAAAATTATTGCCGATAATAAGATAAACATTGTCTGTCATAAGTATTTTTTTCAGAAGACAGACATTTCTTTGATCACACAAGAACTAGTAAATAATATTTCCAGTAGCACGCTTAGTAACAAGTGCAGGATTATCGAATAATTTAGGTGATTTCTAGTAGATTTGTGCTTAACGTTTGTTTGCATGGTTACGGAAAATTATTCAACACAGAAACATTTAGGTGACCCTTGCAGAAATTGTGCTCGAAAGGTTAAAAGTTGAGAGCGATATAATTACGTGAATGCTCCAGAACTGAACTGCCAACTGATGGAATTCACTATATAATTACTTGCCTTATAAAATCCATAAGAAACATAAGAGGCTAAACAATTCCGTCCAGTGTGACGGACCAGAATGAAACAAATTAATCCATGAAGAGCAGTTTTTTTTTCCTTGGCACTACAGCCCCAGTAGGCCTGGGCCTATCTCCATGAACTCCTTTCACTTCGGTTTTTCTAGATCTTACACATTCGGTAGGAGTCCTTGGGCGGGTAATCAGCTCGCCGCAAGACCTCTACCTGTACACAAACACAGAAAAACGTACACACACACACACACAAACTAAACATCCATGTCCTGAGTAGGATTCGAACACTCGATCCCGGTTTCCAAACGAGTACATGCCTTAGACCGCTCGGCTACCGTGACCGGCAAAGAGCAGTTTAGTTACCAGTAATTAAGCCGTCCAAGTGTCTTAAGATTATGAAGTCTTAGAACTTAATTGCTATTCGTGTTATTTTTTAACGAAACTCTCCCCGTTGCACTCTTACTTATATCAGCGTGATTGCTGAAAACTTTAATTAAACAGGGACAAAGATGTGCAAAACGCACGTGTAACATCTCAGGTTATTACATACAACTGTGGTTTTAGTTCGTTAGCAAAACCTGGTACAGTAAGACGTGCATTGTGCAGTTATATAAAAAATGGATTCATAGCTCGTAAAGCAATTTGAATCACCGATGGAAATTTCATATAATTCATGCTTCAAGATTATGTCTGCAAATCTGTCACATTCTGAATTTGGGGTATGTGAAAAATAGCATTAAAAATCTGACAGCTAGTGACAAGCCACTGTTTTCTAAAATAATACACTTGTGTAGAAAAAAATTATTCAACGATGCAATTAAATCGAAATACCGGAAATGCCTTCATCTTAAAGCTATTTGCAAGTTGCTTTATCGACGATCCAACCGAGGTCGCGTTTCCTAGTCCCAAACATGCAGACCCAGACTTCCTACTTAGCAAATCTTGTCATTCTAATTCTGCAAGTTTCTGTGGCTAGCTTAGGCAAAGATACGACTCTCTCGGGAGGGCATGGATAAAATCTAGGATAAAGTTTAAAAGGAAATCAATACGGTGAACTGAATATTTTCCACTTTCCGTCTCTAGTTGTGATGTTCGATATAAAAAGTGTACCTTGAGTTAAATATTTTGTGTTTCATTAGTGGCAGCAAAAGTATTTTCGAACCGCTGCTCCAGACCTACTGTGCAATTATCAGAATTAAAAAGCAGTATTAGAATTAATTACCACACCATTTGAAGAGTTATACTCGTATACTATTTTTTTTCTCTCTCTATGGTTCTACAGAAATTTGGACCTTTGTCCTCTTTTTCAGTTTCCGAATCCTATGCACATTCTTTAGGACTTCTTGGACGGGGAACCAGCCAACGGCAAGGCTGCTACCTATACCCAGAATAGACGCACAGACTTCCATGTCTTCAGTTTGATTCGGATCCACGATTCCACTCTGATTGGTTCCGAGTTGTATCTTAGGAGATATATTGGAGTGTACTCCGTTGAAAATCAACCTCCTCGTCTGAGAAAAATGTCGCCTCCATATTCAGGACTGAAGAAAAAACCAAACAATAAACCAGCTTTGTTGCTGCCTGCTTCGTGCTGATTTCTTGCTTGGGTTACTTTTCAGCCTTAAAGATGGAGGCTACACCTTCCTTCTGAACTTCGTTTAATTTTCAACGGACTCTATGGTGTTATATCCCATAAGATAGAAATCTTTTTAACCACAACTACTAGAACCTAAATACCTATATACCGTGACAGTTATCTCCATTTTTCACTTCCCCTGGATTACAAAATTAAACTTCTCGGCAAAGAATTAGCCACATGTGTAAACAATGCCTGAGTTTTCTTTACATAATCCACGTTGATTCCTTCATACTGTGGCATGTCCGCTGAGAGCTGGAGTAGTTTAATCAGCAGAGACAGCAGTTGGGAGGCAACAGCTTTGTAAATGTTTCCACGACTAACAGGTCACGTGACCACGACCGCGATTACACGCAACAGAGGAACACGTCACGACACGTCACGTGATATTAGAGGAATTTTAGGAAGCGGTGTTTTCTATTGGGTCCAAGTGAAAGCCATGTCAGGAGATTCGAAATACAAGCCAGTCAGTCTAGAGAGTTTCTGCAGGCAGACCAGTCCGAATCTGAAGCTGTCGTGAGGCAGTTGCCCGTGGTGAAGGCGTGGGAGTCAGAGGAGCCCAAATTGTTGGAAGTCGTTACGGAGCAACGCCGAGTTAGTTGCGAGACTAGGCAGCCAGTAAGGACGTGAACAAGGAAGCTGTAGAAGCTACGTCTTGTTGCCAAACAACTGGTGAAGACACAGCAGACAGAGAAGGCTTAGTGTGCGCTGTTGTGAATTGCAGAATGTGTGAATTAGCGATAGCCCTATAGTTACTTATAAGTTTTAGTAGTCAAATAAATCCGACTGTCAATCCAAACCCGTCTATAGTTATTCAATCGCATGATATCAACTCTGAATTTATTTGCATATCATACATGTCTCACTCAAACGGGAGAATCGACCTAACCTTGACATACGCTACTCACACATAACAAGTTTTAGTCTTAGCTCCATATACACATCTGTTTTTAAATACTATGCACCTTTCCTCATTATGGTGTTTGAAAGGGCAAATAATCACATTGCAAAGAGGTGCGTATTTATCATCCGGGGACTAGCAAATCGCTGTAGCCTCGTAAGTTAAAATTAGTGGGAATATTTTCCAACTTAGAAAATGTGACATATTCTTATATGTGAACTTTTGCTACTTATTTTTAGGGACCAACTGGATATTTGTTATTAATATTATCTTATTAGTGTTATCTTCATATTGAAAGCGAATTATAATTGGCTTTTTTTTTCCTATATAGCAACCTTACAACAAGAGAGATTTGTCTCAAGTCATTTTTCATATGACCTGTTTCATGGACTGTAAATTCAATTGTCCCATGTAGGCGATTAATGACTCCCCGATTTCAATGCTATACAAAGTAGTTAATTTTCATATTGCATACGAACTTACTGTTCTTTTCTCCTTTGTCAGAATAAACCAATGCGGTCCAAAACCTCCGGGTTTTCCAAGGTTCAGAATCATATTTTAACAAATTTGATCAACGCATTGCTAGGCAACAGCTCTGTAAACCCTGTCCAACGTTCGACAATAGAGGAAGCTGTGATTTTTGAGTCCGCTTTGACGTCACGCAGCAGTGGGTGATGGTCACGTGACATGTGTTTCCTTTGATGCGTGTCCGTTCCTCGGCTATATGTGTGACAAAATTCGTTCGGTTCAAGGACCAGTCAGTTCTCAGTACGAGATTTCCACGGGAAGTTCATAGTTGAAGAAGAGAACAAGAAGTCAACCTGTGAAGATTTAACGTGTGATTTTAAGACTCTATGAATCCTGTAGCACAATGATATTGGAAGTGTGTGGTTTAGTGAGACTTTTATATTGCATGTGTTGTAAATCCGTGAGGACTATTGCATATATACATAGAATATAGTGTCGAGTGATTGTAAATCGTGTAAATCAGCAATAGTGTTATAATTATATGCAGTTAAGACCTGTAAGTATCCAATAAATCCAATGACCAATCCAAAACCGTGTCTCAGTCACTGTTGCACCTGACGATATTTATAGGCATTCGGATGACTTTTTGAATGTGTAAATGTCCCATCGCAAGGGCTGTAACTCCAAAAGGCAGCATGTACACAGAAAAGAAGCAAACATACATTCATGACCAGAATGGAATTCAAACCAGAGACCCAAGACTTAGAGCGACAGGATGTACTACACAACTAAAAACGTTTGGCCACTGCACGTGGTCACTGTAAGTGGCCATAAACATACTGAGACCATGTAACCATTTTATTTCTGAACTAAACTCATCTTTGCACTGTATATTTTGAGGCAGATAGTTAAGTACCGGTCTTCGATCAATCAATTGTAGTTTACCGGTCAGTCTTTCAGAAGGGGTTGAGAGATGTAGAATTTGGGTATTTGCCCAAATTAAAGTAATCAGAGAAATTTATGGGATGCCGGCCTAAATAAATTAAATTATAAATGAACTACAAAAATCGCAACAAAATTTCCTTCACTAACAATTATATTTCTTTGTGGTTTGTAAATGTACTAGAATTCAACACTATCGACCATTAGGTTAATATATTTTTTTTTTGCATTAGATCTACTCGGTTTTCGGAACCCAGTGTTAGATTCAACGCTTCTATTCAAAAGAATACGTGTGATAAAAATGCTGTAGATTTCTAATTAAAATATTGGGCATAAACCTGAAAAGAACGCTTTGGTATGAACTTCAACACTCTCCCCTTTTGACGAAAGTGACCTTGTTGACAAAAATATATCCTCTTCGACTTTCGGATCTAATGACTTTAACTCAAGGCCTTTCTCGTACACTCAGAGTATAAACTAACTCCTCTGATAATTACATTTAATTATAAGCAGCATTTAAAATCCATTATTATTCAATTAACTGGCATCTAATTAGATATGAGAGGTACTGGGATAAAATTATGGGTTAGGGATTATGTTACAAAATGTTAAGTCTAAGCGTAGTGATAAGTTTTTGTGGTATATTATGGTATACAACATTTTCAATATATTATAAAGTAGTCGGATTGCGGGAGAAAGGAAAGACGGATGTGGACGTAAGAAAAACAAAAGTCGATATAAATTGATGGATAGATAGATAAATAGATAGATAGATATATAGATAGCTAAATAGATAGATATTTTTCGTATTTGAATGGACTGAAGAAACAACAGGTATGCAACTACCTTAAATTTGAACATTTCGCATTTAATAATTCACAGTAAATATTCAGCATACAACACTACACGCTACTTTTGCGCCATTTACGGATATAACTTTGGAATTATAAAATCAGTTATACCAATCAGAGTGCTATTTGAGAAATAGTTACTAGGCCGATAAAGAAATTAATGGCTTCTTATAGGTCCGAAAATTCATTACCATATTCATAAGAAACCGGTAATAGTCCTTATTCTGAGCCATATAAGTCAAGTTCCCAACCATATATCCTCAAGATCCAATTTTAATATTACACTCTAATATGCAGATCTCCAAATAAATGTTTTTGTTTCAGTCCTTCCAACTAAAATTTCTATGCATTTCTCACCTCTCCCATATCAGTCACACTCCTTGTGTGTTTCATTCCTTTCGATGTTCTCTCATAATACCGTGCGGGGAAGCGTGCATGTTAGCAAGCTCTCCTTATGTACTTTTCTCATACTTCCCCATCAGTTTCTGTCTCTGAGTCCAAAAGTCCCACTCGCCATTTGTTTTAAACTCCCTAAATCTGTGTCTTCCTTTGGAGAGGCAAAATTTTGGTTTCATAAAAATACATTTAATCTTCACATTTTTAAATAAGAGACAGCAAGAAAAGAGATGATCTTAACGTAACAATGGTTCTTATAATTTAATCTGATCTTTATGTTTTTATTGATGTATTTATGAAACATATTTTGGAGTATTGTGCCGGGATAGCGACAGGCTATGGGCTGTATGACAGGGGTTCGATTGTCGACAGGGGCAAGAGATTTTCACTTCTCGCCGGCATGTAGGCTGTCTCTGGAGGCCACATACACTCCTAACCAACGAGTAAGAGGGTTTTCCCCGGCGGTAAAGCGGCCAGGGTGTGAAGCTGATCACTCCCCTCCACATAGTGCCGAGCTCAAGAAATGTACAGCTGTAACTCCATTTCTCGATACGTTGTTATGGAGTGGTAACTGATTAATTAAGCACAGGAATAGTTCTACCTACTTTTACTATTTCATATGAACTCACACGTGCATGTACATCCAAACGAAATATTTGGGAGACCAGCCTATAAACGAAAACGCCACGTTGTATGATATAAACTGGTAGAAGTTTACATAAAAAAACTTTGTGCCCCCCGGAAAATAGTGGGAGAGGCCCAGGTTGGGAAGGCAGTGTTATGTTAGACCGTTCTCCCAGACAGTGCTGCCACCTGAAGCGGCCGGGAAAGGTATCGTGTACTTTTGTGCGTCTGTCCGCAAGTCGCTTCCATTTGACAGCTCCGCGACCCTACAGCGCCTGTCGCCGATTCACGTTTCACATAAATTTCTTATTCATTAGATTTGAGCGGATATAAAACATAAAGCAGTGGGATTATCTTGTGGCTGTTTATGTGAGACGGGATGCACGTGACACGAGTGTAAGTAACGCAATCAATACCATGACGGAACGATCCAAAGTAATATGACGTTATAAGTAGTATCTATGCAGCTTTATATCCCACCTTCAATCCATTCATTCATGCCTCCTTCCCTATCTCAGTCTTCCTTCCTAGGTTGCTTTCTTGCATTCTTTACTACCTTACTTTCTTCTTTGCCTTGCTTCAAATCTTCCGATCCTTTCCTAATCTGTACCACTATTATAGTCTTTCTTTACTTTTTTCTTTCCAGCCTTCTTTAAATCCTTCTTATAAGCCTCTCTACTTTCTTTTTATTATCTTTTCTTCTTTCTTCCTACACTTTATTCGTTCATTCCTCTTGTTTTCCCCTTTTCATATATTTTTAACTTTCCTTCCTTCACTCGGTCTCCCTTGTCGCACTTTCTTACTCATAATTTTACAGCCTTTGCTTCTTTCTCATTCCTTCTTTATCAAGGATTATAATCAAGGAGTATTTCTTATTCATAAAGTCACAACTTTGGATACTTTCTTGAGACCGTTCAATCCAGTGGACACCCTTATACTCTGTATCTTTAGGATGGCTTCAAATTAACCTTGAGCTACCTTAATATCTCCTAAATTATTTATTGACGTGAGGTTTTCGGATCAAAATATTACGCCCGATTGTCTTTCCTTACTGAGGGTATCACTATTACATTATTTATAGAAAAGATATTACACGAGAAGTGAGATTTTCCTGCTTTTCCCTTGTTTCGTTTCTCTTAGGTTCAAATGTCTTCTTCCTCAGATTGCTTCAACCCCCAACTCCTCGCAGTAAGAGGCGTGACATTCGTATGGAGTTTCAGTCTGCGACGGTAAAGTGCATTTCCAATCGGCCTCCATCAGCTTGTTAATGAAAGCATAAGATTTGTTAGCAAGTCGCGATACGGTGTTCCTGCAATAGCGCTTCCTCGCCGTTCAACACTGCAGACGTCCCCTGAATCCTAAACAGAGGTACAAATTGCCGGTTGGGTCCTGATTCAAGTCACTGATCCCATTTATGCTCAATGGGACACCAGAACAGTCCCTTGCAAAACCCTGCAGCCTTTGTGCAGTGGAAACTAGCGTTTCTCTACCAGCGTGCGGCCATGTTTTCGGTTATGATTCCTCTTTGCACAATATTAGCGGGGCTGGTGGCGATGATTTTGCATCTAGCGTTCTGATCTCATATGCAAAACTTTCCTGGATAGACCCCAAATGTAGTCACTTGTATTGCCAGCATAAGCGCAATAAGACATCGCCTAGTCAACTGCAGAACGGTAGCAGAGCGAAATCTTCCAAAGTTGATTTATCTCATAATGAAAAGGCAAAGTTTTCACTGTGTCATGAAGACATATGGAGGAGTGAAGGTGCAGCTTCACCTTCCTTGACCTCATCGTTAGATGGAAGTGAGTGTATAGCTTCAAGCCTCTGTCGCTTTAGCCCAGGGGCGAAAGCCTCCGGAATACATTGAATAGGAGGCTGGGTGGGCCCCAGATTCGGTTTCGACGCTGTGAAGAAGAGCACTGCCTGGAGCAGAACCCAATTCGTCTAGCTTGTAGCCTGTTGCTATACCGACTGAACTAGTCGGTATAGTGGTTGTTTAAGAGTTGAACGACTGAGGAGTTTCTGTAGAGTCAAGAATTTTCTGTGCTCAAAGTCTTCCAGACTCTGTTTGTCGGCTGCTTTCACGCTGGTATCTTGCCCGGCTTATTCGACCCTAAATCTGAGGGTGATGTTCATCCGAGATTTCGGTTGACTTTCAAAGGACACCTTGGCGTTATGTTCCGGAAGAGAATACTCTTCCTTATATAAGCTAATGTTTGTTTGAGACTAGAAAACCAAAATTAACTGCCTTGGGGATCCGTTGAGCCGACCACGCGACACCATCTATCCGCAAAAGTTGGCACTAATTTCCCGGACAAGCGGCGGTCGCTCGGTCGGTATAGTTCGCTTGCGGACTACAGGCTTCGGAGTATGATTTTTGTTGTTGTTTTTATATATTTCCTACTGGACTACAGTTCTTCAACATCTCACAGATTTATATTATTGAATAAAATAAATGCTTTGTTGTTGCTATCATGGACTGGAGCACCATCTGTTGTTAACTCTAGGGAATGTGCGTGTACATTTCTTTCACATTCCATTCTTTGTTTAATTATTTCGATAATCATAGAAGGCGTGGAGAAAGTGTACTAGGCGTGGTATGCGTGTTTAATTTGCGTCTAAAATTTTCAAACAATTTTCGCGCATTTAAATTTTAGCGAACTAGACTGGAGATGTGCAGGAAACGCTTGTTAAGTCTTCACGTACAATCCCGTTATTGATGTCCGATTTTAACTAAAATCGAATGTAGTAGACATGTTTTAATTAAAACACCCCAACATCTAACTTAATGAAAATCCGGTGAGCAGTTTTCGAGTTGTTTGATGCTACAAAGAGACGGACGGAATTATTTTAAATCGAGCTCACCAGGGATACCAGCACATCTAAAAATATGGCCTTTCTGTTTTCTGCTTCTCAGCTTCCTGTTTCATGCCGCATATCGAAGAGAGAACATCAAAAATACAATGGGATTTACTCGCAAATGCAAAGGTAAAATTATTCCTGTGTTCAATTTTGTACCGCGCTATGAAGCGGTGTGGCAGGTCAGATATAGCTCCGTGCATTCTTAACAATCATGGCAAAAGACAGAGGTGAATTGTGAACTCCATGGCCCACTGTTTTACTTCCAAGAAAGGAACCCCTGGTACTCCTTGTGTAGGATGCTGGGTGGGCTCTCTTGCCAGTGTTGATAGCATGGATTGTCTGATTTTTTAATTAAGAGAGTTCTGTTTTTCTAATATTTTTTGTTATTCACTTTTCGAAGACACTATATATTATGATACAGACAATAAAAGTATGGTCGAAAATGTGGTGCTTATAAACAAAACAAAAAACAAACTCCGTGGCCTGTAGTCAGCAAACGAAACTATATCGACCGAGCGACAGCCGATTGTCAGCGAAATTAATGCCAACTTTAGCGGATGTCGCGTGGTCAGCGCAACGGATTCTCACGGCCTTTAATCTCCGTTTCGTAGACCGGGGTACTTATACTAGTTGGATACTAATTGCTTGTTAATTAGTCAGAAGATATTATTGAATTTCAATCACACACGAGTGCTAATAAATGTTGAGGAACGACGTATCTACATATATGGAACTTCAGCTTTGACGAGTTTACCAGTATATCAATTGTTTAATATTATGGTTTCCGGTTGGCGCATATTGAAAAATAAACTGGAATCAATAGAGAAGAAAGATTTTACATAAATTCGAAACAAGTATACACATCCGGCTGTCTGTTCAAATATCGGACGTATAAATACTTATACTGTGTTTAGAGCAGAAGAGTATTTGAGTAACTAAATGGTCTTTGAACCTTATTTACGTACATGGAAACTCTGCTCTAAACTAATCAACTCAATGCAAGTGTGTGTTTATCGCGACATTTTCCGAAAGACTGAAAAATGAAAGAAGATATTAATTTCATAACCTAGACATTCCTCTCAACTTCCTCTCTTTTCCCCGGCTGTTGAAAACATTCTTCCAACTGCAGACATCTTTTAACGTCTTTTAACATTTGAATTAGAAAGGCTGTGAAATGAAGTGATTGTGTCCACTATTAAGGCACTATATCAATATCAATCTACGTGGACTGAAGAAAACCAAACAGAAACATCAGTAAAGCCGGACTCCGAGGTCGGGATATGCAAAGGGGTGACGTCACATCTGCCCATTCTGCTACACTTACTGGTACTTAATATCATTTCTTGATATTGTATGACAGGAAAGGTTATATAGTGGAATGTGTTCTGACGATGGTAATGAATGGTTGCGGCAGGAGGATACAGCCATAATCCAGTTAGCAGTGCTATTTGACACTGTCCATACTAAGGAAAGTCACGAGAACTTCGGCCCATAATCACGTACTGAGTTGCTGGCCGAGATCAGAGGCAGTCGCCACAATATCATAAATCGTAAGTTTAAACTGTTACCTTTAAACAAATACATGCAACTGAGTCTCTTTCTCTCGATCGTATTCATTTCCTTCTTATTTCTAATCTGAGTAGTGTTGTAATAATTTTTGCTTGTTGTGACTCTTCATTTTTTTCCTTCCGTAGAGTTTCCAATTCCTTTCTCAGAAGCAATCTGTCACTGTCCATGCAATCACCAAATTTTAAATTATTTTACAATATCACAGTCTGCTAGTCAACCGAAAACTTAGATCTGTCTTCTCGCTTTATTGTTTTAATTCGCTTAGTGGGGGGTGGAGTCCAACTGGGTCCACTGGGCACGGCGGCCACTGATTGGCCTATTGTACTTGCCCTGGGTGCTTATGATGATGGAAAATTTGATGGAATGAAGATTGGCAGGGGAAACCGAAGTACTTGGAGAAAACCCGCCCTAGCACCATTTTTTCCACAACAAATCCCACTTGACCAGACGCAGGATCGAACCCGGGCCGCCGTGGAAGGAATCCAGCGACTAACCGCTTGAGCTATGTCGCGGCCAAATTATTCCTTTGCTTCTTCGTTTTTTTTATTTCAGTTACAAATCCAAATTATTCATGAATCACAAACCAATTAATAATACAAATTATTAATACCAAAAAATCTGCCACTTTCTTTTGAATACTGTGCGTTTATTTGTCTTCTAAGCAGTATATTTTTGGCAAGTTCATGTAAACTTCTGAATCTCTAGTGTGGCCTTAAGTTTTCTGTACATTACGTCACGTCTGTCGAATGTTTTAGGAAGAAAATTGTTTTAACCCACTTTTTTATTTTAACGGCTGCTAAACTAGTGCCAATTGAATATTTTAACTATTCAGATGAATCTGAAACGTGTATGAAATAAAGTAAAAATAGATTACTTAATAGACCAAAAAAAATGTAATTTACTGTAATGTACAAATGAAAAGAGAACAGTTGCCTTACACAAAGAAGTTGTCACCTGATAAGTGACTATTGGCGGGTTCCGAATTCTCTTACAGATCCTAACTACAAGTAACTATAGCGCTATCGCTAATTCACACACTCTGCAGTTCACTACAGCACGCACTATATACACGGTTATTAAAAAAGAATGAACCGATTTTATTACGCAATATTTTATTAAAGGAAAGTAATACAAAACTCCAGCCAAGTCACAAGTATTCTACTCACAATCAACTTTTATTTCCTGTCTTACAAGTGTTCAATGTGGCCACCACCTGCAGCACGGGCAATATCAATGCGATAAGAGAATTCCTCCCAGGCGCGTATCAGCATATCACGATGCACTGAGTTAATCGCTGTTGTTATTCGATGTTTAAGGTCATCGAGGTTAGTGGGGAGCGGTGAAACATAAAAGTGATCTTTTACATATCCTCACAAGAAGAAATCACACACGGTGAGGTCTGGGGATCTCGCAGGCCAAGCACTAAGAGCAAAGTATTGGGCCCCCTTCCGAACAATCCATTGCTGGGCCACTTTTTCGTTTAAAAAAGCTCGGACCATCAGGTGCCAATGGGGCGGTGCTCCATCTTGTTGAAAAATGAAGTTATACGAATCTACTTGCAGTGAAGTGAAGAGCCAGTTTTGGAGCATATCGAGATAGGTTTGTCCTGTAACGGTGTTTCCTTCAACGAAAAAGGGACCATAAACCTTGTCCTGAGACACAGCACAGAAGGCGTTTTCCTTAGGGGAATCTGTTTCGTGCTCAACTGTTTCATGTGGGTGCTCTGTTCCCAAATACGTACATTGGACGTTTGACTGTGCCGCTCAAGTGAAAAGTCGCTTGATCACTAAAAATTAAACGTGAAAGGAAGGTTTCGTCTTCCATTATCTCAAGCATCGAATCGCAAAATTCCATCCGCTTCCTTTTGTCGTCATTGGTAAGTGCCTGAACGAGCTGCAGTCTCTATGGTTTCAAATGTAGACGTACTGTTAGCACACGCCAGACAGTGGATTGAGGAATCGCAAGCTCGCGGCTAGCTCGATTTGTTGACTTCCGCGGGCTCCTCTCAAACGCAGCACGGATTCTCGCCATTTGTTCCTCCGAGACTCGTGGTCGTCCAGGACTTTTCCTTTACACAGACACCCGCTCTCTTGAAACTGTCGAACCACCGTCAAATGTTCTTAGGACAGGCGGATTAATGCCGAATCGCCTTCGAAAAGCACGCTTCACCGTGACAACCGAACTTGTTTTCGCGAACTCTAGGGTAAACGAAAAACTGAACGTTGCCGGAAGAACGACGCGACTTCTTCAGCTCCCCTGTGGCAGCCATTCACAACTTAGATAACTCCGCTTTCAAATGGTCACTGACTCATTCCATGACGATGCTTGAGAACTGAAGCAATGCGTCATGAAATAGGTTCATTCTTTTTGAATAACTCTGTATTTCAGTCTGCTGTTTCTTCACCAGTTGTTGCCTGCTAACACACACAACGCCGTAGATCCTTCAGCTTCCGTGTTCTACAGCTCCGGTCCTCGCTGGCTGACAACCACATCACAATTAACTTGGCGTTCCTTCGCAAAGACTTAAAACAATTGGACTCTTCCGCCTCCCTAGCCTCCTTCAGGGGCGAATGTCTCACAATAACCTCAGAGTCAGGCCGGTCTGTCTGCATGCAGCCTCTCTCTAGATATGTCTCTACATTCTCGACTCCGACTGACTTGCTTGTGTTTCGATTCTCCTTCACTTGAACCCAACAGAAAACGCCGCTTCCTAAAATTCCTCTATTATCGCGTGACGTCGCTTCAAACGCGGACGGGACGTGTAGCTCTGTTGCATGTAAGCGCGGCCGTGGTCACGTGACCTAATAGCCGTGGAAATTGTTTGTAGAGCTATTGTCTCGCAACATCCTTCTCTGCTGATTAAACTATCCCGGTTTTCAGCGGACATGCTGCATTACATGTTGATTATTTCACTCATAACTTGTTTCGGCCCAGATCGGATATGGTCAGGTGATACGTGAGAAATCTATATAAATAAAAATGTAAATGTTCGTTTGAGTCTTACCTAAGATCTCCGAAACTTCTTCACCGATCGCTTCGAAATTTTGACACAACGTTGCATTCGAACACGCGCGTGTTTTTGTGTGCCTATTATGTAGATGTCACACCCGTGACCGGTAAAAACATGTAAAAACCTGCCACATGTTCCGAATCCAGCAGTCGTTTCAATTGTAACGCTAGAACAGTTAGCGTATACTTCCATGGGAACGCAATAACAGTTTGCCGTTGCTAGCATTTCCTAAGCAACAGATGAAACTAACTCTTCGATAAGGTATTCCCTATCCCGTCCGAGCGCTGGCTATAGTATGTGTAAGAGAGTTTAGCTCCGGCGACTGTTCAGTATCACGAGTGTCTCGAGTGTCTGGAGTATCACGAGGTCACAAGTATCACAAGAGATTCCGAGTGAAATCACAGCATCCGCCGAGGTATAAAGAGCCCACCTTGGACAAGAAGCAGCCAGTCTCGGGGAAGATGGCAAGGGATACGGAAGAGAGCCTGGAGGTAAACGCCGAAGGAGTTAGTCTTGGGATAGCCAACGCCGAATATAAACAGTTTCGATTTATTTTCATTTTGATTTAATTTTTCGTGTGACATTGCCTTGGAATTGGGCTGTGTCGTGTTCATCTATCTATGTTATATAAATAAAAATGTAAATGTTCGTTTTCTCTTATCGAAGATCCATGGAAACGCAATAACAGTGGGCCGTTGCTAACAACAGATCGTGCCCTCTATTGCGTCCGAAACCAGGTTATAATAGTCCAGCTCCGAAGAGTTTCAAATAAAAATGTAAATGTTCGTTTTCTCTTATCGAAGATCTCCGAAAGTTCTTCACCGATCGCTTCGAAATCCAGCAGTCGTTTCAATAGAAAAGCTAGAACAGCGTATACTTCCATTGAAACGTAATAACAGTGGCAAGTTGCTAGCATTTCCTAAGCAGCAGATTAAACTAACACTTCGATATCCCGTCCGAGCGCTTCGAAATTTTGATTCAACGTTCATTCGCAGCAGTCGTTTCAATAGGAACGCTAGAACAGTTAGCGTATATACTTCCATGGAAATGCAATAACAGTGGCCCGTTTGTAGCATTATTTTCTTCATCAGTGCAATCGATCTGCTTTAGTTCATTCAAATAATGCCTCGCAGAAGATCAAACTTGGGTCGTCGTACTCGCCGAGCGGAAGCAATGCGTCTAGTATTTACAAATCAAACTGGAGAAGAAAGGCCATCAGCGAACTAGCGAAAGAGACAAAGACAGGCTCAAATACGTGCCGAGGAAGCAGCAGAGGGACGTGCAGCCAGACTTGAAGATGCGATCGGAATTGGGCTTTGTCGTTTACCATAGCGTTCATTTCGTGAGTATAGTTTATTTTTCATTGTTTTTCATTTCGTTTTCTTAACTGTTCTCCTTATTTTTCAGTGCAATTGGCGGTGGGATTGAGCTGTGTCGATTGATCTGCGTTTGAATTGAAATATTTCGTCCAAATAATGCCTCGCAGAAGAACAAGCTTAGGTCGTCGTACTCGCGAAGCGGAAGCAATGCGTCGAGTGATTTCAAATGAAACTGGGAAGGAACGGGCAGACTTAGCCACAGCAAGGCGTGGCCGTCACAGCTAGTATACAAATAATAATGAGATTCTATAAAACTATAATGTTAGCATAAATAAAAAGAATGCTATTTAAATTCAGTCAAATCCGTCGAAATAGTATATAAGCATTCGATTTTAAAAACCAAAAGAAACCTGCTCGTATGCAATTCAGGAATCACAGCTGGAATAATGTAAAATGAAAGTCATTATAAAATACAGGGATTTTCCAAGAGGAGAAGGAGGCATTTTTGAAATTTTAGAAGATTTAGTGTCGAGGTGGTATGGTTGGCATTCACATGTTGGGAGAATGGGGTTATTAATTTACATGTATTTACATTATGATGGGGAGGCAATGGAGCGTAGAGAGCTTACGATGTACCGTAACATAGTTCTGTGATATTTTTTTGGCAAAGAAAACGTAACGTTAAAAGTTCACTTTTTGCAGGTTTCTCGGGCTGATGAAGAGAATAATATGGTTAATCCTGATAAGGTTTGCCATATGAATAGCAGGAAATGAATTATTAAAGAGAATTTAAATCTACAATCTTGTATTTAATAACGTGCAGTAATTTTCGTTTGTAGAGTTGTCCAGTATAAAAAAGAAGATAATTATTTCGAAATTGGGTCAAATATGACTCCATACCTAGTAAAGGAACGCACAAGACAAATAATCGTAATTGTTTTTTATAAATTAATAAATGAATATAAAATCTCTATCAATATATCACCCCCTGGGTCATTCATGAACACACATAATTTATCCTCATGGAGACTCTTTGGTATTGAAGACCTCTACCTCTAAGTTAAAAGAAGCAGTAGGGTAAGGCTAACGAATTCTTATTGATATTGTTCAGAATGAATGTTGCTCCACTCGAATAATTTTCTTACTATCACATATTCCTGTGTTTCACTAAGAAAAGCACTTGCTACGCAACTTTTGGCAGTGCGACTAAGTTTGTTTGGATTAAACGGGACTCCTGCGTGTTTCATAAACTTCTTTATATCATTCCATCTCTACCAATTGCATCTCTAACTTCGGCCTAACTTTTTTAAGCTTTAATTACGTTTGGGTATTGTGCTAATTGGCTAGCGCTCTAGTAAAGTACAAATTTCAGCAAACTTTAAATCAATATCAGTTTGTAAGTTTTGCTTGTATTTCCCTCCTTCCTCCTCCTATCTGTTCTCCAATCGTATCTCATGAACCGGAGAGAAACCCATCATGTGTCATTTGGGAATTATATTCCCCGGAAACTGAAACCTTTCTCGTCAGTGAGAAGCCGGTTTTGTTACTACGTTTTGTATTATAATATTCTGGACATTCTATGCTTCAGCTTTTGTGTTCAGAAATACTACTTTATCCACAGAACAAATTGGTTTCAATTAAGTTTTGTCTCTACAGGCTACATCTCGTTGCCTCAGCAGTTACTTATAATTAGCCTAATGATATATTTACCCTTGTAGAAATTTCCGTTGGACGGGTACAAATTTCAGTTCTTGGTAGCTTTTTGATAACTCTGAGGCAAAGTAGCCAAGGGACCAGACTAGATAATTACTGAAGATATTATAAAATTGAAATTTAAAGGAGGGAATTATAGTGGACAGATAGTATTATATAGTAGCATTGCCGATTACTGTGACCGCGCGGTCTAAGGCATGAACTGGCTTCACCCGCTCAAACAATGAGATCGTGGTTTCGAATCCCAACTAAGGCATAGATGTGTATGTGTGCGTTTATTCTGAGGATGTGCTGTCCTGTGTGTAGGTAGCTGCATTGCAACTGGTTGATCCCCCGTCCAAGGAGACCTACCGACTGTGTAAATATCAAGAGACAGGAAAAGTGGCCAAGGCCAAACAGAGGACTATAGAGCCGTAGATAGATTGACAGACAGATGATATAATTTTACAATAAGTAGTTTGTTGTTACAAATGAAAATGGCGGATTGGGTGCACTCCAACAATATCTTAAACTTTCGTAACACTTTGGTATAAGAATATTGTAACATGTCTAACCGTTGCTGGGCAACGGGAGGTGGGACGAGTTACCACGAAGACGGACCCTTGATAAACAGTCGGTTGCCAAGTTACGCAGCGGTGGAAATGAAGTTACGCAACAGTAAGGAAAGCGGTGTTTGTCCGTGCCGAGCCGAGCCGAAGCGCGCTGGATGCTACGCAGCGTTGGCCAGCAACGCCTTTGTAAACACGGCGTCACGCAAGAGGGGAGCCCGTGCAGCGACAGTTGCTAGGCAATCCGTAAACATGATGTCACGCAACAGTGAAAGCTATCACATAACTGTTTTCTGTGTTGTCATTGCGGAAGCTACATAACAGGAGAATTCGTCAGTGAGAGGGAGTAACCAGTCAGTTGCAGTCTAGCATTCACCGGAGTGAGTTGAAGTCCTGCAGCTACTAGTAGTATCGAGTGAATGGAAGTAACTACAGCAGTAGAAGTAATTGTGATACTGCAGATGGCAGTAACTGTGAAACTGGAAATTGTGTAAATTTAAGAGCGAGTGGAATAAATTCGTTATATTCAACACGGCGTGAAGTTATTTGTCGCGTTATACACCCAACACGTGACAATATTAATTAATTTTACACAGTGAAAGCTGCGACATCCGGCTCTGGATGATTAGGAAAACTCTATTAACCGGAAATTGATTAATTTGAATATGACGACTAAAAGACAGAAATATTGGTATGCTCTTTCAGATTGCATGCACACCACATTAGACCGCTTCAAAGCTCAGGCGGTTAGTCCCTGGTTTCCCACCGCTGCGCCCCGGGTTCGAGGCAGGGTCTGATCATGTGGGATTTGTGGTGAACAAAATGGCACTGAGGCAGGTTTTTTCAAGTACTTCGGTTCCCCCTACCAATCTTCATTCCACTAATTGTTCCATAATCACCATCACCTATCATCTGGGGCTGGTACAATAGGCCGGTAGTGGCCGCAGTACCAAGTGGACCCAGTCTCATATCACTAATAATAATAATACACACCATTTTACGTAAGTATTGATGGAAGCTGATCAGAGAATGCGGCAGGAAAACAGGACAGGGTGCCATGTGACAAATTAAACGGATAATTGTGTTTATAATGTTGCTAGGCACACTAAAGTAGCCACTAGGTATAACGTTCTAGAAAACCGAGAAAATTACGATATCTGGCAAAATTCTGGTCCCTGAAGTGCCGGATACTCGTATCACAGTCTCACTGTATTTCTTTCCGTTGAAGTGGAGGGAAATTGAGGGGAAACACTCTCACTGATACCAATCAGTCCGCGGTGCGAGCCCGGCTATAACTGCAAAGAAGCTATCATGCCACTGAAGTGATCAAACTGACGCTATCATAGGGACTGCCCTAGCGTCTGGTCTCCGAATTCAACAGCTGTAACCTCTAAATATGCCAGGGATGGAGGGGACCCTAAACTTCACTGCTGTCCCGTCGGGTGCAGTGGGTGCTGTAAAATACTAAGGGGAAAAAACATCCTTCTAGCTTTCTGTCTGTCCGATAGCGCCACGTGATTAAGTTGCCTTGTTGGTAAATGCTGCCTGAAATCGCACCGTCTCAAGATTATATAAATTCACTGGAAAGCAACGTCCGCAACACACACGCGGCCAACAATACTGGAGCAGTGTTTTCGTTGCGTCCGCGGTGAAGTCATAGAGCAGTGGGTAGTGATTACGTGGCCGATTTTTGTAGGTCCGTGCCGAGACCATTGTTAGGCAGCGACCAGAGCACCAATGGACTGGCTGGGTAGCGATCATGTGACATGTGTTTTCTGTGCATGGTTCGTGCAAAGTGGTATAAGAATAGTTCGATAGAACAGTAGGAGGCGCAGTAGTAGACGATGTGCAGTTGAGAGTATTAGACAATTAGAGAACAAAAGTTCAGTTATCGGTAGGACACAGCCATTGGAAGTTCGTAGTTGAAGAAGAGTTATAAGTCGGCTTGTGAATACTTAGTGTTGTAAATAGAAGATTTTGTCACAGTGAGATTTTAATTCCGTTACCAGGAGGCGACTAAGGTAGAATGGAAAACCTAGTGCAAGTGTAACGATGAACTGGAAAGTGCAAATCAGAGATAGCACTGTAATGATTGTAATTAAGAAATTGTAACCAAAGTGCCAATAAATCCAATCATCTGATCTAGAATCCGTTATTGATCGCGTGTACCCCATACACGTGATATAGTATGTATATATATATATATATCCCACTTCTGACACCAGTTGTCGCGTATCGGGCGTATAACGCGACAAATAACTTCACGTCGTATTTTATATAGCGAATCTTATTTCACATTCCCACTTACAATCACCCAAATTACAGACTTACGACTACTGCTATCTGCAGTATCACAAATAGTACACTCCAAATGCCACAATACAACTGGCTGGTTGCTGGCTAACTCGGAACTAACTCGGAGGTAGCTCGAGGACTAACTCGTAGGTAGCTCCAGGACTGACTCGGAGGTAGCTCCAGGACTGACTGACTGACTGTGAATAGCCTTCGCTGCGCCTCATGTAGCCTCGATCGGACAATACAGAAAACGGCCACGTAATAAGCACCNGACCATAAGGTTGTGAGACGTCGAGGTTCTCAAATTTTCTCTAGAAAAAAGGCTCACAGATGGCTGTGAGATTGTCAGACTTACGTGCAGGGCCCCCTTTTCCCCCAAAAGAAGATTCCTGGTACTCATTTCTGTTAAAAGCCGAGTCGACCTCAGGGTCCTAGTGCGGAAGGAAGGATTGCTGCCTATTCAGAACGAATCTTGAATTTGTTTCTGTCGTCTGTACCTGCCTCACCAACACCGACTTAATCAAATTAAATAGTGTCCAGCGAAAGTCCTCTGTCTGTTTTAAAACATATCCTTTGTAAATCATAATTCCTATAGTTGTAATAATATTTTGGATAGTTTTAAATTACACATTTATTCGGGTGACGAAGCTATTTTGAAGCATTATTTGTAAGAAATATTTTACAACGATTTTATTACCTGCCTTCACCTTTTGAATGGTGTTGGTTTCACAGTACCAGTCTGACAAATTAGAGACGTTAATACCTGGTATACCCCTTTTTACGTAACAAATTCCACTGCGCCTTAACAGTAAATGAAATATGTTACGTCAATATATTTGACGCTCTTTTCTTTAAGATCAAATTTTTGTTGTTTTCTGTAGAGGTACTTATCATATTCTGTTACTCTCGACACTGCTGGTTACTGCATCAGCTCTGTAGTAGAGTATGTTATGTATATGTTGTCTCCTGTCTTTGTAAACCGTAAAGTTGAACCTACGCTTGACTAATTAAGAACTACGCCATGAAGTCGTATGAGGGAGTGGATGTATAGATCCACATTTTCTCGACTTCGGCACTAGCTGGAGGTGAGAGGTCAGCTTGACGCCCCAGCCACTCTACCCCTGGGGAAAAGCCCCCGGTACCCATTGGATAGGCGGTTGGGTGGATCCCAGAGCAGAATTTGACGACGTAGAGAAATGAAAATTCTTGACACTACCTGGACTCGAACTCTGAATCTTCGGTCGTCCAGCTCGTAGCCAGTCGCTATACCGACTACACTATCCTATCTCTATCGTATATCTCTAAACTGTTTTCATTTACATGTTATTTGTTTAGTTGTAGTTACTCTGTAATTGGCTCCTGCAAATGTTGGTTAATCATATTTATATAGCGAGCCATGGTGAATGAATTAGAACAAAAAGATAATATAATGTAACATGCATATCCGTTGCTAGGGAACGGCTAGTTAAACACGTTCCCGTGAACAAAAATTCTTGGCCAACACTAAGCAAAGGCCTTTCCATTGCTAGGCAACGAACCTATAAACATCCTCAGCTGTGTACTTTACAACAATATCAGACGTCTATTGTTAGGCAACGAGGAGTAAACAAGCTTCGTCAACAATAGAGGCCGTTTGTCTATGTGGTCACTGCGGAGGCTATATAACGAAATTTACAGAATAACGCCAGCAGTATCCCGTATGGAGGCGGGGTGAAGTACCTCCACCGTATTCATGGGAGTCGTAGGAAGAAAAAAAAAAGGGAAGTCTCGAATCTGAGAGAGTAAAGTATGGTCGTGAGTCCTAGGGACTCGGACCCATGAAAGACTGAACTAGCAATGGCCAGCAGCATATACAAAAGACAGACCCGGCCTCTCGTCAGAGAGGGCACCCCCAAGAACAAGACCGTAACTGCCAAACAGCAGTTAATATCTGGTCATGATTCCCAGATGGGGCTCGACACTAAGACTTACTGACTGACTGACTGACTGAGAGTCAGCCGCAATATAACTTCGACCTTGACTTTGACACCAGCAGTTCAAGGCAATTGTTTGACTAGTATGGAGTGCAGTGCAGTACAGTTTCCACTTCTACACGGTTCAAGATAAGATTATAAGAGTAGCAAAGATAACGGACTGACAGAATCCAAGAGTAGAGTCCCGGAAGCTACAAAAAAAAATTAGAATTAAAGGGTTGAAGAATTTATTTTATGTGTTATCGTTCCAGTAATAATTTGGAGTGTTATAATTCTTTGTAGTTATGACTGGTAGTTATCTAATAAACCGATTTCCAATCCAAATACTCGACTTAGTCACTAATACACGTGATAATAATATTACCATAATTATTCAAACCTTCCTTCATCGAGGAATTAAGTCTCTTGGAGTGCATCACCGCCAAAACAAAATCCAGCCATTTTGTTCAATATGGAGCCAATCTCCTCCGCCCCACAATCCATTTTCGAAAGATCCATCTAAATATTACCGTTTCCCGTGACAGAAAATACGTGATGGAGGTTTGAACTAAGGACCCGATTGGCTGAATACCATTCCTGCATCAGCATGAGATTGATTAAATATTTTCTTTGAACTAAGTAAGGATGCTTATTTCAGGCGTATAGTTTCCGCTTGAGGTACATCACAAAGAGGAAACGATTCAACGGAGCCCAAGTCTCTTCCATCTCAAAACCTCCCCTTACCACTTGAACCACCTTTCTCCACATTCTGCTTACACATAGAGGCACACAACCACAAAAGTACTAAGATGCTTGTATTAAAATACAGACTTTGAGGGATACGTCACTGCCGAAAATATGGGAAGGCCAATATTTCTCTAACATTTCCAGCACAGACTACCACAGAAATATACAGGGCCCTTTAGATGAATGACTAGATCAGTTCTTCCGATTAATACCCAGTGGTAACTGTGCGTACCACTAGCTTTAAATTTATAAAAAAATTATAATTTTATTGCAAACTGAATTTTGGGTTCTCATACAATTCTCAGTATAATAAGCGATTTTTGTTCTAAAACGAATTAAGTTTTTGACTTTTGTAATGCAGACTCAGTGTATTTTCTTTAGGGGTGGAATTCTTAAATATTGTGATATGACGTCTGAAAGCAGGAATTGAAGAGACACAGAAGACGTTCATTGTTAGGCAACGGATCGGTAAACAAGTTTCCGCGGAGACGAATATGTAAGCAACAGTCGAAGTATTTTTGGTCTGTAACGATGAAAACGGTGTATTCTGTTGGATCCGATCCGAGGTTATATAACGAGGATCCGAGGCCGGCTAAATTAGATTTGAGGAATCTTTTGAGATGGCACTCGATGATGACTGAGAACAAATGGCCAGGAAGGAATTAGACTGTGAAAACACGACTATTTGTGTTTTGCAGTTACAGTGAGAGAGGTATGCGTAGTATGTTAAAATCCGTTGCAAGAATACGACTAGTGATGACAGAAGAAATGTGTGTGTGTGTAAAGGTGAACTGTAAAGTGTGCAGATCAGCGATGGCGCTTTATTACTTGTAATTACGAGGTGACGGTATAAGTGTAATAAATGCAATAATCCAGGCCAAAACCCATCTAATAGTCACCCCTACAACTGACAATATTATTTAAATTTTATTGCTGCTTCCAAGAATAAATCTCCTACCTTGTTTTACGAAGAAGGAGCTAACATTCGTATTGTGGCATGGACAATAGAAGAGGCAGTCATTGCTAGGCAATGGAACAAAAAAAAGGTGACGCAATAATGGAACATGTCACTCCGCGCTACGTAACCAATGGAAGCGCTTGTGGGAACGGTGTTTTCTATGCTGTCGGCGCCTATGCTGCATACAATAATAGAGGAATTGCAAGAAAAGTTGTTTTCTCTTGGGTCCGTCCCTAGGTTATATCACGGGGACCAAGAGGACAAGCAAGTTTTGCGATAGACGCCAGCCTGCGAAGAAGTGAGCTTGGAAGCAGAGGAACGTCCAATTTTCGAAGACGTTTCCCAGCAGCGCAATGAAGAACGCAACTTGAAATAATACTGTGTGTGCATAACAGCGATATGTGGAGTGTAGTCATTAGAGCCGGAAGTCCTGAGACTGTGGTTAGCGAGTTCAGTTCGTGAGACGTAAGGGTCTTAAGAATAGGCTTTGTTAGAAGACTGGAACCAAGCAACGGCTAGTCAGTTGTGAGATAGACCCCAGCCTTCGAGGACTCGAGCCGTGACAAGGAAACTGAAGTGTCTGTGGTATTACAATTTTTACCAGGCGACAACAGACGAGGATACAGCAGGTTGAGAAGAATTAGTGCGTGTTGTAGTGAACTACAGGGTGTGTGAATTATCGATAGCGCCGTAGTTACTTGCAGTTACCAGCTATAAGTGTCCAGTAAATCCAATTACCAATCTAAACGCCGTCTGTTGTCACTCAATCACCTAACAACTGATGTCAGAAGTGGGATCATTGGCCTGGATTGATTGATTGATTGATTGATCTATTGAATTGAAATGAATTGAATTGTTGGATATAGCATTGTCCACCGTCAGATTTTAATCTACGAGATGATCATGGCGAATATTGGAGGTCTGGTAGTCTCCTTAGGAAGGCTAGGGTCCGAGTGAGACGCCTGTCTAAATAGACGGAGGCCTGGTTAGGAAATGTCTAAAAGAGAGGTATATTCAGAAATGACAGAGCCATGTCCGGAGAAGCGGGAAACAATTCTAGAAGAAACAGAGGTCGTAGCGGGTCGTCAGAAAGTCCCTAACGAAGAGGTTTCGGCGGAAATTCCTCGGAGCACTGGAGGATTTATGTGGGGAACGGCGTCTAGTCGTAAAGCGCCGCGAACTGCGGAAGAAGCGGAACCAGGGTGTTGGTGAGTCCCGGCAGAAGTTGGCAAAATCCCACAACGGTTAACCCGCCGTGTCTTTCCGGCACTGCGCAAGGGACGTGTTCGTAGGGAACCAAACAAGATAGCCGGCAACGGGGTCAGGGAACGAAGCTGGACATAGAAGCTAGGTCTTGGAGCCGAGGAGAAATTCTATGAAGCCCTCGGGCAAACTCTCTGACTGGGGTTCGTGAAGCGATCAGTCGGGATTTCCGCCGAGCTGTGGAAAGTGAGTGACTGGACATTTTGATGAGTCGACCCCCACTCAAATGGAAGAAGAGATCACTGCCAGCTTACGTGCCTGCGCTGCAGCAGCACTTGCAACTTCCGGAAGTTCTCGTCTTTAAACGGAAGAAGTTTTGCCACAGCGACAGCTACTCGGGATAAGCACCTTAAGGAAGGAGCAATGCGATATGAGATATAACAGCTAGAATAAGGGAGTCAGAGAAACAGCCACTGCTACGCAACGGCTGTACATAAAAGCAACAATACCACAGCCAACGTTAAGAAAAGTACGCAAGTAACAATGGAGACTTTTTGAAGTGATATCTTCTATGGCGTCCGTGTAGGGGCTACGTAAGAAGTCAATTTCAATTTATGAAGTCAGACCAGCTTGGGATGGGCGCCAGCCTACAAGGACATGAACCAGGGAGCTTCTGAAACCCGCCACCAAGTAACATGACTGAAAACGCTGGTCTGTGTGTGACAGTGACTATGAACTGTAGTCGCGAGTTGTTTAAGAGTCCAATAAATCCATTTTCTAGGCCAAACCTCGTATCTAGTCAGCAATCGCATGACGGTATATTACGTATATATAGGTACACAGGCAAACAAGTATAACGTTTACAGACTAATTGCACAGTAGCCAAACGCATTACTTATCTAAATAATTTCTCTACCTTTCATCTTATTTAATCGATCTGTCCACACGTTCTCTGATCTCAGAACATGATTACTCTACGCTCTGCCCTTCTGCACCGCTCCTTTATATAACCAGTGTTCACGTTCGGTACAAAATATTTACTGCAGATCCTTCCAGGCAGTGCCTACCTGGAAGCCACTTCCTTTATTAAACTTACGTCTTGCCTAGAAGAGTGAACGCTGTAGTGTAGTTGGTTGAGACTCTATGCTACAACCCGGAAGGTCACGGGTTCTAGTCCTGATGAGATCATTGGATTTTTTAATTTACATAATCCTTCCAGCCGCACTACGGCCCTGGGTCGATTCAGAATTGAGTGCCAGGAATTTTCCTATGGGGTAAAGGGCGCCCGGAGCTTAAGGTTGACAACCTCACCGCCATTTGTTAGCCGATTTTCTAGATGTGGGAGCCTCGATTTCTCACAAACATATGGGCCTCCAGGGCCTGTTAAAGACATAGTTTAACCTTTTATTTTACGTCACAGGTGGTCGTTCATTTGCTCAAGCAGCAGAGAGGACGAAATAAACACCGACAGCTTGCCGAAGCGAAATAGTTTCTTACAGAAAATGGTAGGGTGAGTGTAAGTAAAGAAGCAGGAGGAATCTTGAAGGATAAATTCGTACCTTGTGGTAAGGTATTGTCCCACATAATTCCTGGAAAGACTGATTAAAACCTCTGAAATCTTCACTGAGTTACCCAGCCCCAAAAAGACTTTCAGTTATCCCTCGAACTCGAGTCACTTCTGTACTTACATTCGTTTCCAACTTATGTACGGAGTTGACTGATATGGAATATGAATTATGAGGTAGAAACATACGGGAGGAATCAGTCGTGGTTCATTTTAAATTATTATCTGATAAGTTGCCTTCAGGGGCTAGCGAAACCTTCAGATATGAAAGTTGATTTCGCCAGAGGAGTTCGAACCACAAAGATCCCAAACACGAAGCTGGAGAGACAACCAACCACAACGCCAAATTTTATGTCTCCTCTTGAGGAACTGGAAAACTGCTTACACTTCTGTCACACGAACTAAAAGTGATAGGCGCCTAGAATATTCATGGAAAGGAACAATTATGAATTTGTACAGACTATACCAGCGTATCTTGCAGGTGAATGAACATAAGACCGTCCGCCCGTAGACAAAGGCAGAGCAAAGGAAGGGAACAGAAGAGGAAACCAGAGCCAGGCTTTTAATGATTTCGAAAATGGGATACAGTTTTCATATATATATTCGCATGGGGAATTTCTCTTGCAATATATAAAATTGAATATGACTTTAGCAGCCTAGAGGAAAGAAAAAGATTAACAAGGAATGTCTCGTTACTATGAGACAATACAGAAATATTGCATGTCCCAAAGAAAATGAGAAATGACTTTGTTTTCTGTGTATCCTATATGGTATTTCGTAAATTGTTGAACGAAAAGTTAAATAAATTAATATTTTACCGGTAGGGAAATGCAACAGTGAGGTTCTGATATAAAGCCTCAAAGAATATAGGGCAGAAGTAGTGGAAATGTGAATTTTGAATACTGATCTGCATAAGCACGATTAGAAAAATGTAATTAACTAAGCCATGACGAAGGCCCTGTAACCGTACTTCCCTCGTCAAAATTATATAATTAAGAGTATGATTTAGTTATGCAGTGTTTAATACCGTGAGAGACGCTCCATCGGCGAGGTACCATCCCCGGACCGTCTAAGTGTAATTCCGCTATTGTCCTCCTCAGGCTAAGGGTGCCGCTATTGTCCCTAACGCCACCTGTTTACGCCCAGTATCTCATAAACCCATGACCTGACCGTGCGAGACCAGCCGGGAGGGGTATTGGATTACTTGGAGACCGACAGAGGTTTATGGGCATCTTGAAAAGTACGAATGTTGGGCAGGTGTCGGGCTCGACACTTGGCTCTCCCCTTTTATGTTCTTGTTTTTCGGAT
>NW_019730585.1:1405117-1445070 GCF_002891405.2 Cryptotermes secundus | reverse complement strand
TGTCGGGCTCGACACTTGGCTCTCCCCTTTTATGTTCTTGTTTTTCGGATGCCAACTGGGGGACTTGTAAAGAGAGGGGGTCGGCTATAGGGAGCGGAGGATGACAGTAGTTGGAATGTAGATAGAGTGGACAGAGGTGTTGAAGAGTAGTAGCTAGTCGGCGGACGGAGCGGCCAGCCAGGATAAAATTGTAAAGATTCTTCATTAATGAAATTTTAAATTAAAGCTGCCATCCACGGCGTGTTCTGGAGATCCCGTATTTATTTAACCCGAAGTGTGTTCCACTCCCATCTCCAAAGCACCCGTATCCCTGAGAGAAAGAACTCAAGCTCGAGTGACAGTCGTGGCAACTGTAAGTCGGCGGACGGCTGCAGCCCTAATTGTAAATATTGTAGTAATAGGACATTCATTGACATTTATAGAACCTGAAGGTTTAGGAACATATTTTTAGAAATCAGATATTCGACTCTAAGCTGAGTCACTTTAATCTCGTCCACACCCTTGCAATTATTTCTTTATGAACTTTATTTCCAACCTGCTGCTAAATCTTTCCTTCGGTATTTCCGACTAGAATTTGGGTATAATTCTTATTTATAATCTATTCACCAAACTTACTCATCCATATAATAATCCTAAAAATACTGAATGAATAGTATAAATTATGAAGCTCCTTATCCCTTAATTTTCTCTATGTTTTTCTCACCTTGTCTTTCTTAGACTTAAGCTGTCTCCTCAACACCTGTTCTCAGACATCATCAATCTAAAATGGTGAAATATTCCAGAAGCTTAGGACAGACAATTCAGTTGAGATTACTGCAGATACGAAAAGCTGGAAGGAACGTGCAAACAGACGTAGATGGGTGGGCGAGGAAAGCAAGCATTTATATAGCAATAAGGCGGATAATACGGGGAAGACAAAGGAGAATGAGGAAAATGGATTTTGAGATTTGTAGAGGCTTTATCTTGCGTAATGTTAGAGTGAAAGAAGAAACCGCTTGTATATTTGTGGTTTCATAGTTTTGCAGACTGAACAAATGCAAACCTCTATATATTTATAAGTGCTGCATATTCAACCCATATACAGATAAAATTTGCACGGCTGGTCAATGATTTGTTGCTGACCTTGCCAGCACAGACATTCTTGGTTACGGGTCCTTTCGAGAGCCGCTTACGTGTTTTGAAATTGGGCCTCTCCTCAGAAGAGAGGAGAAGTAGCAATCAAATTTCGTGAATAACGACGCCTGTATACAGCATAATCGTGAACCTGATATGTCCTTCTTGGTATGACAGCTGATCATCTACGCTTTAAGTAACAGCATCCTCAGTTGAAACATACCAAAAGTAACAAGAAAATATTGTAACATGACGGCTGAAAGCCGGAATAGTGCAGTCAGATGAGACGTTCTTTGCTAGATAACGGCTCGGTAAACACATTTCCGCTACAATGTTCAATAATAGAATTATTGTTGAGATAGTGTGTTTCTATGGGGTCCGCTCCTGAACTACATAACGAGGATTACAGACCATCTAGAATCAGATTGAGAGTGTGTTTGAAGATGACAGTCGAATGATTGAGAAGATATGGCAAGAAAGGAATTAGGCTGTGAAGAGAAGACTTCATGCGAGATGCAGTGACAGTGAGACTGGTACAACTGTTGTGTTGAAATCCATTTCCAGGATATGAATAGTGAAGACTGAGAACACTGGCATGAGTGTGTAATGGTGAACTGCAAAGTGTGTTTATCAGCGATGGCGCTGTATCAATTGTAGTTCCGCGTGAGTGTATAAGGTGTCAAGAAATTCAATCATCCAATCCAAAACCCTTCTAACAGTCACACACACCCCGAAATACGTGACAATGTAAACAGAAAATAATGAACGGTCTAAATTATTCGCGTCTATAGATGACGTAAGCCGATAACGGTGGCCGCGCGGTCTAAGGCATGACCCATCTTCGCTCGCTCGAACGCTGGGTTCGTGGGTTCAAATCTCACTCTAGGCACTGAAGTCTGTATTGTGTGCGTTTTTTTGTGTTTGCGTGTTGGTGGCGGCTTTGCGACGAGCTGATCCCTCGTCGAAGAACTCCCACCGATTGTCTAAAATAAAAAAAGCCTAGGTGAAACGAAGCGTTGCACCCCAAGTGGGAGCAACAGGAATACATATAGATATATGATGTAAGAGACATTTATTAAGCTCTTTTTAAAGGAAAGAAAAAATATATATTATTGCAATTTTTAATACGAAGCTTTTATTAACGTGAATAATGTTTAACTTTATTCATTCTAGTCCATCACACTAGTCAGTGCTATAGAATGATCTGACCACACCGTCCAGTGTCACTCAAATGTATATATGTATACATATATTGTGGTGTGCCAGGAATCCGGAATATATACTTGCATGGAAACACAATACCAGTGGGCCGTTGTCTAGGAATACCTTAGGCAACAAATGCGTTTCCCCGGAGATGAAAGGACAACNATAACAGCAGCCGAGACCAAAGGCACCTACAGGGTGCGCTCTATTCCGTCCGAAAGCAGAGCATATAAAAGTCTGACTGCGACAAGGGACGAGAGCAGTTTGCAGTTTGTAGCTGTCCTTAGAAGAGTAGTCAGTCTTCGGGCACCTCTGAGGGAACAGAAGACATCACCGAGATTAGCGGTGCAAGCAGTAACTTGCAAGAAACATCTGACGACGTTTTAAGTGGATGATAATTTACGTGGAAGTGTAGAGGAAATTGGCCAATAAACTCATTCTTTAAATCTGAGACCTGCGTGAATTTATTTGTCGCGTTACGTAGACAACATGCGACAATATATCTTGACATATTTATTTCAATTAATGACCATTTTCAGAAGGCAAATAACAAGTTGAGGACACTACTATTACCTAAATCATAGTACATCAAGTTCAAATTTGTCCAAAGTTGTATTTAAGATTTGCATTAAGCTAAAATGTGGTTAGTTAAAATATTTACAAAATTCTTAATATTTAAAATCTTAAACCGCTAAGGTTCATATCTTCGTTTCTCTTCTATCAACGGAAGATTAGGTAAATTGTCGTCCTTGGAAGACCGGGCAGTGTTTTTCTTCTGTATATAGTTAATAATCTGTATTTGTTGTTAAGCTGTTAGTCCTTTTGTTGTTTGTTGTATAAAACCTCCGTGGTCTTAGTCCGCAAGCCAACTATACACGTACACACCGAGCGACCGCCGCTTGTCGGCGAAGCTAGTGTCAAATTTCGCGGATAGAGAGTGTCGCTCGGTCAGCGCAACGGATCCTCACGGCCGTTAATCTCGGTTTTCTAGACAGGTTTCTTGTATAAAGCATCTCTAAATTTCTTCGCAGTTACAGTGCGATTGCATTTACCTATCTACGGTTCAGTAATAAAAACCTTTGACTAACTTCATCCTGACATACGCACTAGTCACGGTAGTTACAGTCACATCCGCCAAGTCGCATGACTAAAACAATCTGCTTTTACCGGTTCTCACGGTCTCTTCGCTTTGCAGATTCCTTATATTTTTTCTTCTACCCTGAAGATGGAGGCGATACGTTCCTCCGAAACGTCGGTTAACACCACAAAAACACGGTGCCAAATCCCAGAAGACTGCTTTCTTCAATTTATACTTCTGTAATCTGGGTTTCATCAAGAATACGAAATTTGTGACTATTCTGTCAAACAACATTGAAACTTTCGATAAACATGCCATAGAGCAAGAAAAGAGAACAGGAACATTTCTTTCTTAGGAAAGGAGATGAGTCGATAATTTAAGAACTTACTCCTTCGCTCTACATATTCCGACATTAAATAAAGATAGAGCTATATTCTTTAAATTAAGTAAGTTCATAATTACGCCATATTTGTCCTAAGTCACTTTTAATTTAAGCTGGATATTGATTATCCGAACTAATTAAAGATTCGTATAACTTTGATTCTGTATTTATTCGGATAATGGAACTGAATAATGAATGAACTGTAGGGAGCATATAATTGCTATTTATTTTCGGCTATATACGTACATACCATATTTATGTCTGTTCAATTCGAGCGTTTTTTATCACGAGCATTGCAACTTCAATGAAGTTAATGCATTTGTTACAAAGAAATCAAAATTACTAATTAAATAAACAAAAATTGTAACTATAATTTGGGGCACATATATTATTTACTAACATTTCAAACTTATTTACGTTTTAAAATTTGTCGAACCACATAGGGAACGTGATTTTCCAAATATCGGAATGAGGTCGATTTTTATTGTAAATTATATTTCGCAATGTCTTTTAAAGAACGTAAATTTGAAATCGATTATTAATTACGTAACAACAAAACAAGAATCAAAATTTGGAGCATTTTTAATGTGGACTACTAGGGAATAATCTGAGAGAGTCATCACCACCTGTTGGAAATGAACATATTTCGTTTTAATAAATAGAAAATAGAAGAAAATTCAGCCGTCTGATCCATTGGTATAAAATATGATTTTAATAATTTAAGCAGAAAATGTTAAGATACCTTTATCAGCGAAAAACTTGAAAAAAATTTGAGAAAGGATGCTTTCGTAATTTAGGAAAATTGTAAGCTTATATTTAAAAACACGTTCATGAAACATCCAAAGAAGTACTTGGACAGATATAAAATAGTTTAAATTTATTCACGACTATGAAAAAATGTGTGAAGTTAAGTTGTCCCTGTGCTTAACTAATAAAGCGCTACACCATGAAGAAATAAGGGGTAGTGGATGTTTAGATCCACGTATTTTTGACCTCTGAAATTCTTGGAAGTTAGTGGTTAATGGGAATACAATGAAACAGCACATCAGCTATTTGTAGACTTCAAGAAAGCCTATGATTCAGTTAGGAGGGAAATATTGTACAATATTATGATAGAGTTTGGGATACCCATGAAACTAGTTAAGCTGATAAAAATGTGTTTAAACGAAACGTATAGTAAAGTCAGTATAGGTAAACATTTGTCTGACAAATTTCATATCAAGAATGGTCTAAGACAAGGAGATGCTTTATCGACATTGCTTTTCAACTTTGCTTTAGAATATGCTATTAGGAAGGTCCAGGGAAACCAGGTGGGACTGAAACTAAACGGGACACATCAGCTGTTGGCCTATGCCGATGATGTGAATCTACTGGGTGATAATGTAGATATCATAAAGAAAAAAACACACACTTTAAATGACGCAAGTAAAGATGTTGGTTTAGAAGTAAACAAAGAGAAAACTAAGTATATGTTACTGTATCGTCACCGCAATGCAGGGCAAAATCATGACATAAAGATAGAAAACAGAAGTTTTGAAAATGTGGCACAGTTCGAATATTTGTGAACAACGATAAAGTATCGAAACCTGATTCAGGAGGAAATTAAGAGACAACTTGGGTAACGCTTGCTAACATTCAGTCTATAGCCTTTTGTCTTCTCGTCTGCTGTCAAAAAATATAAAAATTAGAATATACAACATTATAACTTTGCCTGTGGTTTTGTATGGGTGTGAAATTTGGTCTCTGACATTAAGGGAGAAACATAGACTGAGGGTGTTTGAGAACAGGGTGTTGAGGAGAATATTTGGACCGAAGAGAGATGAAGTGACAGGAGGTTGAAGAAAACTGCGTAATGAGGAGCTTCATAACTTGTACTCTTCTCCAAGTATAATTAGAATGATTAAGTCAAGGAGGATGAGGCGGGCAGGGCGTGTAGCACGAATGGGGGAGACGAGGAATGCGTATAGGATATTGGTGGGAAAGCCAGAAAGAAAGAGACCACTGGGAAGACCAAGGCGTAAGTGGGTGGACAATATTAAAATGGATCTTAGAGAGACAGGATGGGAAGGTATGGATTCAATTGATCTGGTTCAGGATATGGACCAATGGAGTGCTCCCGTGAACACGGTAATGAGCCTTCGGGTTCCAAAATATGCTGGGAAATTCTTGAGTAGCCGCAGATTTGACGGCTCCTCCAGAAGGGCTCAGCTCCATAAGTAAGTAAGTAGGTAAGAGTGGTCAGCCTCAGGCATTGACCCTTTTACCCACGGTACACATTGGATAGCAGGCAGGATGGGCCCCAGAGCCGGTCTGGACGACGACGAGAAGAGAAATTTCTTGTCCCTAACGGGACTCGAACTCTGACTTCTCACGTCAAGTGGGTTTTGTGGTGGATAATATGGTACTGAGGCAGGTTGTCTCCTAGTACAACTGTCTCCACTGCAAATTCTCATTCCACCAACCGCTCCGTATTCTTTAATCATCTGGTCATCGATGATATAATGTGTCGACACTGAGAACCTAGTTAAATAAAGAGTAAACCAACAGGTTGCAGATTACGGCAACAGAAGCTAAACACCCGAAAGGCCAAATAAACAGAAAACTCTAATAATGGCGAGAAACATCTCTACTACAAATTTGTGTATGTGAAAAGGAGAGTAAGGGATCGTGATAATTGCTCTATATATTCAGTCACAAAAAATAATAACGTCATTGCATTGCACTGGGAGAAGACGAGAGACAGTTTTTAACAGAACCGGCAGCACTGAAATAATAGAGGAACCTATAAAACGTTGCGTTGTAGAGAAAGCAACATGAAGGGGAAAATAGGAGAGCGGCGAGCCCAGGGGCAGCTCCAGTAGAATTAATTTTAACTGTTGGGCCAAAATTATGGAACTTACTTATAATAACAATGTAATAAGAGGTGAAAGGTGCCGGTCACCGTAGCCGAGCGGTCTAAGGCATGCACTGTCTTCGCTCGCTCGGAAGCCGGGATCGTGGGTTCGAATCACACTCAGGGCATGGATGTTTATGTGCGTTTTTCTGTGTTTGTCTACAGGTAGAGGCCTTGCGACGAGCTGATCACCCGCCCACGGAGTCCTACCGAATGTTTCAGATCTTGTAAACCGAAGTGAAACGGAGAGTTTCATGGAGGTAGGCCTAGGCCCAAATTGGGGCTGTAGCGCCACAGAGAAAAGAAAAGAGGTGAAAGGTAAATTTGTCCCTGTGCTTAACTAATTAAGCTCTAGGCCATGAAGACGTATGGGAGGAGGGGATATATAAATCTACATTTTCCTGACCACGGCACTAGTTGGAGTTTAGCGATCAGCTTCAAGCCCCGACCGCTTTACCTCCGAGAAAGAGCCCCCAATACTAATTGGATAGGAGGTTTGGTCGATCCCAGTGCCTGTCTGGACGATTGGGGTAGCGAAAATTCTTGATCCTACTGGGACTCGAACTCCAACCCCTCGGTCGTCCATCCCGTAGCCAGTCGCTGTACCGAATATGCTATCCCGGTTCCTAATAAAAATGTAATAAGCGTTAAAAGGAGCCTCCAAATATAAGAAAGATAACACAATTATGTGAATTCCAGAGGAATATCTGTGACAAATATATTTAGTAGATTCTATGGCAGGATGCTAATATTATTTAGAGAGAAGAGTACCGAACTTTCGATATGTAAGAAGAATCAGCTTTTAGGATTGGAAGATCATGTGTACTCAGTACACAGTAGAGAAGAACAAAGCTATGGGACGAGAAAAATGTATTTATTAACTTGGATAAGATGTGCGATATTATTCAAATATGCATATTGTTTGGCGTCTTAGAACAATCAAATATTTATTTAGGCAATAGAGCTACACAGGACCAGGCTCAAAGACAGAAATGGATGAAGAAATAACAAGGCTTCATAGTTACAAATGAAGTGGGGCAGGGTTGCTGCTTACCGCTGACTTTGTTCAATGCAAATCCGGATTCAAAGGAACTGGAAAGGAGGTGCAAAAAACGGTATACGAATGGAGGAAATCAGTATTTGTTGATTGAAATTTGCAGATGATTAATTGCTGTTAGCTTAAGATTCCTATGAGAACGAGCATGTGACAAAGAAAACTTAACGATGAATATGCGAATTTAGGCCTTACGATAAATACGAATAAATACTTTGAGTTCTGTATGGGAAATTGGTCACGTACCAACCGAAGGAATAAATGAATCAAGGAATCTAAAAACGAACGGCTATGCTATTACGGTCAGGTCAAGCAATTGACAGATGGTTTACAAAAACTAATAATAATGACCTGGGTTACTATGGATACAAGAATACCGAGACACACTTAACATAAAGAAATAGAGACAGGAATGACAACTGGACACCTAAAAATTAGTCAATAAACAGATATTAATTGATGAAGATTAAATAAGTACAGTAGAGTAGATACCAAGAGTTCTGGCGGTGGTGTATAACAGTCAGTTCTTGGACTTTTCCATTGTCCTGTATTCTAGAGACTAGGAAACACTGCGTTCCGGAACCTGGATAAGTTTCCGTCCTCAGGTCAGCGGGGGGGGGGACACTACTCAGTTGAGTCCTTTAGAAAGAGCTAACCTCGTTCACTGGATGTGATACACATATATACAGGGTGTTTCACGACTTTAGGGCATAACTGCAGGAGGTGATTTCCTAGGTCTTTGTGATCAAAAAGTACATATGAACATGTGTCCGAGTTTGGACGGTTAAGGAGTTATGACCGTTTCTTCATTCCCGTACAAACCCTCGTGTGAACCGCATCCGTCAGCTGGCGGGTCGCTATTTTTAGCCAGCTACAGACAGAGCGCTCTCGTTATCTCGACACTTGAGATGTACCTAAGGCGTGGTGGGTTGGTATATCCGGCGCGGTTCACAACGGAGATGCAGCCTGTGTTGCGGCCGGCGGTGGCATTTTCGAAAAACAGCTTTAAGCACCAATAAATTCAAATTAAAGGTAATTTCACGAAGTTAACTTTACATTCATACTTTAAATGTATCATGTATTCTGCTGGTTTATTATTTTGTTCCGTTTATTGTCAGTAATCGTTACCTTCTATTCTGAGTTTAAAACGGCCATAACTCCGTAACCGTCCAAAATCGGACACATGTTTGTATGAACTTTTTTGATCACAAAGACCTAGGAAATCCCTTTGCAGTTATGCCATAAAGTCGTGAAACATCCTGTATATATATAAAAGAGTCTTCTTATATCTCACAGGAAGAATTCGAGACTGTTTGAGAATAAATATTAAGCAGAACATTGAGGTCTTGGAACTTTGAAGTAATAAAATTATAGACGGAGCAGCTTCCTAATTTATGGCCCAATTTTTACATAAATTTTGGGAGATTACATCATGACGGCAAGACAGGGAGATTTACATCCCACGTTGAGGTCAAGAGAAAATATTTTGGTCGGAACACCGAAAAGAAAGAATCCAGTTGGAATAGTATATATGGATATCAGAGTACTGTTAAAATTAATCAGAGACATACTCCTATCCAGAGTTACTGTATTTTTGGACCTTTCCCATCGTCCTGTATTCTAAAAAATAAAAAAAAAAACACGATGTTATGGAAACTGGATGTGTTTCCGTCCTCAAGTGGGGGGAAGACACCTACTCAGTTGGATTCTTTAGAAAGAGCCAAAATCAACTTACTTGAGAACGGAAACAGATCCAGATTCCGAAACGTCGTGTTATCTACTTCTAGAATACCGGACGATTGGATGGTCCAAAAACCCAATAATACTGAATGTTTTACTCCATCGTCAGAACCTTTCAGAATCTACATATTCCTATGTTAAGAAAATATGGAATGGATTAAAGAGACTCGAATCACAATCCAGAGACAGGTATTTATAAACATGACGATACAATTCGTATTTCATAAAAGGCAGACTAATACTTGAACAACACTAAACATATTCTCAAGATGACTCGACTCCCTGGAGATAGCGTGTGACAGAAGAGCCGACTCTGGTCCAACTTGTGATCCACTTTCCCTCCGACATGTTTCGTCTAGGAGTGGAAACTCGTGTCTCGCCTTTAGGACTAATGCTTTCAGGCTTAACCTTCCTTTCCCTTAAACTGCATCACCTGCTTCTTTACCCATCATCACCGGGAATCAAACGTTATGACCGACCCTCTTCAGTACAGAAGCAGTCTTAGTAAAGGAAATTACTTTTCATACAGACGTAATGACGTACTGAACATGACTAATACAGGATTTATGAATATGACTGACAAATTGAAAGTAAATCTGCCGTGTTTCAAGTTTCAGTGATTAGTACTTCTGTATTCAAACAATTCTGGGATTGAATCTCTACCTGTATTTCGATGATTTTGTCTGGAGTTTGCGATTTTATTCTTAGCTAAGTATTTCGTAATTAATTACACGTAAATCCATGGAAGAAAGTGCTTTAAGACAATGATAGTCATTTATCTGGCCAAGAATTATGCCGCCTCTTATGGAAGGTGAAGTATCACTAATGCACTTACGTAGCCTTCTTATTTATCCGTGACAAATATGCCATCCGAGGCAGTGCATACTCTATTAGTCTGTTTTCTGAAAAACTTCTTTCGTGTTCAGAATTCCTTTTTAGAGGTACTGATTTCGCTTTGTTGAAAATTATTTCCATATTGCTCCATCATGAATTAAAAATAAGTAAAATTTCTTTTTAACTCAACAGTAATAAATACTGAGTACTATATATCAGTAACATGAAATAACTATTTAGACCCATAAAATATGTGCTAAGTTCACCGTATTCTACCTACCGCTTAATAACTAGCAATTGAGGTGATAACTGCGCCAGTTCAGAGTAGAATATTATACGAAAGGCTCTTTACGTCGTTGAAACTCAAAAGTTGTTGAAAGGATGATAGAAAACTCCATTTAGGGGCGGATTATTTCTTCAAAGCTACATAAAATGAATAAATTATTTCAGGTTTTGCATTTCCTGTTGTCGTAATTTCGCAGTTTTTCTTATTTCTTTGTCCTCCATTCTCAAAAATGTCCTCTTTTTATGTTCTGCACATGAATCTCTGTGCGACATCATGTGTCTCACTCTTCGTATGTAAGAATGGACAATCTGTTAAGTTATATTTAAATTCCATCAAAGTCAGAGAGTATTATTTTTATTAAGAATGAAAGAAACCTTATGTCTCACTGACTCCGCCTCCTGGAACTAGTGATTCGCATAAATTAGTGTCCATCAAGTTACCTTCCTGGTTTTTGTTTCAGAAGGCACACTATGTATTATGGTACATCTGTTAAACACCATTAAAGAAATGCAACAAGATAACGTTCGCAGATTCGAATTTGTTATGGTGGTGACTGAGCAGAATATACTCTTCTGGGTTTTAAGGCCGTGTGGTTCGAAGGAATATATATCTACACCCTCAGGGCCGAAGAAGAAGCCAATGCAGGCAGGGGCAGAAGCAGGTGGAGAGCTGGCTTAACATGCCACTAGCTTCTGCTGATATCTATGTTAAGCTAATTTTAGACCCAAAAGCACACCATTTTTAAAGAACAATTCTCTTATATGGGAATATGAGGCAGTAAATTTCGAAAAGGTAATATTATGATATACTCGTATAATAAAATTGTCAGTAAAGAAATCAGAAATTGTTTAGGGTACATTACGCCAGACCAGAGAAGGTTGCATTCTTATCACAGTCCGATTTGACATATGTTTAATTTTATTTTGTTAAATATTGGATTGACGGTGGAGCAGGGATAGCGTAGTCGGAAAAACGATTTCCTACGGGCTGGGCGTTCGAGGGGTCGGAATTTGAGTCCCGGTAGGGTAAAAAATTTTCTTTTCTCTATGTCGTCCAAACCGGCTATGGGGCCCACCCAACCTTCTGTCCAATGGGTAGCGGTCACTGTTTCCCCGGGGGTAAAGCGGTTGGGGCGTAAAGCTGACAAATCACCGCCAAGTAGTGCCGAGGTCAAGAAAATTTGGATCTATAGGCGGCCCAATCCCCCATACGCTTTCATGGCGTAGTCCTTAATTAGTTAAGCACGAGGACAACTTTATCTAATCTTTACTGCGTTGAGCAGGGATAGCTCAGATGATATAGCGAAGGGCTACAGTTTTAACGGCTGCGGTTCGATTCCCGGCATTGGGAAGAGATTTTCTACATCCCACTGCGTCCAGACCGACCCTGCTGCCCACCCAGTCTTATATTCAATGGGTTCCAGTAGCTTTCTCTAGGAGTTAAGGCGGCCAGGGCATGAAACTGACGACTCACCTCCATCAGCTCCCGAAGTCAAGAATGGTGGAACTACCCCTGCACTCCACCATGTTTTCATGACATACATCTTAATTAGGGATATTGTACGTCAGAATCACATTGTTTCGACTACTTATTATTGGTCTCGCGCTCAAAATTCGAGCATAAATTGTACATATTATTTTACAATAAATTTTGGTCCTTTAGAGCCACCATCAGGTAAAGTATTTACATTCACGCTTTACTTTACTGCTTTTTTCCCTTACATTGACAAATGTTCTACACAGTTACTCACTCAGACAAGAAAGTTCCACAGAAAAATCAACCTGTAAGAAAAAGAAATATGAGTACTTAAAACAGACAACAACACCCACATCAAGTATAACAAATAACTCTAAATCCCAGCACAAGTTCATATATTAGAGGACCATTCCTGCTGTAATCGAAAAACAGCATTATCCGTAACAGTAGGAACAAATAATTAATTTGACATATAATTTTATACATTGGCATTCAAAAGAAGACACTTCTGCAATGATCCAGAAATAAGCAATATTTAGTAAAACCATAACAAATGTTACAGTTTAATAATTTAATATTATAATATTTTGCATATAGCTTTATGCCTTGGCATTAACGTTGACAAATAACACTTGTGACCTCTTCCAATTGTAAACATTGGCCAATTGTGGAAAAATAGCATCATAGTAAAGAGTGAGTGTATTTTACTTGATGCTGGACGTAATGTTATAAAATAATATGTAAAATTTATACATGAATTCTGCTGTCGGAACCAATAATGAGTGCATAATTAGTGAAGTACAGGAACAAATTTACCTTGTAACGTACCACACAATAAATAATATAGCTGTTTAGCTGTAAGCTCTTTCTGTGATGTTAATTATGTAGGGTATCAAGGCCGGGTGAGGTGAATGGAGAATATAGGACAGGGTATTGCATGGGTGCCAAGAGATGTTTCTCTGAAAATAAGGTTCTGTCAAGCTCCTCCCTCCTTCTGGCGACTTGTGGCTAGTCAGCTCGCCATCAAAACAATTGGCTCAGTGTCACGGCCTGTTTTGATTGGCAGTAAGTCGGGAATGGGAACAGGAACTTTAACTGAATGAAGTACAATCTACCTGACATACACTCGCTTTCTTATCTACTGCCAGGATAACAATAAACAAAACAAACTCCGCAAATCCGCAAGCGAACTATACCGACCGAGCGACCGCCGCTTGTCGGCGAAGTTAGTGCCAATTTTAGTAGATTGAGGGTGTCGCGTGGTCAGCGCAACGAAATCCCGCGGCCCTTAATTTCGGTTTCCTGGACCGGAGCCGCTATTTTCTTGAAATATGTCCTCCATTATATTCACGAGGCTGAGAGGACCACGTTCCAGACCCACTACTTCTCAGAAAATCTGATAGAGCCGGGAATCGAACCCGGACCTCTGGATCTGTAGCCAGGAACTCTGACCAATAGACCACAGAGGCGGTTGATCAGGATAGCATTTATTAATTTGGTTAATGCAATGTAATATCCAAATTGTTAACCCGGACGTATACTTTGATTTCGACTGCAAATGTTCTGCTTCTAATAGTACGGCGATTTTCTCGAGAGACTGAAGTCTATTCCGCTTTTTCTACATTTGCCGATCACTTGACACTGCACTCACAGAGTTACTGTTACGCTTACTGTCTAAAATTTGACTGCCCCAAAACTTTCTCCATAACTTACAGTACTTTACTTTAATCTAAAATATATAACCCCCTCCCTAAATCAAATCACAACTGCTTCGTAATTGGTAAGACAAGCGAGTCACTTGTAATCCAGTCACTTTTAACTCAAAATAACTGATATGCTTTCGAGGTCCGAATCTGGACATCTGATGTACTTCATACGCCTGAGAAATATTTTCGCCCACCTACCAAAGCAGTAAAGTTAGGGTTCCTTAATCAAAATAGCAACGTTTAGAATTTCCTGAGGGCGTTGTTACGTTTACAGTGCTCCAGGCGCTTAATAACCACGCCTTTCTCCGTTATAAATCTTCGGTTTGTTACAATGGCTCAGACCCTTCCTGCACCTGCGACGTGCCTCAAGAAGATTCAGCTGTCTTAGGGGTAACTGAACAGGTGTTAGCCGTGCATTAAGGAAATTAGTGAAAAATCTAAATTATATTATATTTGCTGCATAAGAATTGAGCTGAGAAAATATTTTAACACAAAATAGATTTTATTATAAATTTCCTACTCCAGATATCACAACAAACATTTCAATTTCACAACAGAATAAAATTTGAGGCCCGAGAGTGAGGCCTGGGTCTTTAAGAAACAGGTCACCAAGAGACTGGAAACAGAACAAATTAAGTTTCTACTATTGTAACCGGCTGTTACAAGACCCGATCATTAACTAAATACTGAAGCCTGAAAATTTTGTTTTATTCTCCAAATATGATCAGTTAAGTCCATGATTTATTCTAACCGTCTTACAGTGCATACATTTATTCACCTTACTCTTCTCCCTTGCACTACATGTTTCAGCACAAAAGTGCCATAAGGATAAGGATGACAAATCCTGAACAGTTTTAATATTTTTAATATTTAAAATTTATCAATATATATGACGAGTATATATTTTAGTATAAAGACAACAGGGCATGCAACGAAGTAGTTTGACGTACAACGAAAAGCACCTGAAGATGGCACTTTTGTGCTGAAACATGTAGTGCAAGGGAGAAGAGTAAGGTGAATAAATGTATGCACTGTAAGACGGTTAGAATAAATCATGGACATAAATCAGTGCAACAGGACGCTAAAATATAACATGATCAGTTAACTTGATAACCACAAAGAGAATTAGCTACAATAATTATATGTGACATAAAGTAGAAAAATACAACACCAAACCAGGCACTGAACATATAGCCAAATATATGCACAGCCCAACAATTTTGACTTGTTAACTGCTTTTTGTACAATTAGTTCTTAAATTATAAGTCTCCATGAAAATCGTGCTGGGCATTAATTCTGCACTTCATTTTTTTTCTCTACAGTTTTGGTCTGAAACACCCTTGTCTTCAACAAATATTTACCGAGATACACATTAATTGTAATCCAGTTACGGCAGAGAGGCCTGTGGAAATGCATGCAGGTCTTCATGTAAAATTACTGTACTTTTGTCCGATCTTGGCCAAAATTAGGATGTGTCGACATTTATCCAGACTCCACAGTGTATAAATTCATACCAACACTTTCAGCTTTTTCTCGCGCACACAGTCGAGAACAGAGAAGCGAAAAGTGCAGTTTTCACTTTTTGTTAGGGACTCACAAAAAACTAATTATTGGCATGCATATATATTCGACATTTTGAGGAAGTGTGAAGAAACGAAATAAACTTCTTAGCTTTATGAACTGCTTAATAAGTCCAATAATGTACCATTTATGTTCAAAGTGCTCAAGAGTTTCCGACCTCTATGTGATGGACAAGGACGAATAATAAACATTATTATTTTTATTGTGTTTGTACCTATAAATAGCATCCATTATTTCCTATTTAGTAACCCAAAATAGGGTGAAATCAGCATGTAGAGTTATGTACATCGTACTCAAACCTGTATACTTAGAAACACAACAGGTTTTAGACATGGAATTTTATGTAAAAGCTTGTTAGAGCAATTCGTTTTGGATGGAACCGTTCTCCGGCTAACTACTAAGTGTATATAATTTTATTTATATGCAGAATAATGCGTATCAGTATTTCAGCAGAAGGTTACAGCTTAGAACCCCAATGTAAGCTATGAAAATTGTTGGGGCTCTTCATGTCCTGTTAGTTTTTAAGTGGTACCAACCCCCTGAACTAGGTAGTGACATACGTAGTAAGAGCGTCGTTGAGAATCCCACCTGCCCATACTCTTCTCTCGCATGACTCTTCAGTCAAGAGCCTTCCAGCTATCCCGTGTATTACCCAGGCTACAAACATCAGCCCTCTGACAGTGTGAAACTCTCATCCTATATGCTTCTCTTATTCCTTTGAAGTGAAGAGTTATAAAGAACACGAAAGAAATTGGTTCCAGATTTTAAGAAAAAGTTTTTTAAACCATACTTGTAAGTAGACTAATTACGTAAAATTTTATAAATATGTTAATAAATTTATGAACATAGCAGTAATTGTTAAAGGATAATATTTTGTATTTATGACATTGTAGTAGTAGTAGTAGTAGTAGTATCTCTATGTATTGAAAATGACCAATCACTTTGTAATGGTAGTTTCCGCATGTTTTGATTATATCCTTCTGAAGATGGTCGCTCCGACCGAAACAGGTAAAGGATGAAACATTAAAATAANCACTGAAGAACCCAGAAAATTTCGTCTACGTACGGAATTAAACTTGAGAGATGGATATTGGAAAAAAAAATTATGAAATTGGTAACAACTATAATCTTCGATAATTACCATAATCAGTTTTATCGTCTTTCTTTGAAATGGGTTCAACAATAGACTGTCTCCACTGCTCAAGCAATTGTTCCCTATTCCAAATGGAAATTATCAGTTTATGTATTGCAGAACGTGATATTTTGCTTTCGGTTTGAATCATTTCTGCCCGGAATTTAATCGATAACTAATGTTCTGTACCTCTTCAAACTTCAGCGAAAATTTTAAATTAAAAGAGCTACGCTCAAATACTGATGGTCCACGTATGTGTTCTAACAGTCCTATTATTTGGGGCTTCGCGTAGTCACCGGGTTAGGCGTCTTTCTGCACCTTTGTAGTTGATAGGGCGCCGTTGCGTGGTCTGGGAATCACGTCGAGGTGCTTGGGTGTAGAAAGAGGATTATGTTCAGGGTCGAGCAATGAGATTCCCTCCTCAGGGCTTAGCGGGCCTTTCTCCGACGAAAGAGGATTTCTTGGTGAAGAAGTCTCTAGATCACAACTCGATATTAATAATACACTTCTTTATTAACAGCACTACGCGGTTACAAATGGCAGTCATTGCTCTTCTGGCACTGTAGACTACTTCAAGAGTCACAACACTATGTTACAGTGCGGTGGATAAGGGGATGAGTTGCGTCACTCACTGTCTGCCCAACTGATCGGCTACGGTCATAATGCTCTACTACTTATCTGTTATTTATCTATTTCTTCTCTGTTACTTATCTATTACTTCTCTGTTACTTATCTATTACTTGTCTGTCTTCGCCATTCTGGATCAATCCTTAAATACCGTGGGATGACGTAACATCTAGAACCTTCTGTTTCCAGATTATTCCCGGAGCTTCTCGAAGCTTGTTCTACTGTTTCGTACTTCGAGAACATTCTGGAAGTTTCTCTTATTAGACTGGCAGTGGGATATCACACCGGCTATTAAAGAACCTTCTGGTAGCGTTTATATGTATACTGCTCATTGTGAATTCTTAGAACTGTAAATGCAAGATTGGGCATAAGTTACATTTAGTATAAAATTGGTACTAAGAAAGAAATGTAAATAACTGTAAAATTACGTCGGTAGGTAATGAACGGTTACAGTGTATTTCCATCTGCCTAACAACACTTATCCCATGTGCACTCAACAGCTCAGAAAAGAAATCAAATTCTTCCTACTATTCAAAAAGATTGTGGGAATCTGAAAACAGATAGCTCTTCTCATCTCTAACAAACAAAACCTCACAGTCTCATTTGAAATTGATTCGTAATCCAGTTATATGAAGGTTAGTTGTATGCACTTCACTAATCTGGTCTTCTTTGTAAAAATTTATCTCCTGATGATCGTCATTAATTGATCAAAACATGCGGTGGTTGTAGAGAAATAAATAACTAGTAACTAATTACATGTTATACATAAATGCAACGTGGACGCTTTGATGAATAATTAGAATACGTCCTGAGCCTGGAATAGGATACTAAACTGCATGAGTGGAAAAATGTATTCAGTTTAGCAGCACACAGGTTTCAAATGCATTCTTTGTGTCTCTGCATCCCAAATCGCTCGTGTGTGTTTGTGTGCCTGTTTTTAATGTAACATTTTCAACTGCTTATATTGTATAACGTCAAATGGAAGGATAATTCCACACGACTAATTCGAGAGCACGTAGAACAGTAGTCGCAAATTTCAAGGTAATATTAAAATAGTGGAGACCTACAGCACCTCAGACACAGTATCTATGTAGTCATTCTAAGTGTACACCGATCGAATATGAAAGATGAACAACACTTCAGACTACAATAGCTTGCTGCTCTTTCCTTTCTTTCTTCATTCCTTTCTTTCTATCTTTCATCTTTCTACCTTAATTTACGTCTCTCTACAAGCCGGAAGGTCGCGGGTTCAAGTCCCGATGAGGTCATTGGATTTTTTTTCAGTTGACCTAATCCTTCTAGCCGCACTAGGCCGTGGGGTTGACTCAGCCTCTAACAGAAATGAGTACTAGGAATTAATTAAATAATTTTCCTGGGGAGTAAAGCGCGGCCGACTGGTAAGGCTGACAACCTTACCTCCATCTTTGAGCCGATTGTCTAGATAATGTGGGACCCTCAACGTCTCACAACCCTATGGGCCTTCACTGCTGTTACAAGGATAGCTTTACTTTTTTAATTTTACTCACTAATATCATTCCTTCCTTCTTTCATTCTGGTTTTTTCCATTTAATTTTGTTTCTTCCGTTCGTCCTTTCTTTCTTATATCTTCCTTTCCTCCCTTCGTTACTGTTTCATTTTCTTCTTGCCTTTCGCCGTTTCTATATATTTTCTCCCTTGTCTTCCTTTCTCCACTGTTTCCTTCTCTCTCTTAGAGCACGACCGGAGCCGTCAAGTTGAGAGCTACCACACAGCGTATCCCTCTGCCTTATGGCAAAGAAGAGTTCCCTAACCACGGAGATGTTCGGTTTACGGTCGGAGGGCGGCTGAAGACCATGGCACGGCACGGTGAGTGATTTCTGAGGAACTGTAGCACCATTTATTCATCATATGCTAAGTCGTTCTTGTATATGCACCGACGAGAGAAGGAACAAAGCTAGCAGTGCATGATGAGCCCCTAACTTTGATGTGTTATACGGGCCCCGAGAGAAGATTACACTCAGGAAATCATACGTGCGCAGGGGTGGCACAAGTGCCAACATTTTGCGAAGTGTCAGTAATAATTCAGTGGGCATCGATCGCTATAAGGTACAATTGGGAGTGAACAATTCTTCAGATATTTAGCTACGTTTTTTTTTCAGATACAGATGTCACATAGCACAGAATGAAACGTAAGGACAAACTGATTATTGCTATCAAAAGGAATTCATGCTTTATGTCGAGAAGGACCAATGTTCGAACTTGAGATCGGAGATCAGGAATATAGAAGTCATTTTAGCTCTTCCTCGCCCTGCAGGTAAATTTTGGGATATTACCCAAACATAAATGAATGTCAATATTAGAGTTAATTTCACCGACAACACAATACGTTTTTATTATTGTCACACTACATGTTTCGACCTCAAGAGGTCATCCTCTGGTGTACAGTTGCACAATCACACGCAATCACATTCGTTTTTCCACTTATTTCAATCCTGTATCCTGTTCAGGTCTACGCTCAATAATATATGTCAAGTTTCTTCTTATAAAATACAAGTTAAAAATGCTATTTCAAATGTTAAAAGTTAAAATTTAAAATTTAAAATTAAAAAAAAAAATAAATTTTTTTTGTGAGTCGAAGTTCAATTTCGATCACTGGTTATATTTTCACATTAACTTGTTTTCTTTGTGTATAGTTCACTTTAACTAGTTATATTATTACCACTGGTTAAAAAGTTCATCAATTAAATTTCAGCTTATCATATTGGCTGCACTTTCACTTTTGAAAGTCTCGCTGCTCTTCCGCGTTCTCTGATGCTGGATCTATTACGTTCCTTGTCATGATGGCTACTGAACTATACACAAAGAAAACAAGTGAATGTGAAATATATAACCAGTGATCGAAATTGAACTTCGAATCAAGGAAAAATTTTTAATTTTTTTATTTTTTTAATTTTAAATTTTAACCTTTAACATTTGGAATAGCATTTTTAACTTGTATTTTATAAGAAGAAACTTGACATATATTATTGAGCGTAGACCTGAACAGGATATAGGATCGAAATAAGTGGAAAAACGAATGTGATTTCGTGTGATTGTGCAACTGTGTTCGTACACCTGAGGATGACCTCTTGAGGTCGAAACATGTAGTGTGACAATAATAAAAACGTGTTGTGTGGTCGGTGAAATTAACACTAATATTGATTAAATACACAACAGGATGCAAGAAACAATTATAGATGAATGTCGCTTCCTTCTTTACAAGTGACTCCTATAGGTATATTTTAAATTGGAATATGAAATGAAACATAGTCAGTGACAGCGCGGTCTAAGTCGAGTACTGCCTTCGACATCTCGAACATTGGAATCTTGGGTTCAAATCCCATTCAAGGCATAGATGCATGTCTGAATTTTCTGCGTCTTTCCCTGCATTTTGGAGGAGTGATCCTGCTTCCAAGCATTTCTACCGATCGCCTAGAAGATTCATAGTCAGAGCAGTTAATTCTGAACTGGAGCAGGCTATGCAGCATCGCCCGTAGCGGCCGATGAAGGGGAATGCGGTATAAATCTCATTAAGGCCAAATTTGATTTACATTCACGACAAATGGACAGTGAGGCTATATAGGTGAAGATAAGAAGGAAAGAGCCCCGTTATTAGAAAATATCTGCATTGTACTATTTCATTATATAGGAATATTGCGACACTTTTAATATTTGCACTCTTGCACCAACTACACTCTAGTGATAAAGACTGAAATTAATCAGAACATAAGACTAACGAATTTTGAACAACGTGCGAGTGTCTAGGGTAGGTTTTTGCAGTCTGGAACATCAATCAAAGATTGAAGGAATAGTATAGTAGTTCTTCTTTATTTTAATAGCAGATAAGATTAAGCTCGTGCGTGCCCTATCACAATTTTATTTTATGGTTTCTTGTTATCTCCCGCTGAATCAGCCTAGTCTTATATGTTGAAATAGCTGGGTAAATCTGACAGGAGTTGTCCAGTCATTGAGATTAGCTCTTTCTAAGGGGGTCACTTGGATAAGTGTCTTCCTTCCTCACCTGAAGACAGAAACAGATAAAGTTTCTGAAACGCCGTGTCCTCTATTACCTAGAATTCCGGACGATGGAAGAAGTAAATAATCCAGTAATTCTGTGTATCAATGCTTTTGTTGGTGCGTTGCCGATTCTTAGACATAAAATAAGAACGTGTGAATTTTCATAAGTCGGCTCTGAGAGTGTGGAATAAATGAAATTGACTCTGAATATGCCTGAACCAAATGAATTTGGTCCACAACGAACATTCGGATACTCTTGGAGGAGATGTGTTTCTTTTCCAGTCGAGTAAGTATCGTATTATCATGTAATAATCCACGTCATCGTGTCAGACAATTGATAGTATCTAAAGCACACTTTCTTATATCGATACTAGACCATTATCATAAATTTTTAGAAGAATATATTGTAATGGTTGGAAGAGAGTTTGCGTCGTTCGGGGAGATGCGTAGTCTGACTGCAGATTTCCAAAAGAAAAAAAAATCGTCGCATATTCTATTGTACAAATGAAGAAATACAGTAGCCGAAGTCAGGATAAAGAGAAGAAGCACAAGAGGATTATTAGGCATAAGTTCTCCAGTTTGCTTTCATCCCACACATCGGTCATAATTTCTTTAGTGAAGACAGTTCTTACAAGGCGCCTTTAATGTGATTGTGTTGCCAGCATATATTCCCATTTGGCACGAATATGTCGTTACGAACTTGCCTTCTCTAACGTCACTGTATACCACAACCAGAACCAATTTCACGGAGTGTAATCCAAGTATGTTTAGCCAAATTTTTGAACAGAATTCTTACAGTATTGAATGAGATTTGAAATTGATTGTTGCTGGCGAGGGAAATTTGAAATGAGGTGGTCATACCCAGTCTGAAAATATTGCAACTACTTACTAGTGGGGGGAGTGGGGATTAGTTAATCCTAACACGCGAGACCTCAGTAAGGATTAGCAATACCAACTACACTAGGAAATAGGAGCGAAAGGAAATGTCTGTCATCGTGGTTTGCTGTCAGAGTTTTGTTTCTAAAAATTGCGAAGGGGAAGGGTGCTTGAAATTGCAGAAATTTCCAATTGAGCTACTTTGCATAATAAACAGCAATTTTTCTGTTGTTGCCGCTCTTGTTATTTTTGTTACTATTGTTGTTGTGTAACGGAGTAAGCACAAGTGTTTGTCTGTTGCGATGTTTGCGAATTTTATTCCTTCTGTTGATTCCTGTCGACTTTGTACTCCTTGATTGGTAGTTTGATGCATGGGATGTTTCCTTGCGGTTCAATCCGATTATTAATCAGAGCAAGATCATCAGGTGAAATTGTATCATTGCTCACTGTGCAGGCTAATGAGATCATTACTTTCTGTTGTCAATTCTCGTGCGCTCAGTGAGTCTAAGTTATTTCCGCCATGCTGTTCATCATGAACATTGAAGAGGTCACTGCTCTGCGTCTAGCGTCACGGTTGTGTGTGTCTGTGTTCATGTCACCCGCTTGGGCAGAAAGAAACTTAGCTGCTCATGGCACTGATTGATGCGCTGACACAACAGTTCTCAAATTGTGTTCCGTGGCACTCTGAAAGCGAGAGAGAGACTCGCAAAGGAGGGAGATACATGAGCGGGTCCCTTGCAAACTGATGATAGTTTTCTGTAATGAAGGTCTCATTTGAATTCTGATTTAAAGCCTTCAGTGCAGATTAGAACAAAACCTGATTCAGGAGGAAATTAAGAGGAGAATGAACTCGGGTAATGCTTGCTACCATTCAGTTCAGAACCTTTTGTCTTCTAATCTACTGTAAAAAAACTTAAAAATTAGGACATACAAAAGTATAATTTTGCCTGTGGTTCCGTATGGGTGTGAAACTTGGTCTCTGACATTAAGGGAGGAACATGAACCGAGGGTGTTTGAGAACAGAGTGCTGAGGACAATATTTGGACCGAAGAGAGATAAAGTGACAGGAGGTTGGAGAAAACTGCATAATGAGGAGCTTCATAACTTGTACTCTTCTACAAGTATAATTAGAATGATCAAGTCAAGGAGGATGAGGTGGTCATGGCATGTAGTACGAATAGGGGAGAAGAGAAATGCAGATAGGATATTGGTGGGAAAGCCAGAAGGAAAGAGACCACTGGGAAGACGAAGGCGTAGGTGGCTGAACAATATTAGAACGGATCTTAGAGAGATAGGATGGGATGGTAAGGATTTGATGATCTGGCTTAGGATGGGGACCAATGGAGTGCTCTTGTGAACATGGTAATGAACCTTCGGGTTCCATAAAATGCTGGGAAATTCTTGAGTAGCTGCAGATTTGGCTTCTCCTCAAGAAGGGCTCAGCTCCATGAGTAAGTAAGTGCAGATTACAAACAAGAAACCTCTTTCCATAACAAACACCTTCCATTTCACGCTAGAGATATCTTGCTTCAAAGTACGGATATTTAGAAGAATATTTCTGGTATCTGAGGGACAAGAAAATCCATGATGTCCAAAATATTGCCGTCAAGATTTACGTACCTGCATTTTTCTGGCCATATTTTTACGACGCTCTTAGTATCTGGACTTTATAATGTCGAATGGTGAAGTGGCTGGTAGATGGAAATTCTCAGGAGATTTTTCAGGAATCTCTCATGGTATCATTCCAGATTTTGTCTAGATGGGCAAAGGACATAATTATATCATGACGCAGTGTGTTTTGCCTCAGTACCATACAACGCAATACCAAATAAAACGCAGATGCTGAATGTTAAATTGCATCCAACGTAGTTCCATCATAAAGAGTTAATTTGGGGAATATACAGTCTATCTCCTAACTATTTAAGTTTATAGACATTATTTGTGTTAATGCCGAATGTTGTCCTTAAGCTCCATGGAGGGGCATTCTAGTGCTGTAATGAAGGAGAAGGAACGGAGAGCGAGGGGGGGCGGTTATCCTGCGTTACTGAGATCAAGATAATTGATAATAGTTGAACTGTGCTTAATCTTGGAACACTGAATTGCATTAATTTCCGTCACATTACTGCTAAAGACTGACAAATTTGCGGCGCACGAAAATGTGAGGAGGAAATTGACGCCATTTTGTGAACAAAAACATAATTGATGTGCGAGCCACCTACGTTAAAAGCTTACTTACACCATTGTCATGTTCGCTTCCCCTACAGCCTTCAGAACTGTTCTGCCCTCCAGATGTAAAAGAAAAGACATTCTCTTTTAGCATTACGAGGTGAATTGTTTCAAGATGGAAGGTACTCGCATGTGCAACGATGTTTCAAATTCGTATAAATGTGAAGAGGCAGCTCCATTCTTAACTTCCTCTGTCGTTAGATTACGAAATGAAAATATTTGTATTGACAATACATATATCACGTGATGGGGCCTCGCTTTGACCTCGGTTAGTCCTTCGTGGTTGTCACTATTCCAAAGACAAAACCATTGCAAAAGTCTCCTAACGTTCAAAGAAAAAGAGAGTTCAAAATTATCAAGTCGTATAAGGTTATTTTGTTCCATTATAACTCCTTCCAATAGCACATTTTGAAAAGTCGATAGTCATTTAAATTTTTAAAAAATTCCACTATGACTATTGTTTTCTGGCACGTGATGAAGTCACTCTCCATTACGCTTCGACGTTCGTAGTAACAGTAGTGAGAACCTAGAAGTCACGCAAAAATCCTATACGGAAAGGCTTATTTTGGCAACGCTTTTGTACCCTGAAGATTGAAGGCACGTTTCTCACACATGTTGGCATTTGTGCACCGGACTATACGGTGTCAAATGCCAGACGACTATGATCATCATAGACACTGTGGTGAGAACTTTTAAATTTCACAAATTCCATGCCGATATGAGACGATGAAGTTCATCATTATCACAAATCTAAGTATGATTTTCTGTCTCGTAGCAGACCAGTCGGCAAAAAAAAAAATGTGTTTGTACAATCAGCTAAAGTTGTCACTAACTTCGTTGACAAGGGGCGGTCGCTCGGTCGGTATTGTTCTCTTGAGGACTAAAACAAAAGGGTTTGCTATTGTTGTGTTTGTATGAATCCCTTACCACATAAATGAAACAGGGAACCCAACAAATAACTTTAGCTCAGTTGAAATGACGTTGGTAGCAATGAAAACGACGAATATTAGTGGGACTTTCATGGCATTGTGCTAGTACCGTGTTTTGTGAAAATATGTCGACTAGATCAAAAGATTTTAGAAGGCGAGACTAACACGCAGATAGCACAACATGAACAAATGCTGTATATTTTTAAATAGTAATAGAAATATGCTCAAAATGATAATTAAGCCTATTACTTTTCACGATATTTAGACAAAATAAATTAATCTACTTTGTGTGTTCATGGTTACCTAAATAGGTAAAGGTAAATTTGTCCTTGTGCTTAATAAATTAAGCACCACATACATGAAGATGTATAAGGAACTGGAGGTAGAGCTCCACCATTATTGACTTCGGCACTAGATGAGGGCTATTGTTCAGCTTCATGTCCCAGCCGCTTTATCCCGCTGGAAGAGATCCGGATACCCATTGTATAGCTGACTGGGTGCGCTCCAGAACCTGTCTGAACTCTGTAGAGAAGAGAAAATTATCTTAGAACTACCGGTAAACGAACCCTGTTCATCCAGCCTGCAGTCGGTCGATATACCGAGTGAGCTATCCTAACTATATTGTTACGTAAATATAATTTTCATTAGTGAATCAAATGGTATGGGCCTATATGCTCTTAGAAACTGTAATTAAAATACTTATTCTCCCAGATACTGTTAAATGTTGGAGATATCCCAAGAAGGTTGTAAATGCCTGTAAGCTGAATATCGCATTCTAAACAAGTAATAGGTTAAGTATCACTACGAAACACCGAAGCGAGATTGAGAACCCGTGTTTTCGTGCGGCAACTACAAGGCAGATTCTGATATTTTCATTTATCGATTTCCTTAGAGCTATATTCCGTTCCAACCCCTTCAAAGTCGGTTTTATCTTTTCTCCTTCCACTTCCCCTGTCTTTATCTTCACCCACAGCTTCTATAGAATTTCACTAATATTTGTTTTTGTCTTCACCATGCAATCGAAGTTCCTTTTTATATTAGAACCAGGCATGGAAATGTTGTAGGTAATATCAACTATCGATTATCGAAGAGAACAGTAGTCGATAAAAACAACGCGTAGGTGATGTTACATAAGTTTTCAAGAGTGCAGAGTCAAATGGCTTGTACTACATCGATTTATCGAAGGTACGTTTTTCTATCAGTATTCAAAAAGACAGTACTTTTTAATGCACAAAGAAAAGAAATCTCGAAGAAGATTGTTACGTAGGCATCTTTGTACGAGGTATTTATAACCGCTTTGTTATTTAGTGTACGGTTTCACATTATATACACTGATATCATCAACATGCTTATATTTTTCATGTTTGGCTTTAAAACTTAGTGTAACGGGACTGGATCCAACCGTCAAAGTGCCGGTGATAACAAAGTTGTGATCTTAGCACGTTATCTAACAGAGATCAGTAATTATACATTGTGGTTTTCTGGATTGTGATGCGATGTATTATCATGGATATTTGTCATCAATTTGGAAGAACACGCCGCCGTCATTTCAAGTAGGAGAGCACCAGATTCCTCAAAGGTTTTGACTGACCTACTTGTATGCTATTAAGATGGAGGTACAGTACAGCTAAACATGCACGAGACTACATGATACCATAATCCAGAATTTTAGGGGCGTGTAAACTTTAAAACTCATAGACTGAAAACGACCGAATACAAAGTACTGATGATAGTATTTGGACAAAAAAGAAGAAAGTGAGAATCGAATGGACACAACCCCCTAAAGAATGGCGTCATAATTTGTAGCTTCAAAAAATTATGTTCTTGTGATTAAATAATGGAGAACATACTGCAAAGGACATAGAACTTAGACGGAAGGTAAGAAGTGAGTGAGTACAAGTACATAATTCTAGTGAGAGAAAGTTGAAGGAAGATGCTTAATTAGGCGCACTGGATGCAGATGGTGGGATAATAATATGAATGGCGTTAAAGAAGTACTGGAAGTGAACTGGATTCATCTGGCTCACAGTAAGATCCGTTAGTTATTTCTTAAGGAAAGTACTTATGAACCTACGGAATCCGTGAAAGGCAAGGAATTTCACAAGCAGCTCATCTAATGCTAACCCCTGTAAGAAGGATCAAGCTACACAGAGCTATTCAGATCGTTAAAATATTAGCATTTTCATTAGGGAAAGTGGGAAGTGATGAGAAATTGTTTGGGGAAAGTCCACAAAACAATTTTAGTTATAACTGATGAAGAAATATAACCTGATTCCTGAAATTCAGAATATTATATCGTAATGCGAGTGGCAATGAAGCCAGAAATATGCAAGAGGGCTACTTCATGACACTAAATTTCCTTAAAAAAGGGCGAATGCAAATCACCTTCTAAGGACTCTGATTTTTAAGTCGTTTTAGCAAACAGATATATATATATATATATATATATATATATATATATATATATATTTCGAAATATTTTATTTCAGCGTTACGTTATGTTCTGCAATTTGATTCTGCAATTTCGTCCTTTTCCCTGCTGGTGAATCATAATAATTCATTATTTTATCTTTATTAACATGAAAATATTAAAATACCTGCAAGCTTGCATGTCTACCATAGATGAGGAAAGAGACTATCTGTATATTTTTCGTTTATTTAGTTCATTTCTATTTAAAAATTTTAATTATATAACTCTAGTATTATCTGTAAGTCACCAGTCCCTGTGAATAAATAAAACAAAATAATACTTTTGTTAAATATTGAAATTTTAAATGTATTGAATTAAATTTAATTAAAATAAAGTCGGCCAGCCAGAGCCTGCCCGATGGGGCAAACCATGGGTCAAAATTTGAAGTGCATATATTTTTTTAAGACATTAAGTAAATATTTTTCTATGTGCTAAGTGTGAATCTAATGGCATTTTTACGGTTTGTCTGGGATGTAAAACCTGGTAGGGCCTGTAGATCGATGTCTCAGAACAAAATTTTAGTGCCAGTTCAGCAGCGTTTAACGTTATATAGTATTTCACGAAAATCCGCTAAAAGCCTGAAATATTATTAAAGTGAACCTACAAACGGACGGACGTTATGGTATCACTGAGATAACCTTCTGTATACAGGCTGTTAATAAATATACCTTACAACGCTCTGCGATAGATAGATGGTACAATCTGATCATATTTGGTGAATACACCAATGTCCGGAAAGGTTTCCTTTTGGCACTAAGGGTCACAGAGTTTCCGAGAGGATGCATAAGTTTCAGGTGATGCTGTTGTTGTTTTACATTGTAAAAGTTACTCAAAATGGCGGCCGCCGGCTTCATTGTATGTTCTGCACCGCCTAGTCGTGTTATTCTGAACTCTTTGAAAGATTCCCGGCCTCTCCCGAACGGTGCCAGCTGCTACTGGAATTCTTGCCACAAGATCATGTTGCGTCTTCACTGGAGTCTTGTACACCGGGCTTTACATGTACCCCTAGAGAAAGAAATCCAGTGGAATCAAGTCAGGCGAGCGAGGGGGCCAGGTTATTGGTCCTCCAGGTTCAATCCCTCTGTTGCCAAAAGTTTCACCTAAATACTCACGGACGGCATTAGTGCAGTGTGCCGAGGCGCCATCATGCTGGAACCACATTTCACGACGGACTTCCAAAGGCACCGCTTCCAACAGCTCGGGCAAGGTCTCTTGGAGGAATGTAAGGTAAATATCACCAGTAAGCAGCAGAGATAAGAGGTAAGGGCCGATTGTATGGTCATTGATAATCCCTGTTCACACATTGACGGCGAAGCGGTGTTGGTGGCTTCGGATATGCTTCGCATTAGGATTTTCTTGAGCAATATATGGCTCTTTCTGGAGTTGAAAATGGCGTCCTTGATAGAAATCCTCCTTCGCATTTCAGAGGCCCTAGCGCGTAAACAAGGCTTTTTCGGACATGGGTGTATTAACAGATCAGATTGAACCCATCTGTCTACCACAGAGCGTTGTAACATATATGTATTTACACCATGTATAAAGAAACTAGGCTAAGTATAAACGTCTGTAAATCAAGGAAGTGGTGTCCAGGATGCACATTCTGACAACTATCACAATTTGAGGCTTCCAGCTACAGACTTTCTATAAATATGATTTATCTTCATGTTTTTTTACAATTTCATGTAAAAGCTTAGACAAGGCATTAGTAGGATTAATGTGTGTAGGAATATCGGGAACTGTTTTCTTAATGATCGTATACACAGCCGGTGTCAGCTTATGTGGCCGATGTCGGTTCTGGTTTAAGTTAGAATCCTATTCTGAAATGTAGTGTGCAAAGGGGTCTTTGGCTTAGTGCTGTCCTTCCTAAATATTTATGGTTATCCGCTTTCAAATTCTGACTGGGACATAGACTGTCCTAACAGGTTCGTCTCGATTTCCATTAGTTTCTTCAGGAAAATTCCGGGAGTGTAAAGTAAATTAAGCTGTGATCGTTTCCTTCCACATAATTTCCAGCTCATTAATTCACTATCAGACCTATCATTCGACGCTACATAATCTGAGTTACCGATAGCGTCTATAAATAAGTAAACATATATATATATTAATAAATAATATATATTGGTTACGATTTCCTGGTTTTTTTTATCTCATAATCACTCGCTTGTGCTAGCATGCTGGAGAAATTGTCCCTCTAAACTACGTCATCATCCATATTGGCGCCAATAACGCGACACTGAATATTCTTGCAACGACATTTGTCGTGAGTGCAATAAATTCTGAAATCCATTGGTCTGAAGCGTTAGCATTGGTAAATTTGCTCTGGGCCAAAGGTGGATTTAAGAAGAAACGTCCAGGACGGTCGGCCCCAGGGACTCTAAGAAACAGAAATCGAATCCACTGACTATATCTGGCCGTTTCTTTTTCTCTAAAAATACACAAACTTAGTTTGTATGTTGAATTATTATAAAAGACAGGAACGAGAAATATTATAACCAAAATTTGTTGTTACTGATCAGGGCCATTTTATTTTGATTGCCCCGGGTCCCCCACACCTTAAAATCCGGCTTTGCACTGGCCTGACATTGATATTCTTTGATATTACTCTACACCTGGCAGATTTTTGTATACTCTTACGTAATGTAGTTTTCTTTATGTACTTACGGTCGTGTTCATTTAGGAGTAAGTATGAGTTTTGTATGAATTCGTTAGGTTATTATAGGTTATTGTAGGTTAGGTGAGGTAAATTTACCAGAATATATTATTTTACATTACATTACTTTACGATACGCTAAAGTTAATATCACAAAGCTTCTGCTTTTAACCTTCCTCCAACATATCTGCCTCAGTCACCCCGCAGTTCATCGTCTCTTGGTGTCAACTTTGATGTCGTTATCGATTATGAGTTTGACATTGTTCCGTCACCTCCACTAAATTGCGAAATCTATATGAAAAATTATCCCTCGAGCCATAAGCGATAAGGAAAACATGCACCAAAATAAACATTAGATAATCCACATCCAATTCAACCTTTCGAAAATCGGCGTCGTTCTAGGCATCTGTGGTGTGGTGTCATTCTTTAATCCTGAGCATGCGCAGTTGTCAAAAAAAAAATAAGGGAAGTCAAGAATCCGTACCTGTATAAACAGAGTGTGAAGTGGAAATGCGCAAGGTATAGGGTGGTTGACTGTGGAAAAAAACAAGAGTTAGTTGTGAAATACACAAACCATAAAATATGGAGTGTACAAGGTGTCATAACACTTGAAATACAATTAACAAGATACAAATTTTGTGCGCTGGATGAAACGATATCTTTAACCGCCCATTCGAGACAATTGTTAAAGGATATGGTACAATTTCAAAGATTGCGGAATTGTTTTGTTGTTTCACCACGATTTAGAAAACAACGCCTGGAATTCTAGGGATAACATTTCATTTGTCTGTAATGAGGTTTGAATGTCTGACAGGTAGAACAGCAGTGTGCTTCCAGAGACTCAATATCATTGCGCGGCAAAATTGGCTGCCTTTGGAAACAACTATCAACAGCATAACTACATTTATTTATTTAATTAGTGCTGTTAAAATCGTCTTTAAGCATATAGGTGTGCCATTATTACAGTATACTTGTATATGAATGTGAAACATAATGAATGACCAGAAGAAAAAAAGCGGGATAGAAAATGACGGAATAAAGGAGGGAAAGAAAGATCGGAAGGAAGGAGGGTACAGTGAAATAAGACAGAGAAAAGAAAGAGAAAGAAAAAGGAGGAAGAGAGGAAAAGAAAGTCAGATGAAAGAATGTTAAAAAATATGGAAGAAGGGCAGATAAATAAAAGATTTAAGAATAATATCGATAGAAAGGACGAGAAAGGAAGAAGAAGATAAGAATATAAAAACAGAAGCAGAAAAGACGGAAGAACAAAATTAGAATGACAGTAGATAAGAAGAAAGGACGAAAAATGAAAGGGAGACAATAAACGGAACGGGATAGAAAATTCAAGAAAGAAATGTGGAAAGAATAAAAGAAGGAAGATTAGGAAGAATAAAGGAATGAACTAAAAGGAGGAAGAAAGAAAGGACAAACTAAAGAAAACAAGATGGAATGAACGGAAGGGCGATTAAAGAAAAAGGATAGAAGGAACAAAAGTGATAAAAGACTGAACGAACTCGACGCTTCCCGGGGCCGTCCTCGAGTGGTTCTCTGGGCTGTCCAGGAAATGCCCAAGCATATAAGCCAAAGGTCTGACACTGCTTCGAACATATTGCACTGGACACCGTTCTTAGTGTTGAGTGATTTCTAATGTACCTGTAATGGAGGCTGTTAAGCAATACTTTCTGCCGAGTCAAAGCAACATGATACGAGGCATCAAATCCCCACTGTGTTGACGGGCACGTAATTCGCGTTGCTAATAGCCAATGCCACTGTTGGCCTCCTGACACTCAGAGCCACTGATGGGAGTAACCGGAGTCAAAGGAGCATACCGATCCTTGCGTAGATGGTTGACAAACAGGTAAAGTGGTCCCTGGAGGGCGCTGTGGGAAGCAGTAGACAAATTGACAGATCGTAGGCGATCATGCTAAGGGCATGTAACTTGTTTTGATAGGTTAGAAATTAATTTCATTATTTAAGAACCTGTAGTGTGACGTTAACAGCTACGATGAGAAACAGAAATATGTATAGCCACTTCAGTCCTCTGCAAGAGAAACTGTATCAGTTCGAATCCAGCTGGTAATATTTCCTAGTACGTTTTATATTTTCTAAAGGTTATATTCGAATGACAAATGTAAAGCAAGGTAAATACTCTTCATAGTCACCGCCGTGAAAACCTCAAATCTTACAAGGTAAATACTTGTTTTGAAAAAAAAAAATCAGAAAATATGCGCAGTTTTGTATTTTCCGTCGTTTTCCACGCGGTTCTTAAGGAGTATGCAGGAGAAATTTTCCTTCTCTAAACCATTAATAAATGAAACGGGAATTTCCAGTGCCTTTAATATCAAAGGGCCGGTCACTGTAGCCGAGCGGTTAAGGCGTGTACTGTCTTCGCTCGCTTGGAAACCGGGATCGTGGTATCGAATCCCATTCAGGGCATGGATGTTTAGTTTGTGTGTGTGCGTTTTTCTGTGTTTGTGTACAGGTAGAGGCCTTGCGACCAGCTGATCATTCGTCCAAGGAGTTCTACAGTCTGTGAAATGACCATGAAACTGAAATATCAGTCCTATGGGCCGAAGTTGGAGCAAGAGGAGAGAAAAATAATAGTGGCGGCTGGGTGACAGGTACAGAAAATCTAGCTATTTTAATGTTCTGCTTTTGTCATTTGTTTCAGCTGTCTCAGGTGAAATCTCTTCACCAGTCATCATTATGTTTCCAAACACTTGTAAATTATGCAGCATGTGAGGTTCGCACGGCTGTGGTTAAGAAGAATTCTGTCTTAAAGAACATAACGTCGTGTAGTCCTTTGTAAGTCAACAGATATTTCGGAGGAACATGTCGCCTCCATTTTCAGGATATAAGAAAAAGCGAAACAAGAAACTACCACAACGCTAGCAAACAGCTTGCAGCTTCTTGCTTCTTTATCCATGAAAATGGATGCCACATATTCATTTGAAACGTCAGTAAAATTTAAACTGACTACAAGCATCATATCCCACAAGATACAATTCCCCACTTGTATTTTATGTCTATGTTCTGTGCAAGAGATATTTCATAATCTTAAAAATTTGAAACAATTTTCTCGTGTATAAACCCACATTGTTCTGGAAACCAGATGGGACGACAAGAACTTTGAACTCAGTAACAGTAGAGAATGGCTCCTCTTATGCTCGTTAAGATAAAAGTAGGCCAGAAATAATTACGAAAGTCGTAATTTGACTCAGATCTCTATATTGATGGGGGTTGCCTTTCTGACTCTACGCCTAGGTGCTGTGCTTGTGACTTCCGTTGTGTAAAACAGCTTCAAGACATTAATACCATTCCAACCATAAGAGAGATGGCTCTAAGTAAGGCCCAAAATATTTTTACTTCAGTTTTTCATATCAAGCATCGAATAATTATTTGGCAATGGCAATCATGAAAACAACTTTTACTGTATTATCTACACAGTTGTCACGTGTTAGAATGAATATAGACAGGATTTAGATTTATTGACACCTTACAGATAGTAACTACAAGCATCTATAGCGCTATAGCTAAATCACACACTCTAAAAATCAGTAGAGCACAAGCTAAATCTTTTCAGTCTGCTTCCGGTAGCCATTTCCTGGTAACGGATCCCAATAATGTCTTCTCCTGCTTACGTCCTTACAGGCTGACGAATATCCCACAACTGACTAAACTGTAAATTTGTCCTGTTTTTAACCCTTTGGCAGGGACCGCGTGGAAAACACTGCTCCTCATTATTGTAGTTCAATCGTTTCCGTGGGAATATGTATCTTTGCGAAGCCGTTACTCAGTAACGTCTTTTGTGCATTTGCTTATCTCGCGGTCGTTGCCCAGCAGCGGGTCTACTTGCTACATTACTAAATGATTTATTACGTGTACGATTATTGCGATTCCAAGCTGATTTGGAATTACTAATGAATTTGATAATCGCGTTGTTTCGAAATTCACTTAAAAGTTGGTGGCTTTTGATGCTTTCCTGGTATCATCGGAAACCCGCTTTTGCGGAGCAAAGGCGGTCACAGACAATGTCTGTACCCTAGGGGAAGTTATTGGTCACTGCAGTACAGACACAGTGAAAGGAAGTTTTCACCAATTTGCATGGCAGTCCATTTGATTTTATACATGAACTTCGTATTGTTCTCTGCAGAAACATTAAACGTTAGAGATTCTCTCCGACCGCAGTCATCTGTACGCGAATTATCAAAGCTATTCACTTGCTATACTCAGTACAAAGCATGCCTACATCCATACAAGCAATACATAAGGTATGGGACAGACCATGGTAAGGTGAGAATATAGGAACATTCTGGAACACATTATGACTTTCTTAAGAAGATGGAAAATAAATGTATAATTTTGCGAAAAAGACGATAAATTTCTAAAGATAAGAGAAATAATATATATCGAGAGTCGAGAAAGAATTTTCTATTGAAGTGGGGCACCAATCCTTGCTTCCTGGAATAGACAGAGGTAAAATTGCTCCTGTGCTTAACTAATTAAGCACTACGCCATGAAAGTGTATGAAGGAGTGGATGTATAGATCCATATTTTCTTGACCTCGGCATTAGCTGGAAGTGAGTAGAGTGGCCAGCTTCACGCACTGGTCACTTTACCCTCGGTGAAAGACCTTAGAGCCGGTCAGGACGACGTGGAGAAGAAAAGCCTTGACCTTACCGGGACTCGAACTTCGACCCCTCGGTCGTCCAGCCAATAGCTAGTCACTATACCGACTACGCTATCCCAGCTCATGTTTTCTGGATTAAGGTGGGAATAGTCAAGTCTAAGTCTGACGTAAAAAATACCATCTCTTGAAATCTGGAATAAACTGTGATTTTGTATAATTCATCATATACAACATGTCGAGCATGGCATCTCTAAGCCTAATGCATTAATTTTGTAATAACCTTAAACCTACTTTCGTGTTGCATTGAAGAAGATTTCAAAGGAGATTGTTTGCAGTGATTGTCTGTCTTTGTGTCATGTCTCACATAACGAGGAGGCTGCGTAATTCCCATGGCCAGCTAACTCTAAGGCAACGTTCGAGAAAGCGATAGTGCTAGCTGTGATAAGCTTTCCTATTTACGAAACAAGCCCGGGTAGTATGTAAATGCCTGTGAACTCCCACTGCGAATGTTCTTTGGTTAATTTCAACTGTACTCTGCGTTCTGTCACGTCCGTATTGCGGTAGAGAGAAGCCTGTCATCGTGTTCAGGCGCAACGAACGGGCACGCTTGCGCACTCAGACGGAGTTGCATCGTCACAGTAACAAGAGCAGTAGTATTAATAATAACAATTCATCTATTTTAGCCGAATATAGAAACAGTCATGTACAAGAAAATAGACCCAGAATACTCTCTTCTGAGATATAGCGCCATGTAGCCTGTTGAAAGTGAACAGACGTTTCAGAGGAACATATTGCCTCAGTGAAAGGAGAAGATATGGTAAGATTTATCAACTCATAGAGAATAAGATGGTCGGGGCATGTCGAAAGATTAAAGATATGTAAGATTTGAGGCTTTCACGGCGGTGACTATGAAGAAAGCAGTCGTCTGGGATTTGGTACCGTGTATATGTGGTGTTAACCGACTTTTCGGAGGAACGTATCGCCTCCATCTTCAGGGTAGAAGAAAAAATATAAGAAATCTGTAAGCAAAGAGACCGTGAGAACCGGTAAAAGCAGACTGTGTGGAAATATACACAGCCATGTGTATTAAAGATAATTCAATGCCAAAGAAAATGTTAAAAGGAAGGTTATATTCCAAAAGAAGAAAAGGAATACCGAGGATGAGATGTCTAGATGATGAAAGTGACCTGAAGAAGATGAAGGTGAAAGGGTTGAAAGAGAAGATGAGGAATAGGGAGCAGTGGAGACTGATTGTAGAGAAGGCCAAGGCTCACCCAGGGCTGTAGCGCCCAGTGGTAGGTAGGTACTCAGTCTTCAGGGTAGACTGCTCTGTTTTCCACCTGCTTTCATGATGATTTCTTGCTCGGTTTATTCTTCAACCTTGAAGATTAAGGCGATATTTTCCTCCGAAACGTCGGATTACTTCCAACGGACTACACGCCGTTATATCCTAGAAGACAGTGCTCTTCCTAATAACCGCTGTGGGAGCCTCGGATCTTACAAACCATAAGAAACCTGACAGAAATAAATTTTCATCAAACAACAGAACTGCTGGCGTGTATTCGGGTTCGTCGAGTACACATTTCTTACCGGGACACCCACTGCTATGACTGGGGTTCTCGTTTTCTATTTCAGCCGCTACAGGGAAATGTCGGGGGAGTGAGTTGCCCCTTATTTAGTCACATTGACTTCCCTTTGCATCCTTTCTTTCCCTTGACACTACAGCCCCAGTGGGCCTAGGCCTACCTCCATGAACTTCTCCGTTCACTTCGGTTTTTCTTCATTTTACACATTCGGTAGGATTCCTTGGGTGGGTGATCAGCTTGTCGCAAGGCCTCTACCTATACACAAACACAGAAAACACACACACAAACTAAACATCCATGCTCTGAGTGGGATTCGAACTCACGATCTCGGTTTGCAAGCGAGCGAAAACAGTACATGCCGTAGACCGCTAGGCTACCGTGACCGGCTTCGCATTCTTTACAATGTATTATTCACTTATCACCCTTGCCATTTAACTCTATATATTCTGAAATACACAGTAGTCAAATAGGACATAAATGAAAAGGTAAATCTACCCTGTAATCGGCCGTCAAGGCTCAAAGAAGTGTGAGACTTCGAGGTTCCCACATCTTACAGACAATTGGTTCACAGATGGCGACAAGACTATCAGCCTTACGCGCCGACCGCCCTTTACCAGCCAGGAAGACTCCTGGTTCTCATTTCTGTTATAGGCTCAGTCGGTCCCAGTGCATTAGGTAAATTGAAAATATCCAATGACCTCATCGTTACTCGAACCCTCGACCTTCTGACTTTTAACGTAGTGACTAAATAAAGTAAGCTACCGCGTGTCCCTTAGGACGGAAATAAATAAAATTAAAAGCCTGACATAACCCTGGCAAGAAAACATAGTGAACATGGAAATATTAGAGGAACAGATTACCAAGAAGAAATAGCAAGATGCAAACAGATATGCCTAACATAACTAAAGATATTCCAAAATTTCTCCACAACAGTGTCACTTATTCATATCTGCCAAAGCCCTGCCTTAAACTTTAAAATGTCAGCGATAATACGTGTACACCTGCTACAAAGACGGAAAATTAAAAATGACAGTATTCGGTAGCAAATGGGTGGAATTATATTTGTATTGTTTTATTTTACTACAACAATCTGAGCAAATTACTTCCACAATTATTGTTTATGTTTAAATTTTTAAGTATTTGTCGTAAAGCACTTGGTATGTATCATGACTACCTTTCGAACATTTTCAAAATGGATAATGAATGAATAATAATTCAGTTCTTTGAATTCATTTCAACTCAGTCCTATATTTTTCTTTTCAGCGTACTGCTCAACAGTTACAGGAAGCCAATAACAGAGTCCGCACAGCCAAACACAACAAATTAAAACAATAATCATGTATAAGACAGGTGATACATACATTCGCCTATAAGGCAATATAGTGCATTATACGTGTACATAAAGAAACAATTCTAGTGTTTGTAAAATACCATAACTTTGTAATGATACCGAAGGTAATAAATTGTGGGCAACACAGATTCGCCAGATTGAACTTGAGATGGACTTCAAAGAAACTTTCATCAAAAATGTTCCAGTTATTGAAGATTTCGTTTGTTGATAAGGCAGAGCGAATAGGATTTTCATTGACTGAAAATGAAATAAAGATACGAGTATATTGTGACATGTGGACCGTTTCTGTGATAATAAGGGATGTTCGTAAACATTCTGGTGGCAGAGAATACACGAGACAATAGAACAACTAGGTTATGCAACCCGTTTCTTGACGGTGGCTAGGTAAACGCACTTCCGCACAGGTAGAATGGCGTCACACCCAACAGTTCTTAGCTATGACGTGACAGGAGTTTTCTGCGTGATGTTCCCTACGCACCAGTAGAACTCTGTTTTCTGCCTTGTCCGTAGGAGTTTCTTTCTTTTAGTCGAGTTCCGAGGTTCCAGTGCGATTGAACAAGAAATGACAAGAATACTTCATAATGATATGAAGTGCTAATTTCTGTGTTGAGTTCCGTTGCCAGGAGACGACAAGTGAAGAAGGAGAATCCTAATGCGTGTGCAGCGGTGAACTCAAAGTGTGTAGAATAATGATAGCATTATAATTGAGTGTGATTAAGAGAACTTGTAACTGAAGTGCCAATAAATCCAATTACCCGGACTAGAACCCGTCATTCTCGTCACGCGTACCATCCTACACGTGACAATATGAAAGTCTACAATACTCTCAATTAATAATAGGAAACAGACAGTTTTTAAAAGGCGTGGGTGCTGATGAATCTGAAACGTATATAAATTATTCTTATAAATACGATGTCAAAATAACGCTGTATCTCAAGTTGTGCAATTTTAAGTTATCCAAAACATTTGCATTGACTACGAGTTTTAAAGACTCTGTTACGGCAGAGAGTAGCAAAATTACCTTACGTACGAGTCAATAACTAAGTTACAAATGGATGTAGAACTTAAAGAAATAAAAGTACTGATTTAAAAACGCTTCTATTTCTCAAAATAATCTCCCTGTACATTGAGGCATTTGTCCCATCCTATCACAATCCCCAGAAAACCCCAAAACATTTATGAATACAAATTTAACAACAAAGCTAATTAAACTGTCAAGTTCAAGGGGTTCTTTCGGTCACAGTCGCATAATGCCTTTGCGAAAATCATCATTGAAAAAAGTTGGATTTAAAGTATTGTCACAAAGCGAAAACATGTACAGTAAGGACATCGGTAAGGAAGTTATTATAAGCGGATTGAAGATGCTTGAGATAATTATTAACAGATTAATCGGGTTCAATATGACGATTACGTATATTTTGAAACTTATTAGGTCTGTCTCTTCCCTTCGTAAATTCGGGTACATAATCTCAAAAAACTTTTGGTTGATAACTCTACCGATATAAACTGGAAAGTTTGCGGAATTTACGGTCGATTTAAATAATTTACCGAAATAAAACATAAAATCATGCATAGCTTCAGATACTTTTTCCTTATGATCTTGTGTTAATAATTCTCTCTTCCGAAATTGTGTTCTTATTCTTTTTTTGCCACAGAATACTAGTAAGGAAATATATTAATACGAGAATGAGACATGAAATTATATAGCTGTAGATTCGTTTGCACAGCGTTAAAGCTGTCTACGACAAAATAAATAGAAGCATTTTTTCATAGGTTGCAACCTGTTGTGTGTCACAGACAATACATAATATGTAGGAACTACGCTACCGTCACCACAACAAATGTTTCAGTTATTACACTTAGATCTTTATTACTGCAACATGTTTCGGTCCTGCCTGATGATGGACATGTATGACCGAAACATGTTGCATTAATAAAGATCTAAGTGTAATAACTGAAATGTATGTTCAAAGTTGAGAATATAGCAAGAAAACCATGGGTTACACAGGAGATGATGAGTAAAATGGAGGAGAGAAGGAAATGGAAGAATGTCAACAATGAAGAAGGCAGGAGGAAATACAGGAGACTGAGGAAT
>NW_019730585.1:1404602-1404963 GCF_002891405.2 Cryptotermes secundus | reverse complement strand
GAAAGGACCATATATTTTACGAAGTGAGGTGGAAAAAGCTATCAAGGAAATGAGGAAGGGAAAGGCTACAGGAGATGATGATGTACCTGGAGATGTGCTCAAGTTACTGGGAGAAGGTGGTTTGAAAACACTGACAAAACTAATTAACACCATATATGAAACTGGCGAGTGGTCCAAGGACTTTACAGAAGTTACAATTATTGCCTTAAAGAAATAAACAAAAGCTACAAAATGCAGCGACCATCGCACAATAAGCCTTATTGCACATACAGCAAAGATAATAGCAAAGATACTTAAAAGAAGAATTGAAAGGAAAATAGAGGATGTACTTGGAGAAGATCAGTTTGGATTTAGAAGAGGA
>NW_019730585.1:1372074-1403568 GCF_002891405.2 Cryptotermes secundus | reverse complement strand
TGATGATGATGATGATGATGATGATGATGTTGGGTTGACGGTAGCATAGTTCCTACATATTATATATTATCAATAGAAGCATGATTATAGGCTAAGGTCAATCACAGTTCTATAGAAAGTCATATAAAATTAAGTGACCCGCAGTGACTATGGGTGGACAATAGCAAACATGTGTGGCCATAACATAGGCGGCATTCTTAATACCAGGTTCACTAGAGTCAGGATGAAAAAAAACGGGCTCCTGCTAACCTCAGACATCTAGAGAGGGCTGAGACAAACCGTAGAGTTTGGAGTGCAAATTAGTCCATTTTCTTTTCTGCATAATAACGACAATATTTTTTTTTCCATTGGCGCTACAGCCCTTGTTTGGGCCTAGGCCTACCTCCATGAAGCTCTCCGTTTCACTTCGGCTTATTAGATCTTAGACATGTAGGACTCCTTGGGCGGGTGATCAGCTCGTCGCAAGGCCTCTACCTGTACACAAACACAGAAAAGCGCACACAAACATCCATGTCGTGAGTGGGATTCGAACCCACGATCCCGGCTTCCGAGCGAGCGAAGACAGTGCATGCCTTAGACCGCTCGACTACCGTGACCAATAACGACAGTTACTCGTTGATAAACCTTTTTCCCAATCTAAGATAGGAATATTGCCGGTCACGCTAGCCGAACGGTCTAAGGCATGCACTGTCTTCTCGCGACCGGAAACCGGAATCGTGAGTTCGAGTCCCACTCAGGGCATGGATGTTTGTGTGCGTGTGTGTGTGTGTGTTTTTGGGTGGACGCGCGCGCGTCTTTTGTGTTTGGGTATAGGTAGAAATCTTGCAAAGAGCTCATCACCCGCACAAGGATTCCTACCGAATGTCTGAGATCTAGTAAATCGAAGTGAAGCAGAAAGTTTCATGGAGGTAGGTCAAGGCCAAATTGGGGCTGTAGCACAAAAGAAAATAAAATCTAGGAATATTAAAGTCACTATTCGAAACCACAATAGCATTTCAAGCATCCAAAGCGTTTTTAAGATATTAAAATTCAGTTCATTTTAAAGTGTCAACTTCCATACCGGATGGAAAACAGTGGTTACCAATAAGTGGATTAAAACGATCCCATGTTTCCAGTGCCTGTCCAAACAGATTCATCAATAAATTCTAAACAGTATCTGCCCTTAACGCCCGGAAACTGAATGGCACTTCTTTATTAATGTACAGCTTGTGCAAATTATATTATGATACACTCGTTCAATACGGAACACTTGGTAATCAGGAGGGAAAGTTCTTTGAGTAAATATGGAGATTGCTGATCATGTCTCCGTTGAAATTTGACTCAGGAATCTCCAGAACACAAGTCAGAAAATTACCCCTTGAATAACATTTTCGGTGTGTCCCAAGGAATGTGGGATTTTTCTCCTCTTGATGGTATTAGAGTTGGCTTATTTACCAAATAGTCCAGTCTCCACGTATGTTAATTTGCACAATGTTTATATATTTATTATTTGGCCTACACTTAATTAGGTTTTACTATTATACTTTTCTGAGAAGTCTCGCCAAGTTCTATGCTCAGTACGATATACCGCAAATATAATCTACTCTCACATCTATATAAAATATTACACTAACTGATTGGTCATTAGGTGCTGTAAACCACCACAAGGGGCGATAGAGTCAGGTGGTTTCTGGCAGTGACAGTTACGTCATGTCCCATTGTAATGATAACCCGAACATATCACGTGACATTGAATAATCCGACTATATTCCCATAATGAAACTCGAATTGCAAAGCGGCTTAGTCACAGACACTACCGAGCATGCAAATTGCAGATTATAAAGGCACTGGCTGCAACTCAGTTTGCTTTGTGATCGTAACTGGTACGTAATGAAACCTGGGATATAAATCGTTCCTTAAGAGTGTGTACGTTTATCATGATTCCGATGAAATACATTTCCTTAATCTAAATTATATTACAACTTTCCTTCCGACGTTCCTAAGGGATCAGAAATTTTATTTCTGTTTCACATTTGCATGATACTGAGCTATATATTACATTAATTTTATTAATAAAACATAACAGATATTACTTTCTTATTGAGCTGAGCCCTTCTGGAGGAGAAGCCAAATCTGCAGCTACTCAAGAATTTCCCACCATCTTATGGAATCCGAAGGTTCATTACCGTGTCACAAGAGCCCTCCACTGTTCCCTATCCTGAGCCAGAACAATTCAATCCATCCCATCCCATCCTATCTCTCTAAGATTAATTTTAATATTGTCCACCCACCTACGCCTTGGTCTTCCCAGTGGTCTCTTCCTTTCTGGCTTTCCCACAATATTCTATATGCAGTCTTCTTCTCCCACATTCGTGCTATATATCCTGCCCACCTCATCCGCCTTGACTGGATAATTCTAATTACACTTGGAGAAGAGTATAAATTATGAAACTCCTCATTATGCAGTTCTCTCCAACCTTCTGTCACTTCATCTCTCTTCGGTCCAACTATTATACTCAACACCCTCTTCTCAAACACCCTTAGTCTATGTTCCTCCCTTATTGTCAGAGACCAAGTATCACGCCCATATAGAACCACATGCAAAAATATTCATTCATTCATTGTTAGAGGTGGTGGGTTTCCCCATGCACTTATATCATTTATTGGTCCATTGTGCGTCCCCCTTTAATTTCTACTGTCTCCATGCCCTACCGGTACTGGTGCCCTCTATCAGCCCCTTTCTGCCAGCGAGGTCGCCCCTCTACTGGCAGTGGTATCTGATAATTAGTCCCTTTCTGTCAGCGAGGTTTCGTTCCTCAGCTGGCAGTGGTACCTAATACTTTCCCCATTTACGGGAGGCATTGGAAACTACTTGGGCGGGAAATTAGCCTAATTTAGCTCAGAGGTCTCTTAGAGACATGAGGTTCTTTTACGTGCCGTAAATCTACGACACGGGACCCACGGCTTAAAGTCCCTTCCGGATGACTTGTTCCCTGAATTTTTTCCCCCCTTAAAAATTCCACGATCTCCGCCGGGTTTGAACCCGCTTACCTTGAGTCATGAGGTGGGAAAGTTACCCCTAGACTACGGAGGCCGCTACATGCAAAATTATAGATTTTATGTTTTGTTTACGAGCAACAAATGTTGTGTTTATAATTTTCGCAAAGAAATTTGGTTTTATTTAACGAAACATTGTAAGATGCGGAACATGTTAAAGTAGAAAGAATAGTGCTTCTAGATGAGATGACCCATTTCATAAATTATTTGCACTACCTATTCAAATTAGAACATAATAGGGAAGTCACACTTGCCCTCACATTCTCGCATTCGCTCTCTACTACTGAAAGGCATTTGATTAAATCTGATATTGCACTTTTGCACTAAGTAATGCAGGATGAATTCAGTTTAGTTTCATACCCGATGAATAATTTGTACTGCACATGAAGATCAAATTGATATGTAACAATTTTCTAAAGAAGTCACTTGTTGTAAAACTCAAATGCGACAAAAATATACGTAATTAAGATCTACAGTATCCTTCACATTAATTTTTGGTAATATAAATATTTAAAAAATAAAAATGAAATATATTTTATTATTTCGTAGAATGTATGTTTAATTAGCTTCGCAACCATGGGCTCATTCACTCTTCTGTTCTAAGAGACCAGTGATTAAGATTAGCTCTTTCTATGACGCCCAACTCAGTAGGTGTCTTCTTTCTTCACCTGAAGACGGAAACAGATCCAGTTTCCGAAATGTCGTGTTTTTTATTTCCTAGAATTCCGGACGATGGGAAAAAATCCAAAAATCCAGTAATTCTGTGTGTTATCCACCAGAACCCTTTAGAATCTAAAAGTATATTTCTTCTGTAGGTTAAGTGGGATTCTTAGGGACATAACTTCAGTTCCATCAGCTCTAATCCAAACAATTATTAATTTCATGTTTTTCAGGGACGACCTGCATTTCTTTGTTTCGAAAATTGTTACTAATAATTCTGACAACCTGTTTCCTACATTCCTCCCCCTTTTTTTTTTCAGTTTTCCTAATATAAATAATCAGCTGATTTTAATTTTATTTTAACTACAGCTCAGAAAGAGTTATCTAAATGGAAACCCAATTTGATCTGCGGCACTACATTCTTTGCAGCAATGAATGTAAGATTTATTAAAGAAGCATACAGATTCACAAGATTTTAAATTCTGACTATACGGTTTGACATTTTGCAAAAGTCGCTTAAAATTGGTTCCTGTCAAAAAATCGAATTAGATTCTGTGACTCTCTCCAGGATTTTAAGCGCATCATCTCTCTATTTTAGCTAAATGTCCACACTTCCCATCTGGACAAATAGATCTGTAATAGAAGCAAACGAGAAGCTCTAAGCCGATTAACATGCCAATTTCACTGGGTTACGTATTCAATGCTTTTATCATTGTATACATTTAAAAGAGGTCCGGGATAACTCAGTACAGTGCCTAGGCACGGGCTGGACGACCAAGCTAAACGGCTTCAATTTCCGGCAGGGAAAAGAGATTATTCTCTTCTGCATGAAGTCTGGGGTCTCGAAAATTAAGAAATATGGAGCTACGCTTCCACTCGCCTGTAGATTTTCACGAAGTGGTCGTTAATGGGTTAAGTTCAGGGATAACCTTACATTAAAAGGGGTTTCATTTCAGAAGAACTGGTGAAACATACAATCAACTTTCCCATCTTAATCCGAAGATTTTCTGAACTCGAAAACTGTCCATGCTGAACTGTACTGCATGGCGGACATTGTGTGCAGTGAGATACAGACAACTTTAGCTTGCAGGAACTCAATTACTAATGTGAAATATTAGCAGAATGATATAAACCGACAGCGTGGTTACTGCCCCATAACTGTTTCCATTATGCTGGAGATGGCATGCAGACTTCTCTGAAGTTCTCTCTCCGACTCATCTGCATTCGTACCATTGCCCTCATTAGGACTGGTCCCGTTTGATCCTCACAATAACCCTTTCGTACACCAATAACGGTGAAACTCTCCATTTCCCTGTAACAGTCCTCACAAACATGTCCATTCTCGTTCGGACCACTGATTTCGGTCTAAATCACATTACATTCCCCAGTCTCCCCACTACTCAGATACCGTGACGTTTGTCTGATCAATACAGCTATGAAGTAAGAGATGTTAAATTATAGTCATTCTACTGTCAACCACAGCAAAGATTGTTTCCGTAGAGAAAAAGCGGCTTCATACAATAAGCCTTATGTAGTCACTGTTCCAGTTAATTTCTAAGCCATTTGCTGGATTTCAATAAATTTCTATTATAAAGTAACGCCTTTGGTTCAAACCATATATGCTCTTTATTTGTTTATCCTAAATGCTACTAGCATGGCTCCCATGAGAACACATTACTTACAGGAAACTACAGATATTCAAGGAAAGTTTTAGGATTTGTGCGGTGGGACCACAACTTTTTAAAATAATAGAAATTTGTTGCGAATAATTTAGAAACTAACTGTAGTACAGCAGAATGGCGATGAAACGAACCACAGATATAGAAAAGAATTAAGAAAGAAATAAGGAAGAAAAGAGTGAAGAGGAAAAGTAACAAACATGGAATAAAAGGTTAAATAAAATGACGGATGTAGAATGGAACAGAGCTACATCTTTCGTTAACGTGGCTTTTTCATATCTACTGATTATAGAGCGTCGAATGAAAAATGTGTAGTGTATGAGTTTCTCTAAGCGGTGGTTATGAATAATTCTATCTTCTGGGATATAACGCTGTGTAGTCGTTGAAAGTCAGCCAATATTTCGGGCGACCATCTCGCATCCATCTTCGGGGTTTAAGAGTAAACCATGCAAGAAACCAGTTTTACTTGCTGCCTGCTTCATGCTAATTTCTTGCTTTGACTACTCATAAGTGAATTTCAACGGATTGCTCGTTCTTACATTCCAGAAGATAAACCTCTACGATGGAAGATTGTGAATAATGCGTTAGAAAAGATGTGGAAGCAAGCAGTGGCAACCCTCTTGGTTGATGGCAGAGCTGAGGGAAACCACAAAAGAACAAATTCCGTCCAAGCAGCAAGTATCTATGTCGAGATCAGAATCTTAGACTTTTCACGCTTGCTATCCCTTTACACTTCTACCGCGGCGTTCCATAAAAAGAAAGGGAGATATGAATGAAAGAAGTAGAATGGTGTGAAGGGAGGAAGGACGATAGAGAAGGAAAAGACTGAAAGACAGACAGGATGAAAGAGACAGCAAGAGGTAATATGAATAATTCCACTTCAGTTTATCCGTGAGCAGTGAGGGTAACGATCGCTGATGCTGATTATTATAAACTCCAAAATTAACCTCCGTTTCACTTATAAATTACGCCAGGTGAAAAGAGTTCTTAATATGGTTACATGACAGACTGGACGATAGATAGTATGGTGCAGTTAAAATATATACAATAGTCATTATTGATTTCGGCCGATTTTCCAGACAAAGAAGCTCTTAAGCCAAATTGCGCGCTACTGGTTGTCCCGGCAGGACGGGAGGAGCTGCCTACTCTTCGGAAAGCTGCCATCTTCTCGCACATCAACACACTCCTCTGCGGTTTCTTGTCAATGGGGTGGACCCTAAACCTTTCGCAAGAACGTAGACTTGTCGCTTTACGTAAGGAAGAGAGTTATATTATCTAAAGAATTTGACCCAGGCGGTAGCAGAATGAGCTGGGTTACTTCTTCATCAAGAAAGCACATATCTCTGTATTGTTCATTTTACAGAATTAAATGTTTCCTGCAGAAATATGATCTACATTAGGCGGCTAATGCTGTGTGACTTGTGGATTACCTTCCTGGTAGAAATTTTGATTATCTTGGCCTCTGTTCTCCTCGCTAAAGTGAAACTAGTGACCCTAGTTTCTGCTGAAACGATTCTGAAAATACACATTTTCCATTCGTGTACATTCGTGGTAGAAATTTTGATTATCTTGGCCTCTGTTCTCCTTGCTAAAGTGAAAATAGGGACCCTAGTTTCTGCTGAAATGATTATGAAAATACACATTTTCCATTCGTTTACATTTCCACATTTCTAATTTAGGTTGAAAGGAAACAATCTTAAAATGTGGAAACTTTATGGGTACCCGTATTCAACAACATAATGCATAGTATACTACATAGGAGAATCATCACTGGATGATCACTCCGCACAAGTGATTTCTTACAACATATTTACTTATTGCTCCATTGTAGAGTAGATTGTAAATTGCAAGAAATAAAAAAAAATGTGGAAACTAGACTAATATGTCAGGTGGACAGGGTTAGATGGACCAAGTTATCACCAAACTGAAAAGCAAGGATTAAAAAAACGTGACCTTTCTTGGTTAGAGAGAGCGACAGAATGGAGCAACCTTATCTCACGTCCCTCACAACCAAGTTCCATTTGCATCTACTTGTTCCGGAAATGTCTATAGCCCAGTGAAATATAACCCGTGGTCAGAGAATTCTAAATATTCATAGCCTCATTCATATTTCACTAGTAGTTCTTCCAACACACACAGAAAAATTAGCTTACTAATGGGATGCGGAGCATAATCAAAAGCTGGCTGAAAATCCAGTGAAATGTAAATATTCATAACTTCAGTAAATTTATGTTCTCACAAGATTTCTGCGTAGGTAAAGGGCTAGTACCAGCAAACAGCCGCATTCAGATCAAGATAATGAAGAGGCATACACGTATATGGCTGTTTAACACAGTAAAGAGACTGATGTTTTTCGTGAAAAAATGATGATCGAAACATCTGGGCAAAGAGCGGATGGTATTGGAGAGAAATTAATAACTGTAACCTTCAATTTTATTCTGTTTACTCAACGACGGTAGCGTAATTCTGTATATAATTGCTGCAAAGCCTAATGAAAAATCACAACTTTAAATACAGACGAATTTCATCACATACGTTAAAATAGTGCTGAAGAAAATTCCACTGAAGACGTGACCGGGATTCACCCGGGTCGAAATAGAGCCCGACGGTTAACTTTTGTATTAATACCGGCAGCCCTCTTTCCATTTAACAAACCGTGCATTTTTTTTTACAATATTCATTACTTNGCTCTGTATGGGGCTGAAACATGGACACTTAGGGCAGTAGATCAGAAACATCTGGAAAGTTTCGAAATGTGGTGTTGGAGAAGGATGGAGAAGATCAGTTGGACCGATTATGTGAGAAATGAAGAAGTGTTAATTAGAGTCATTGAGCAGAGGAATATCCTACACGAAATAAGAAAACGGAAGGCTAATTGGATTGGTCATGTTTTACGCAGAAACTGCCTTCTAAAAGAAGTTATCGAAGGAAAGATAGATGGGCGGATAGAAGTGACAAGAAGACGAGGAAGAAGACGTAAGAAGATGCTGGATGACCTTGGGGACAGAAGAGGCTACTGTCATTTGAAGGAGAAAGCTCTAGATCGCATTAAGTGGAGGAATTGTTTTGGAAGAGAATGTGGACCTGTCGTCTTGACAGATTACTGATGATGATGATGATGATTCATTACTTAGGAAAGATAATGAACTTCGAAATTCGAGGGTTTTTGAAGTGTTACCAGTGAATGACGCAAATTATATTAAAGAGTATAATAGAACCATACCTAAGAAAGTTTGTTTCCTGTCGACAGCTTTTCCACAGTTTTATCCACTGATTGGTTTTTCGATCGTGAATTAATGGCGTAGATTAAACTGTGCACAATAATTTGATAAGCAGATCATACGAGTGTGTAAATAAGAATTTATAGGGTGGGTATCGCAACATATTGCGCGGCACAATTCCATAATTCTACTGCAGATAATCAGAAAATTAATGGAGAACACAACTGTGTAACCGATGACCTGATCGAAACCCTAACGATATGTCTACAGTATACAACCTTACCTCTAGATCAGCCTGACCCGTTTTCACTTTCACTTATGGACGTTCATTTTTCTCTTTTAGGAGTGCAGTACATTATTTGCAAGTGCTGCTTCCAGATTTTATCATCTAAGGTAGCAGAAGTACAAGAATATTGCAGTAAACTGCATACTGAGGCTACTGTAAAATTGCACTGTTCGCCAAACCGTATTCAGAAGGTCAAATCTGGGAGAAATGGCAGTGCACGTCGCAACAATGGGATATAAACGCGTTCAACGTTCTCTTTTAAAACCTCAAGGAAATATAAGGCTGGTGAGACACTGATGTAGAAGAAAACGTTATATTAAAATTGATCTTGACGACATAGGTCCTGCTGGTGCGAAATGCATTAAACTAGCTCAGCACAGTCCATTGGCTGGCTCTTCTGAACTAGTTGTAAAGTGTGGGGTCCATAGAAGGCGGGGAATACTTGTACAATGACGGACAGAAGCTATCAGCTTCCCAAAAAAGATTTGTGTCGATGCAGTAAAGGTCTAAGTTTTGACTCTCTGAACCCCAAAATTCAACAGCGCTAATACAAATCCCGGTACTGCATACATTTGTACACCACTTCAGCCCAGTTAATATCCTAATAACATAGTTCCATAAGATTAATCCTACGTTCGAAAACAAAGGTATGTAGGAAAACATGAGGATGTAAGTGTAAAAGCAGTGAAAAATTTAAGGTATTACATAATGAAGTTTTTAGTTTACACAGTCAACCCACTGCTGGGGTGACTATGACGTCGAGAAGGACTACTGTACAGTATAGGCTGCGTACATAACTAGGCTGAAGGGAGGGAGGAATCAATATGTGCCAGGAATTTGACTAAATAAATGTTGTAAAATTATGAAGATCAGGGTATGACGTTAAGATACGTCTTAAGTAAATAGACTAGAAGGTTGGCAGGTCGATATAGGTGATACAAGATCATATTTAAACGTATGCTTTTCCGTTAGGGACACTGGACCTCCAGGATGCGCTTCCAGAGAGAGGTTTCGTATAGTTCAAGATCAGAGCGATATTTTCTTAATAGAATTGTCCTGCTATCCTCTTGTCTTGCATGAACAATAGCAAGAACAAACGCATGTGTGACAATGTCTGGACTATGGAGCTATATCGTTTCTGGTTGCCTCCAGACAGCTACCGTCCTTACCATAGGCAGGTTCCATCATCCACAGCGACAGACAGCGTGACTTAATCTGAAGCAATTCCGCGAAACAATTTGCACCCACTGTGAATGACATTTGCATAAGTAACGAAGGGGGATGCCAGAGATCTCGTATATATGGCGGCGTCCTTTCAAACGATCCGCTGAGACCTGCAAAACCTTCTACGTCTACGAGAGAGAATGAAATGTCTTCGTATAAAAATAAAGAAATAAACAGATATACTTAGCAAACATTATTTCTGTAATTCGATAATAATAAATGTCACTAATTTCAATTTGTTTTATGTGCTTCTATTTTTTTTTTCAAAATGAAGAAGAAAACGCAAAATCGACTGTTCGCTTGAGATGAAATTGTTTTGAGAGATAGCGAACAGAAATTTACAGTAGTAGCAATGGGTCAAAAGTACTATATTTTATAGTAAGGGGGGGGGGACTGAGAGGAAATGTGCGCCTGGTAACCGAGAAACGAGTAATGAACTGTACATTTTACTTCACGAAGGAGAGTGGAAATAGAATGTTATATCTGAAGTTATCAGAGCAATCACTCTGAAGATACCGTCTTCTGGGATGTTACGCCTAGTAGTATGGTAGAAGTTTATCAACATTTCGTAGGAATTTAATGCTTCCATCTTCAGGATCGAAGATTAATTAAAAGAAGTAAGAAGACAGTAGAAAGTAGGTGGCATACCCAAGACTATAGTATTCGCCAAAACTCAATATACCAGCAGTTATTACCGATAATTTGTATTAGCTCAATTTCTATAATTTACAGACTCCTTTCTTTCAGAAGCAAAAGGCTATTTTATGGGTTGACTTGCTTTCAGTGTTCACTCCGCTGTTTCATTATTTTTGGCGAATCCGTGTGCAAGGAGAATAACCGTAATCATCTACCAGGATCCTGAACAGTCGTCAATGTCACGAGACAATGAAATATGACTGTCCAATATTGCCACCCTGCCCAGTAATACCTGTACTGGAAGTTCCAGGGACATTACGAATTCCAGACAAACAACAAGCTACAGACAGCAATTTTAGTAGTCCTATTCATCTCGCTACTTATCTGCTACACGTAAGAATTCTGCATTCTGTGCCGTGCTTCTGGTGGTGAATATGTAAAGCTTACGGTCTGCAGAAACAGCAAGTCACACTAGTGAAATATTTATATATGTTCCTCAGAGCAAGTAGGTACTTTATTAGGATTATCCTAGTCCCTTATGGAAACACAGATCTCATTATCCTGTTTAAAAGAGCCGTTATTTAGTCTATATCCCTGCAATAATCCGTGGAGGCCCATACGTTTTTGAGACGCTGAGGCTCACACATTTTCTAGAAAATCGACTAAAGACGACGGTGAGGTTGTCAGACTTAAGCGCCAGCCGACCTTTACCCCAGGAAGATGTCTAGTATTCATTTCTGTCAGGGGCTGAGTCGAACCCAGTGCCAGAGTGCGGCTAGAATGATTAGACCAATTGAAATATCAAATTATTTCACACAGAATCGAACCGGTGACCTTCTGGCAGGAGACATTACTCTTTAGTTAGATATAATAGAACTGAAGTACTCACATTACAAACAAGAATGCTCCTCATATTTGTTTCTCCTCCTCCAAAAATGTGCCTAAATAGAGAAGGTGAAATAGTGTACGTATGAAACTGAAGGAAAGAAATGAATGATAAGGGAAATGTGAAAACTGAAATCCATTTTATTCTGAGAAGTTTTATATTACTTATATTCAGGAAGTGAACAAGTTTGCTTATAAATATATTACACAGAAATAAATAAAATTATCTCCTTTTGCTCCCTCTTGTTCTCTTCTTCCTAAGCGCAACGTAAGAGAGACTGAAATGAAAGCACAGAAATCCAGATGAATTTAAATCGGATGTTTGATAATTCTTCATTGAGCTAATTAGAGCAAATTTCTTTGTTTACTTTTTCTCATTCGAATAGGCCCACACCCAGTTATTTACATACAGAATTAAAGCCAGCTTAGAGATAGTAAAATAGGGTGAGGAAAGCGGAAACTTGACATTCGGATGGCAATGGGACGAGAGAGAGAGAGGAATTTAAAAGTTTAGCAGAATTATCAAAGACTTTGTTCTGAGACGTGTAGCATTGTTGTTAATTAATTGTGGTTATATTTGTCATTCCTCATTCTGGTTCGGCAGCTACGGCTATACGCCGGAGAATGTTCAACTAATACAGTCTGTATTTACGAAGTAATATTTCTAAGAAGATGGATTAAATTACTTTTCATCTCTCTCTCTCTCTCTATAGAGTCCTTTAGACCCTGCCCGCTTTTTCAGTTTCTTAATCCAGCACACAGTCGATAGGACTCCTTGGACGGGAGATAAGCTCATCGCAAGGCCTCTACCTAAACACAGAATGAAAGCATATATGCATCCATGTCCTAAGTGGGATTTGAACCCACGATCCCATTATTCGAGTGGGCGAAAACTGTCTCAGTGGGATCGTCAGGAGTAAATTAAGGCATTATATAAGAAGACAAGATTTAAAATACAAAATTGCACCCCGGCGTGAAATCACGATGTGAAGGAGACACAGAGGTAAACTCCATTTATTCAAGTCTTTAGCACTAGATGCTGGTGACGAGTATCTTTGTCCTTGTAAAAGAGTTTGAGGTTCTCATTTTATATGAGCACAGCATGATAGTCTAACATTCTGGCGCTTAGAGAGGCAGTTCCTTAGTTGGTTAACATTTTGTATCCTCGTCTGATTTAATGACTAATATACAAGCGATTCCTGGCATTAACGTAACACATCAAGAAGGAAGAAGGAAAGAAAAATACAAAAACAGAAAGCACAAAGAAAGAATGAGTTTTATTTTGAAGAAATATAAAATGGGAGACCGAACGTAAAGAAATGAGGAAGGAAAGAAGGAAATAAGAAAGAAAGTAAGCCTAATTCAATGACAGTTAAGGTTATCTAACCCGACGACTTATGATTTTGTAGACAAATGCTATCTTTCGGGTAACCTGCTGCTTTCATTTCTGTCTGCCATGAAAATGGAAGTTGAAAATTATCTAAACATCATTCTTTAGAGTATCATTTGACAGATGACCTACCTACTTTTACAACATTACATTAAAAAAGATCATAATCCTAACACTTAAAAGCACTGTAATTATTTTCCCTGTTATCAGCTTTAACATTAAAGAAACATGTATTTTGACCAACTGGTGTTTTTATGGATTTCGCAAGATTCTAACAATGAGCAGCGATTATTTCCTTTAACAGCATTAACCCGTTTATTATTGTAAAGGAGATTCGGGTTGCTTTCTCTGCCGATCTATCTCTCAACCACAACGGAGGACTCCCTTTTAGCACGTAAAGGTTGTGTCTCGTCGAGTGGCAAGACACTGAAAACCTACAAGGCGAAGAGTGACGGAAAGTCTGAGGGTATATTGAAAAGACGATTTTGAGACTGACACAAGGAGTTAAAATGTGTATTCGTGAAGATAAGAACAAATAGTTATTACTTTTGAAAACCGAGATATGAAGTGTACAAGCCTTGACTTCTTGTTTTATTCTCATTTCTTTTTACAGACTCTTTCAGCTGAAAATTCCGTAGAGTCTGTGTAAACATAATTATGTCTACTGTTCAGCAAAAAGGTAAAGCTATCCCTATTATAGGTCGTGGAGATCCATATGTTCCTGAGAAGTCGAGGTTCCCACATTTTCTAGAAAATCGGCTCACAGATGGTGGTGAGTTTGTCGGCTTTACGCGCCTGCCGCTCTTCACCTCGACGCAGATTCCCGGTACTCATTTCTGTTAGAAGCTTAGTCGATCCCAGGACTATAATGCGGCTGAAAGATTAGGTCAACTCAAAATTCCAATGATTTCATCGAGAATTGAACCCGCGACTTTCCTGCTTGTAGCATAATTCCTCAACTTCCTATTCTACCGAGTGTCCCGGGCTTCTGTTCGGCAGAAGTGTGAAATTCGGTCACTCAATATATGTACGTTGGAGAGAAATGACTGTCTTATGGGCTTTCAACCCCATGTAGCTTGATATATAGGCACTAATATTTCGGAGAAACCTTATGTTTTGTGCATATTTACCAGTTTAAACGGCATCACATTCCAACAGTCAGCAATTCAGTAGCTACTGCTGTGAGGGCCTTGAAACTCTCACAGACTGGATGTATTTGTTAGCAAAGCGCCGAGTAAAATATTTGGACCAATGGATCAGGAAGTGACAGGAGAAGAAGAAAGAACGAATAATACGAAACTTCTTAATTGTTACTAAAAGGAGAATATTATTTCGGCAATAAAGTCAATTTGAATGCGGTGGGCTGAAAGGACTCAGCCCCGTGGAATCAGTAACAGTTGACAGTGATTTGGATGAAAACGGTATCTACCTATTTCGAGAGCGCTGACCTGTGTTCAGAAGGAGACACGGGGAAACAACGCAAAGTATTAGCTTAGCTGATTTTGTTTCGTTGTGTTTCTTCAACGTTTATCATGGGGTTGTGTCAGGGTATCTGCCTAGTGGTGTTCATAATATGTCAAAACCTCCGAAAAGATCTCCAAACGGGTAGATCTGTTTCCCAGATAAAAGACAAGATTTTTGTCTCCGAGACATACATGTCTAATATACAGTCTTATATACGTAAGCTTAGTAAATAAGTTTATACACTTGGTAGTTGGTATATTGCCTGCAAGGAGATTACAGTGGTTGACAAAGAAAGGCAATTTGGATATAACTGGACATTCAGAGTGATATGAAATTAAATAGGCAAAAGAGACGTGCATAGGTATAAAGCCATAAACAATCTTAAATATTAGCACAAATACAAACAACTTCATGACACGGGTATAAAATTGAACATCATATCAATTGGACAAAGATTTCTTCTAGGTTCAACAAGTGTGTCTAACGACTAATAAAATTACTACACCAACCGACGACTGGGGTGATAGAATGTAGCTCCTTGACCGATTCACTGGCCATACAATCGGCCTGCTGATTCACCAACTGAGGAGTCACTGAACAAGAAACTTACTGACTGACTCTACTACTCTGTTCCTTTAAGGGAATCTTTGATATTGTGATGCCTACACACTTTGCTAGTAAATAACCCGGTATAGGCATTCCCTCGGAAGCCAACGCGGGCAACAATAGGACGTCCTTTGCTAGGCAACGGATCAATAAACATGCCGCAACCTATGTGTTCTTCGTGGTCCATGCAAAGTAGTTACAAAGAAACGTTCGACAGCATAGAGAATATAGAACAGGAGTGAAGAGTCGAGTTTCACGACTCCAGCCTGCCAGTATATGAGCTTGAGAGCATAGGAATTGAATTCAGTCGGGTCTACGGAATTGGCAGCTGCAGAAAAATGAAGAGAAAGAGGTAAGCTACGAGAGAATTGAGAGAGAATGTGTGAATTGAAGTTACAGTCGGACTGTTACAAATCCGTTGCCTGGATAAGACTAGTGAACAATGTACATTTTCATTTTCAACTAATACAGTTCCACAGCCGTGTTTGCGTAAAACCCATCCACGTGACCTTCTCTTTTGTAAGTCCGGTTCGCTTCCCTTCCTCAAAATGAACCACACTTACCGATAAACTAAGTCAATCTTATCCTCCCAGCTGCATCCATGTCTGGCATGTGCTATCTTCAAATGGGAACATTTGTACTTCTTAAGTCCCTAAGTCCGCCTCGCCCATTTAGATTCTGTTCGCGTCGTCTTCTCTAGCATACAAAGGTGTTTCTTTTACATTACTTATTTCAGTCAGAAGAGGTCATAAGAGAAAATAACACTAATCGTCTCAAAGGGGTTGTCCTCGTACAGAGAGTGTTTTATAAATGGGAGGGAATTATGTGCAGAAGTTTTTATACAAACCTGAAAAGTAGCCCCAAAACGGCGTGAGCAACTTCAGTGTAAGGGGCTAATCAGCATAAAAATACTAGATGAGTAATACAAAATATGGTGCTACTCTCGGCCCATGTTTTTAAATTCCCTCTTCGTTTGCCTCTCTTAGCATTAAAGAGTTTGGCCCTCCAAAATTTTGCCTCTCTGAAACACTCCAGAACTTTAGCTGCCACCGTATGAAAAGCCCCCTAAACACTGTCGCAATGACAGGGCTATGTTGACACTCGAATCGAGTACTCGTATCGATAACATATTCGAGTTTGTCGAGATCAGTCCTTGACATTTTAAGTTCGCATATATTGTGCTATGGTCATTGTATGTAAATAATAGACAAATTTCGGAAATTTTATTCTGTTTACGTGTCACAAATGGGATATAATTCATGACATTCTTTCTGAATGTAGAAAGATGTGTAACTAAAGTATTTCAAGTATTATTTTGATTTCCATATTGCACAATAAAGAATGTTAAATAAGCGCACTTCCTATGCCCACTGGCCGATGATAAATTTGATTACCAGTGATTCGTATGTGTATTATTTCTGTTTATGCGTTAAAACACCGGACTTGAGCTTTCTTTTGAACGTTATTAGGGCAAACAAAAGTAAAAAAAAGTAAAGGTATCTCTGTAACGGGCCGTGGAGGCCCATATGGTTGTGAGACTTCGAGGCTCCTATATTTTCTAGACAATAGGCTCACAGATGGCGGAGATTATCAGCCTTACGCCCCGGTCGCCATTTACCCCCAGGAATATCCCTGGTACTAATTTCTGTTAGAGGCTGAGTCGACCCCAGGGCCACAGTGCGGTTGGAAGGATTGTGTAAATCGAAAAATCCTCCTCATTGGATTTCGAACCCGAGACCTTCAGGCTTGTATAGTGCCTCAACTGACTACGCTACCGCGTGTCCCTTTTGAGCACACAATGGATAATTAAAATATTCCCTATATGATTTGAGAGAGGCGGTTGAAACAATTCCTTGTTTTCCTTTCTCTCTCGCGATATATGAGATAAGTCCCCTTTGATATATGTTTAAGGCGCCTGTGGTTACACAGCCTTATACACGGTCTCTGTACAGTGCCGGTCAATAAATGGCACTGCTTCTGCAAATCATACGACCTCTCCAAAGTAAGACGGCGTGGCATGTAAAATCCACTTATCCTTATTCAATATATTCACAATTATTCTCCGCATCTGGCAGCCCCCTTCTCCACCAGCATCCTGGTTATATCTTCAGTCTCTCCACGGGTAAGCAAGTGTTAAAGTAGATATCTGTGGCGAAGCCTGATATCTCTATCACACCGTAATTATGCTTAATGCTAGAGTGAGCAGGCTTTTGTATAATTAAGCCTTAATATTCTAATTTTCTTTTCTAGAAAAACTGAAAGTTGAGTGGTATAAGTTGAATGGAATAGCAAATATAAATTTCCATATTTCTATTTAACTCAGAAAGATTAAAGTAACTAAGCCGAGGATGCATAACGAAAAGTAAACTTACGAAAATGAAATCGCTTATCCAAGAATTTGTTTCATGTAAATGAACTGTCTGACTGGGGACTTGGGACTTCAGGTGCTTGTTAACACGCGTGCAGTTAATTAGGAACTATAAAGACGTTTAACGAGGCGTTGCGGTTCGTAATGGACAACTCATGTGTAAGAAAGTGAAACTGGAGCGCCGTAGAATCGTTTTTTTTTTTTTTTTTTTTGGGTTTCCGACCTCTAAAGAGTCATACCGAAGAATTTTTTTCTGCGCAGCAAATTAATTAATTAATTATCGATTGACTTTCATTGGATCATTTTATGGAAGTTCCATTTATGTAACTGGTAATTTCTGATAACTTACGTAAAATATTCAAATTAACATTTTTTTCATTACATCTTTACTTAATAATGTGTATAAGACTAACTTGATTATGTACTTATTTATTTACACAAGAATTTATTTTATGTAAGAGCCAGAATAGTGCAGTCGACATAGCGACTAGCTACGGGGTGGACAACCAAGAGATCGGAGTGTTCCGGTGGGACCAAGAAGGTTCACTTCTCCATGTCCTCCAGACAGCCTCTGGGGTCCACCCAAATTCCCATCCACTGGGTATTGGGGTCCTTCCACGGGGGTAAAGCGGCCGGGGCGTGAAGCTAACCACTCATCTCCAACTAGTAATGAGGTCTAAAAATCATGGATCTATACATCCACCCCCCATACGTCTTCATGGCGTAGATTATTGGTTTGTTAGAGGGGGATCGTCTAAGAGGCCTGTCGGGAGACAGAAGCTACGTGCTGCCATCAGCCTGACTACCTGTGGCAAGACCAAAAGAACTACTGGCAGGTTCTCAGATGCCCTGTATATACGTACGTAAGCTCATATGTGGTACCGAATCCGTTCTTTGCGTCAGGAGGATACAGCTGTCTAAATGGTGTTTTAATTTGTACACAACTTATAGCTTTAAGCTGCAATAAGAATATCAATAATACTAATAAGTTAGTTCGCTTTCCAGCGGTAATTGGCACAGTTCAATAGGACTGAGAGATGACAGAGAGAACCTAACGATTTCATTATATTTTGGAAGTGAAAAAGAAATATTTTGGAGTAGAGACTTGTGGGGACTAACGAGACGGTGATATAATTCAGTCTCCGAGGATGGAAGTCTTAAAAGCAATAAAGCGATGAACACGAATACATGTTCATGTACAACTTTAAAATAACAAACGATTAAGATAAAAATAAAAATCGGCGCTGAAGTCTTGCACATTCTGCTGCAGATACGACTGATCTTTATCATGAAATCGGCTAATGTTCTGTAGGGCATTGTCGGTAGCTCAGCACAGAGCAGCAGTGAAATCGTCTCACCGTTACAGATTGTTTCGAGAGGAACAAAATTCCTCTTTTTGACCTGCAGTGTGCATACTCTTTTATTTCAAAAGAAATCACACGCGAAGTTCTGTATTTCGATGTATAAATGTAGATTTAATGTTTTTCTTCCGCTAAATTAATTAAACACCTTGGCATGGAGTAGTATGGGGAAGTGGAGGTACTGCTCTGCCATTCTCAAATCTACCACTAGATGGAGGTGTGTTCGTTTTTGGAGGTGGTCTCCAAATATTGCCTAATTTAAATTATATTCTTTACATTCGTTTAAGAGAAAATCGCTATTTTATGCTTTGGGGAAATGCTGAAAGGCCTGTATTTTGGGAACTAGAATAGTCATATTTGCGAGGCACTAACCTATGATGAATAAATTCTTGTATGACGAAGAAGAATAAAATACGCCAGATTTTTCATGCCCAAGCGAGGCGCACATCCATAACTACATCTCTGTATGCAGAGATACGGAGAGATGATATTCCAAATCTATGATTTGGCGTTGAACCTGTGAAAACCTGTGAACCAAGTTGCTACCACCATATTTTCTAGTATATATCACGTATAGGAGAAAGCAAAAATAAATACATTGCAAAGAGTAAAGACGTAAACACAGATGTGATTATTATAATAATGGATGATTATAAAAAAGAATTTGAATCATAAAATATTGTGAAAGAGAAGATACATAGAAGAGTGGCAAAAGATGGGAGAAGTGATCGAGAAGCGGACGGGGTAGCCGGAACAGGCGACATCCTAAGAGGCCTGCAGTTTATACACTCGTATCTCCCTGAAGAAAATTATGTTTGAAATTTCTTACAATCGTCTTCCTCTTGTCTTTTTTCCCTAAATAACAAATCTAAAATATCCATTTTTATTAAATATTCAATTCCACTTGTGTTACATTCTTAAAGATATTATATATTGCGAATATCCAGTTTCCCCGAAGTATGCATATTCCAATATATTTAGTTTTTCATACGAATGAAATTATCTTGAAGTTTTATACCAGCGTCAACGTAGAGAGACATTGTTAACAATCTTAAAAGAAATTAAATTTAAAATATTTTATATTTTCCCCAGTTATATTGTTCCAAATATTTATATTTACAAAATTAAGTTAGAGTGCCGTCAATGTCTTGAGATCTTCTATTCCCAACGGAACGCCCAATAGATTTGGTCAAATCCATTACGTGAGATAACGATTATGGGATGTGCGAGTTAGCAAACAGAAGCTCTTACACTGTAAAATTCTCTTCCTGGTAGAGTCTGCGGCATGTATCATCAAGAGAACAATATTGGTTCATTTCACAATTACATATTAGGAGTGCATTAAAGAGAAAAGATTTTGCACAGCCAACCGAGATATGTGAAGCACGTGACTGGTATAAGTATATGAAGAGATGTATTAAAGGAATTCCAATACCTTACTTCATGGAGAACCCACCAAGAGCTCAGGTACTCCAGAATTTTCCAACATTTTATGGTACCCAGAGGCTCAGTGCTATGATAGGAAGAGCCGGGAACTGACCACTATCCTGAGCCAGATTAACGACTCCATAATCCTATCCCATTTATCTAAGAATAATTTTAATATTTTTCCTTCTGGTTTTCACACGAAAAGCCTGTAGACATTGCTCTTGTCTCCTATACATGTTACATGAACTGTCCACCGCATTGTCCTTAATTTCATCATTTTATTTGGCGAGGAGTATAAGTTATGAATCTCCTCGTTATGCAATGTTCTCTAAAGGAACTAGGCTCTATATTTCTGAGTCTCCTCGAGGGCTCTATTAAAGGGATTCTAGTAGCGACTTTAAGCCGACACAGATGAGTAGCCCAGGCGACTGATGTATTACAGAGATCAGTCAGACGAATTAAAACGACTGAAGCTTGCGCAGCAGCGTCGTTTGTAACACCTCTTAAAGTAAAGGCAAGGATATTCTCGAAAACAGCACTGGACAATTTCATTGAAGTAACAGTTCGGAGCGCGAGTAGCGAATTCTCTATCACACTAAGACAAATACATACAAACTTTTAACAGAGAACACGTTACCAAGGAAGCATTTCACCATAAAGAAAATTCTTCTTGCCCTGGTTTCTCGATGCTGAAAGACTAAAAACAACCGACGGATTCTGGTGACGCATCACAACATAAGAACACACAGGACTCTCTTTCTTACGAACTAAAAGTCGCCCCCGTAGTATAAATTGATGATATATAAATCCATGGATCACTACAACATCATTTGGTTGGAATAGTAAGAGATTTCATGCTTGTCTTACTAATATATTTATACGACAAAGAAAAATTACTCGTACAACAGGGCTGGTGGCAACGAAGGCTTCATACAAAATGAATGCATCCGCGATACTTACGTTGTCTTCTCGGTACGTAACTGCATCTTCTGCTACGAGATTTCAGAAGAGACACCCAAGGGCACACAGACGGAGCAAAATAGTCTTAAAATCAGTAAAAATATTTTAGGGGCCAAATCTCTTACTATTTAACGGCCGACTCATGGACGTCACTACAAAAATGAACATATACCAAAAGCAGAGGACTAAACAAAAAAAAAAAACTAAAATAAAAAAAAAATATTCTGCGAGATTAATTCATTTCATTATAAGTGTCGAAGATCTAATTAATTCTATCAGACCCTCCGAAATTGGACCAAAGCTCAGATATTCCTTAATAAAATGCACAAATTAAAACTGTAACTGTGATTAAATTTAAAGCATATTGATTTCGGGGAAAGCCGTCTACCATTTAGTTCAGAAATTTTATCATCTCCGTTGATATGTAAATATTAACTAACTTCATGGAACTGAGCCCTACTTGAAAAGCCGCCAATTGTGCCCCACTCAAGGACATCCCAGCATTTTACGGAACCCGAAAATTCATTACTGTGTTCACAAGAGCCCTCCACTAACACTTAATTTCGTGGCCGCGCCATAGTTCAAGCGGTTAGTAGCTGGCTTCCCACCGCGGCGGCCGGGTTCGATCCCGGGTCTGGTCAAGTGGGATTTGTGGTGGACAAAGTGGTGCTGGGACAGGTTCTCTTTCCCCTGCCAATCTTCATTCCACTAACTGTTCCACAATCACCCTCACCTATCATCTTGGGCTGGTAAAATAGGCCAGAAGTGGCCGCAGTACAAGGGACTTAGTCCCACCCCACTATCAATAAAAAACTTAACTTCAGCCAGATCGATGAAGTCCATACTATGCTATCCCTCACGATTCATTTTAACATTGTTCACCCACCTACGTCTTGGTCTCCCTGGTGGTTACTTTCTTATTTCTTTTCCAATAATATCTCACATGCACTCCTCTCCTCCCACATTCGTGCTACATACCCTGTTCCTCTCATCCACCTTGACTTGACCATTTTACTTATGTTCGGCGAGGAGTAAAAATGTGGAAACGTATTTTACCTGTTGTATTGCATGGGTATGGATCTTGGTCTTTTATATTAACGGAAGAACAAGGACTGAGTTTGTTTCAGAATATGGGGCTGAGAACATTGAGATCCAAGTGCAGAAAGTGACAGGATTATGGTAGTATTGCATAATATGTACCCGTCGGCAGATGGGCTTTACTTACTTACTTACTTACTCATGGAGCACAGCCCTTCTGCAGGAGCCGCCAATTCTACAGGAACTCAAGAATTTCCCAGAATTTTATGGAACCCGAAGGTTCATTACCGTGTTCACAAGAGTCATTCACTGGTCTCTATCCTCGGCCAGATATATCCAATCCATACCTTCCCATCCTATCTCTCTAAGATCCATTCTAATATTGTCCACCCACCTATGCCTCGGTCTTCCCTGTGGTCTCTTTGCTTCTGGCTTTCCTACCAATATCCTATACGCATTCCTCGTCTCCCCATTCTTGCTACATGACCTGCCCACTTCATTCTCCTCAACTTGATCATTCTAATTATACTTCGAGAAGAGTATAAATTATGAAGCTCCTCATTATGAAGTTTTCTCTAACCTCCTGTCACTTCATCTCTCTTCGGTCCAAATATTCTTCTCAACACCCTGTTCTCAAACACCCTCAGTCTATGTTCCTTCCTTAATGTCAGAAACCAAGTTTCACACCCATACAGAACCACAGGCAAAATTATAGTTTTGTATATCCTAATCTTTATGTTTTTGGACAGCAGATGAAATGACAAAACTTTCTGGACTGAATGGTAGCAACTTTTACCCGAGTTCAATCTCCTCTTAATTTCCTCCTCAATCAGGTTTCGATCCTTTACCTCAGTTTACAATCTTAATTGTGTCAAATTTCCAAAACATCTGTTTCCTATCTCTATGTCATGAGTTTGTCCTGCATTTTGGTGACGAGACAGTAACATATACTTAGTTTTCTCTTTGTTTACTTCTAGACTAACATCTTTACTTGAGTCATTTAAAGTTTGTGTGTTTTTCTTTATGGTATCTACATTATCACCCAGTAGATTCACATCATCGGCATAGACCAACAGCTGATGTGTCCCGTTTAATTCCAGTCCCACCTGGTTTCTCTGCACTTTCCTAATGGCATATTCTAAGGCAACGTTGAAAAGGAGTGGCAATAAAGCATCTCCTCGTTTAGCCCATTCTGTATAGGAAATTTATCAGGCAAATATTTACTTACACGTACTTTACTATACGTTTCCTTTAATCACATTTTAACCAACCTAACTAGTTTCATGGGTATCCCAAACTCTATCAGAATATTGTACAATAATTCCCTCCTAACTGAATCATAGGCTTTCTTGAAGTCTATGAATAGCTGATGTGCTGTCTCATCATACTCACATTTTATCTCCAATATCTGACGAATGGAAAAGATCTGATCTGTAGTTGATCTGTTACGTCGAAGCCCACACTGATGATCCCCAATAAATTCATCTATATATGGACTTAACCTTGGGAGAAGAATATTGGACAAAATTTTATACGAAGTTGATAGCAGTGATATCCCCCGATAATTACTGGAGTCAGTTTTATCACCCTTCTTGTGAACTGGTACAATAATAGCCTCCTTCCACTGATCAGGCAATTTTTCTTTATGCCAAATATAAGTAATTAGCTTGTGGATCTCAGAACGTAATATTTCGCCTCCTGCTTGAATAAGTTCTGACGGAATTTCAACACTACCTGGCGATTTATACCGTTTCAATTTTGCAATAGCACTTTCAACTTCAAAAGGGCTAGGATTAGGTACTAACGGCTCAGCTGTATGGATTTCTGTCTGCCTAACAGCACTGACCCCATGTACCTTCAATAGCTGAGAGAAGTAGTTCCTCCACCTATTCAAACGTTGTGGGAATCTGCAATCAGATCACCATTCTCATCCTTCACTAAGTTACTGCTAGGCTGGTAAACCCTCTTAAAGTCATTTAATCCTCTATACAGGTCTCTAATGTATTGTTTTACTGTTCATTGCAAGCTCATCAATTTTGTCTTTCAGATATTCCCTCCTTTTGTTCTTGAAATGCCTGCTGGTTTCACGTCTTATATTATTCAGATTATCTCCATTTAACTCGCTTGGATCCTGTAACCATTGCAATTTTGGCCTGCTTTCTATGATTTAATAATTCTGAGCATCCTTCATCGAACCAAGTCTTATGCTTCCTCGGTTCATAATAACTTAGTCTCTCTTTGGCAGACATTTTTATATTCTCTCTAATAGTTCAAAGCTTTATTTACATCCAACCTCAGTGTCCAATTATTCCAAAGCCGCGAACCGGTTTTAGATTTCAGCACGATACTGCTCTTTATCCTCTACTTCATTTATATCTTGAGATTGAACCTCTCCATATGAACTCTGTGTGTTGTTTGTTTGCTCACCGCCAGTCTTTCCCTAACCTTTGCCACCACCAGGTAGTGGTCAGTATCACAATCTGCTGCCCTGAATGATCGGACATGAAGTATACTTGAGTACCGGCTCCCATCTATCAAAATGTGGTCTATTTGATTGTGTATTTTCCCATCAGGAGATGTCCAAGTAAATTTACGGATGTTATGATGCGGGAACATTGTATTTTTGACAGTAAGATTTTTTGATGTGGCAAAGTTTACTACTGTAACTCCATTATCATTACTAATTTCATGCAAATGTCTTCCCTCCCTACTTTGGCTTTGAAATCTCCTAACAAAATTTTCATAGGGTACTTAGGGAATTTATCAAATACATGTTCTAGTTCTTCATAGAATCTGTCCTTTATGTCATCAATTTTATCTTCTGTTGGGGTGTTAACATTCATAACGATGATACCAAACCAGCGACCTTTTAGTATTATCACTAACGAACTCTACCCTCTTAACTGCTGATACGATTCTCTTATGTACGAAGAAACCTGTACCTAATTCATGATTTTCATTCCCCTTTCCATACAAAAATTTATAGTCTCCTGCTGGTGCGATGCCACCTCCGTCCCATCTGACCTCCTGTACTCCCGCTAAATCTAACTTATATTTTAAGATTTCTTCTGACACTGCCCTGAGTGAACCTGCCCAATAGAGACTTCGAACATTCCAAGTGCCAAATCTCATATTCATTTTCATTAGCTTAGGTCGTTTATCTAAGGAATCCGTCCAGGTCCGGGGCTTTGCGTTCATTTTCGTAACAAAGTAGTTTTTTACGATGAGGAGTTGTTAGCCCCACGTCTAACCCCCAAGCTGGAGGGCCACCCCTTGTCGGCTGTCCGCGACTGCTTATTCCCACTTCTGACACCAGTGTAACGTGTTTTGCGTTACTGAATAGGCAGTAGAGATGGTTAATTGGTTTATTTAACAATCTTCAAATAACGGCTACAATTAATTATCACACCGTTACGGGTTTCCACAGTTTACAAACCCTACAACACAATCTCTTAACACTGTCTTCAAGAGTCTTCCAGTATTATTAACGCGGGAGCTATACCAGTCTCCCTGAATTACACACTCCGAGTATAACTGTACTACAGCACTCACTATGTCTGGAAAGCACACAATAAGTCTTCCGCTCGCTGACTTCTTAGTTATCGCACACTCGCAGGCTGCTATGTTTCAACTGAACTCGTAGCTGCTGTGGAGTCCACTTATATAGCCTTGCGCTGTTGCTAGTGTGACGTGGCGTATAGCCTAGGACGCTGTTGCTAGTGTGACGTCACCGCTGTTGATTAGCATTGCATAGTTACCAGGTTACGGGGGCTCGGCTATCTTCGGCTCCGCTCGGCTCTCTTCGGCTCCGCTCGTGACGTCACCGCACGTTGCGCATTGCGGGGTGATTACTCGCCTATTACGCGAGCGCTAAGTTACCGCTACGTGGAGCTGGGGCGGTAGGGATCAACATGTCACAATATTCTCAGCTTCCCACCAAAACTGGAGGGCGTCTCCTCCATCCGCAACCTGAGGACGCGCCATGCCGTGGTGACAGGGACCCACCTAACATGGTTCGGCAGATGGTATTAGGCTGATCAAATGCAGGGAGACGAGGCAGGCGAAGAATAGGTAGGCACGGTGGGAGGACGGCATTAAAATTATGTTAAAGGAGTAGGATGGTTGGGTGTGGGTGGATTTAATTTCTCTTGCTTATGGTCCGGACAAATATAGGACTCATAATAACATGGTTATGAATTTTCGGATTCGGCAAAATGTTCAGAATTTGAGTAGCTGATCATTTGTTAGCCTTTCAAGTAGAGATATGCTACAGTAACTTAAGGCAAATAATCACAGCTCCACGTGTCTTCTTTCCTAAAAACACTGAAGCAATAATGCCAGAAAGCATCACAAACTATTTCTCGAAACTGTCACTAATTCGTAATGTAAATCCGAATGAATTTGCTTTTATAAGCAACTGAACCCCAAATGCAATATTTTCTATGCTGTGTCTCCTAGTTCCGTGTAACCGATTGCACAACTAATAAGTGCCTGACTACCTGTAAGCTCTTTCTATGATGTGTTAGGTATGTACAGTGCAAGGGTTGTGTGAGAAGAATTGAGAATATATGACAGGTTATTGCCTGGGTGCCAAGCGATGTTTCTTTGAGGATGAGGTTCTATCGAGTCCCCCCCCTTCCACTGGTGTATTGTAGCTGTTCAGCTCGCCAGCAGAACAAATTATTTCAGTCTCACGGCTTGTTTTGATTGGCATTAAATCGGGAACAGACACATGAACTTTAACCGAATGAGGCACGACTTTACTTGAAGTACACTTGATTTATTTTCTACTATCAGGATCATCATCATCATCATCATCATCATCATCATCATCAGTAATCTGTCAAGACGACAGGTCCATATTCTCTTCCAAAACAATTCCTCCACTTAATGCGATCTAGAGCTTTCTCCTTCAAATGACAGTAGCCTCTTCTGTCCCCAAGGTCATCCAGCATCTTCTTACGTCTTCTTCGTCGTCTTCTTGTCACTTCTATCCGCCCCTCTATCTTTCCTTCAATAACTTCTTTTAGAAGGCAGTTTCTGCGTAAAACATGACCAATCCAATTAGCCTTCCGTTTTCTTATTTCGTGTAGGATATTCGTCTGCTCACTGACTCTAATTAACACTTCTTCATTTCTCACATAATCGGTCCAACTGATCTTCTCCATCCTTCTCCAACACCTTTCGAAACTTTCCAGATGTTTCTGATCTACTGCCCTAAGTGTCCATGTTTCAGCCCCATACAGAGCTATGCTCCAAATGTAGCATTTCACTAGTTTCTTCCTCAAATTTAAGTCCAATTTGCTGGTAAAAAGATTCTTCTTCTTGCTAAATGCAGCTTTTGCCATGGCAATCCTGGATTTAATTTCACAAGTACACCTTCCATCATCTGTTAACAAGCTACCCAAATATTTAAAACATTTCACATTCTCCACTTGTTTTTGGTCTATCTTTATTGTGACTGGGGTTGGTTGTCTCGAAATTATCTGTTAAATAAACTCCGGCCAGCTCTAGCTTACCACTATTTCGAAGTCCGGCGTTTAAAGGTTAATGTCCAAATTGTTAGCCAGGAGGTATACGTTGATTTCGACTACAAATGTTATGCTCCTAAATGCACAGCGATTTTCTCGAAGGGCTGAAGATTGTTCCGCCTTTTCTACCTTTGCCGATCACTTGACACTGCACTCACTGATCTTCTGTTACACTTTTTGACTAAAATTTGACTGCCCCAGAACTTCCACCATTACTTACTTACGTTTAATCTAAAATATATAACTTTCTCCCTAAATCAAATCAAAACTGCTTCGTAATTGGTAAGACAAGCGAGTCACTTGTAATCCAGTCACTTTTAACTCAAAATAACTGATATGCTTTCGAGGTCCGAATCTGGACATGTGCTGTACTTCGTGATGAGATGTGATGTGATGAGAAATATTTTCACCCACCTACCAAAGCAGTAAAGTTAGGGTTCCTTAATCAAAATAGCAACGTTTAGAATTTCCTGAGGGCGTTGTTACGTTTACAGTGCTCCAGGTGCTTTATAAACAGGCCTTTCTCCGTTATAAATCTTCGGTTTGTTACAACAGCTCAGAATCCTCCTGCACCTGCGACGTGCCTCTAGAAACTTCAGCTGTCTTAGGGGTAACTGAACAGGAGTTCGCCGAGCATTAAGGAAATTAGTAAAAATCTAAAATAAATTATATTTGCTGCATAAGGATTGAAATGGCACACCTATTACAAATTAAGAATTCTAACCTTATTTATTTCTAAACACCTTAATGTACATAATTCTTCCAGCGACTGGAAGTCTTACTGACAAAGAGTATTTCATTACAATTATTCATACGAACCTTTAATATAAAGCGTGAATGGCTTGGGAATGATTCAGTTTCAACAGTTAACATACTGACATACTTCCCAGTGAATTTATGTGATTACCCTGCCGCAATAATACGTCCGAAAGCTACCGCTGTATTGGGAACTAGCTTAAAGAACTGAAGGGACTGAAAAGGAATGTATTTGACGTTCCATGACAGAGGAAGTACAAACGTAATTAATATATTATTTGTGGCGCATAGTTAGGTAGAAATTTTTTATTTGTTCCAACACAGCTCGCCTCGAACTTTAACAGGACGACACAAAAGTTTCCTACTCTTCAAACAACAGAACCACAAGGTTGTAGACGCTTGAATTCCTTCAAAGATAAGAAATAAAAAGGACACGAACCAATTTGGTTACAAAAATTAACAAAATCATTTTAAACGTATTAATTGTATTTTATAAATATTTTAACATGTTAGTACAAGCCGCTGAAGTTGTTAAAAACATTAGATTTATACTCACTGTATTGTAATAATATTGTATGTATATACTAATATTCACAAAACATAGTGTAATAGTGGTTTATAATTGTATTGATATCCTTCTGAAGATGTTCTATATGACCGAAACCTGTAAAGGATAAAAGATTACAAAGGAAAAAATCTCCATCAATCACACTGGACGAAATTAATTAACCTTTTTTTTTCTTGACACTACAGCCCCAGTGGGCCTAGGCCTACCTCCATGAACTTCTCCGTTCACTTCGGTTTTTCTAGATCTTACACATACGGTAGGACTCCTTGGGCGGGTGATCAGCTCGTCGCAACGCACACAAACATCCATGCCCTGAGTGGAATTCGAACCCACAATCCCGGCTTCCGAGAGAGCGAAGACAGTGCACGCCTTAGACCGCTCGGCTACCGTGATCGGCTAATTAACCATTTATATTAGGTAGAAATTGTACAAAACCCAACACCAGTATTGATTGTGGTGTAAAGAACCTGGTTTTTTTATACTGTAGATGACAATACATAATTCCACTAACTTCTCTGGAAAACGGGGAAGCCTGTTGTTCCCCCGCCATTGCTTTATCATGCTTATGACTTGTACTACTGAAACTCTTCACCAAGTATAATATTACTTGTACCAAAGTTTCTACTTCTGTTGGCAATTAATCTTCTCTCATTCTGCGGGTTGCTCATTATCCAAAGTAAAGCCAAGCCCCACCAACAGCAGTTATATATTAATCGTCTCTAACAAACATCACTCGATCTGTATGTAAGCCAACATGGATTGTAAGAAATCAATTTAAAAAGTCACTCAGAGCAAACCATGAACGCCAATAACAAAAATGTTCAGTGATATTCTAATTTTGTTCATAGTTATGAATGATATAACTGTACGTTTTAATAAACATCACTATTTTTCTAAGTGCAATCCAACAAGTGTTCACCTTCAGGTAAATATGCAATATTTATATGTAATATTACGTATTCTCACTTATGAGGGCTTTGCGTGACCAATAATAATGGGTTCTCGATTTGGATGATTAGATTCATTGGCACTTCTATTAACAATTACAACCAATTAAAGAAGCTCACAATCAATGTTTGTTTCTTACTCGCTCAATTCCTTGCTGGACTACCAGTGTTTTCTATTCCACTGTAACGAACGACCAAAGAAGAGCCCCTTTTCACTGAATCATTGACCTCCCTTACGAATGTCGAATGACTGAACCCTCCTGAACTGAAATAGCTAACAGACGACCCGAATATAGATCACCACCTCGAACAGTTCGTGTTATTCTGCTTTTCCCTTGCCACGAAACGTGCTTATTGAACCGTTGACTAGCAATGGATTATTCCGTGTCCCTTCTTAACAGTGGGAATGTGTGTTTTGCGAGCGTTGGCTAGCAAGGTAATTCCACTCTGGCTCCACTATTCCGGCTTTCAGGCGTCATGTCACAGTATGTTGAAAAATTCTTATGATATGTCTTTCAAACTTGCTGAATTATTGGCTTTATGGTTATGTACGAATCTTTATTTCCTTTGAAATAAATTACCATACTTCTATCATCTTGTCATTATCGTTATGTCTTAACACATGTTATCTTCCGAGGTGAAATCGTTACACTCGCCCTCAACCCAGTCCTGAACACTGTTGCTGTTATATTCTATTAAAAGACCAACAAGCACCCTTTACGGTACAACGTGACATTCGACTGTAGTCCACATCAAGAAGTAATCATGTTCCATCCGTCGGCGTAGGGAAATGCAAGTTTGTTGCGTTTTTTTATGTCTTTACCTTAAAATTGCATTATTTTAGGCATACGGAGAGAAAGTAATCATTAAGGGCTAGTCTTATAAGAATATCTAGACTATGCAGAAGTTTCTAGTCACGTCTGATCTTCCCATAACCTTTACAATTTTCCTCTCTCTTCTACATTTTGCTAAATGTAAACCGATAAAATCTTAAGACCTACTTCCATTCACTCTCTGTAAACGATTAACTATAACTCATTAGTTCATATTTCATTATACTACAATATTTTAGTTTCTAATATGAGAAGTTTACTGTTTACGACATTGAAACTCATTTCAGACAATACATTGCATCTTTCTCGCTTACTTGAAAAAATCCGAAATTCCTTTGTATATTGTAAGGTGTATACCCATTGCTAAGCAACGGGTCGGTAAACACATTCCTGCAACACACGATTACGTAACAATAGGAAGTCTATTTCTGCCCACCGGCGCTGTAAACAGACTTCGTCAAAAATACAGGCTGTTTTTCTTTGAGGTCCGTGCAAAGCGGTTATAGGAAGTGTTCGGCAGAGCAGTAGTAGTAGTAGTAGTAGTAGTAGTAGTAGTGTGACGTCGGCTCCTGTCCGTGGTCTGTGTGCGCACTTCTCCCCTCTACTTTCTCTACTGA